>NC_134903.1:10117293-10119793 GCF_041734735.1 Babylonia areolata | reverse complement strand
CACTAGCAGGTCTGCACATATGTTGACCTGGGAGATCGGAAAAATCTCCACCCTTTACCCACCAGGCGCCGTTACCGTGATTCGAACCCGGAACCCTCAGATTTAAAGTCCAACGCTTAAACCACTCGGTTAGTGCGCTCTTCATTGCCGTAATATAGACTCTACATTTCTTCCCATCCACTCTTTGGCCTTATTTTCATCTCTTGACAGGGGAAGAAATGTATAGTATATATTGCAATGTTATTTAAACAGGTTTACATTTTTTTCCGTCTTCGGAACGAATCTGAACGTAAAGAACACATTGGAAAAAAATGTGGGTATTGCCAACTTCCTCTCCCACACCAGAGTTCTCTGTACTGGGTTCGGGCAGATGTCCTCGGATAATCCAGTTCAGAACCGTCGCCACAGTCCATCCCTTTGAATCTACAACACTATGATCAGGATCAGGATCAATACGTCACAGGGACCAGTATGGCCATCGTTGCAACGGACCTTAGAGGGAGCGCATGTAAAAACAACCACCACCAAAAAAAACAACCTTATATGGAAAACAGTAGGTGGTAGAGAACATTTGATGACCGCCCTGAATGCTGCGGTTCTCTCTGCACACACAACACTCAATAAATACATTATATATATATATGTTTTTAATCAGCCCTTTCCTGGACTGTTAGCAAAGGTTGACGGGACTACCCCTTCTTCACCATCAAGGGATAGTCCTTGTTCAAAATTAGTTTAATTCTGTGTGACTCTCAAGCGCGCCCCAAGTTTTCCGTTGCGACGATAGCCAATATTGGCTCCTGCAATGTCCAGATCCAGATCCACACACAAATACTTCCTCCAGCTTGCTTACGACTTTCTTGTACCTTCAAACAAAATTTTGGTAGAAACAATTTTCCAGTTACAAGTCTTTTTCCTTTTACGTGGAGCTATGAGCGTGCTGCAGAGGAGGATCTCATTGCTTCCAAAGGAAGATGAGGAGGGACGGAGAAGGTGGAAGAGGAAGAGGAGGAGGAGGTGGAAGAGGAGGAAAAGAAGGTGGAGGAGGAGGAGGAGGAGAAGAGGAGGAGGAGAAGAGGAGGAGGAAGAGAAGAGGGGGAAGAGGAGGAAGAGGAGATGGAGAACGAATGAAAGTGGAGGAGGAGGAGGAAGAGAGGATGATGGTGATGAGGATGAAGAGAACGATAGGAAGTGGAGGAGGAGGAGAAGAAAGGAAGATGATGATGACGAGGATGAGGATGAAGAGGAGGAGGAGGAGGAAATGGATAACGATTGGAAGTGGAGGAGGAGGAAGAGTCTGAGGAAGTGAGGATTATGATGAGGATAATAAGAGGAAGTAAGGAAGAGGAGGAAGTGGAGAATAAAGGAAGAAGAGGATGACGATGACGAGGATGATGAAGAGGAGGAAGAGGAAAAGGAAGAGGGAGAGAAGGAAGAGGAGGAGGCGGAAGAGGAGAAGAGGAAAAGGAAGAAAGCGGAGGAGGATGGAGGGGGAGAACGAGAGGAAGTGGAGGAAGAGGAGGAGGAGGAAGAGGAGGAGGGGGAAGGGGAGGAGGAGGAAAAGGGAGATGAGGAGGAGAAAGAGAAGAGAAGGAGGAATAATGATTCCACTACGGAAAAAGGAGGGCCAGAAGACATAATCCGGATCTGTGGCAACGACAGACTGCTGTTGTTAACAAACAAAACAAAACAAAACATTGATGCCCAGTATATTCTCACTGAATAATCAAACGATTTTAACGTTGCGTTGGCATAAGTGACCAGTTACATCATTGCACAGCAGAGGGTTGGTGTGAGAGGAAAACCTTCCGAGATAAAAATAAATAAATAAATGAATTAATTATATATATATATATATAAAAGAAAAGTTCACAATACCTGTACTGAACGGCATTCGCTGGCACTAAATTCGTCGCTGCTGCTGTGTGTTGCCGATTGTCCATCCTTCAGAATTCTAACACTTCCACCACCGACAATTTTTTTTTCTCTCTAACCTCCAGGGTTTAGGAATAAAGGGAGATATTATCCAACACACATGCAAGCAATCACATAATCACAGAAATGTTTGGCTATAGGCTAAAAGCCTTTTGCCCTCATAATCAGTGTCCATTTATGTGCTTTTGGATCACTTGTTGTGAACAGACCCTTGTTTAAATCTGGCACAGTGTATACTATATTTATCTACAGCTCAACGATTTAACTCTGTGGAAAATACATGGTTCTTAAACTTTTTGTCAATGTGACTTTTGAGGGCGTTTACCGATAATAGACGGTAATCTTCTCCGAATCCAAAAAGCAAGTTTTCCTTTTCTTCTTTTTTTTCCCTGGTAGGTACTATCGTATAATGCCAGGGCTGAAATTGGTTGGGTGAAAATTCCCAGGAACAGATACTGAAACCGGACTGGTCTATAGCTGGGTACATGATCACGCCCCGCCCCCAGCGCCCCCCAACCCACCCCCCTGTTCCCTCCCCCAACCCATCTTTCCCATCAAACAGCAC
>NC_134903.1:10094793-10114793 GCF_041734735.1 Babylonia areolata | reverse complement strand
CGTCAAATGTTAAAAAAAACACCACCACCACCACCACCACCAACAAAAACAAAGAAAGAAAAAACAACAACCAAGTATACCAACTACAAACATCTCTCTCTGTTCAAGTTGAATTTGTTAATGTCGTCATGCAATATCAATGATGCACATAATTTTTCGGTGTTCTTATACTTATATACGGTATTCAAATTAAGGAAAAAAAAAAAGGTTCCTTCGTAAAACGCATATAATGTACTTTTTGCTGTCTATATTTATGCTTTATTTGTTTATGTACTTTCATGGAGTTGTATTATGTTGTCGTATACCACCTTCACTCGGGGCTGTGGCCTGATTGTGAATAAACCATTCCAATTCCAATTCTCTCTCTCTCTGAACGACAGATTGGATCAGACTGAATTAATGTGGAGTAAACGACATAAAACACTAGACTAAAAAAAAAAAAAAAAGAAAGAAAAAAAAGGGACCATAGTTAATTATATATGCATATTCATTTTTTAAAAAATTTATCCCAACTCTGTGCTATGGACAGTGTTTTCAGAATTAAAACATCAAAGCGATTCTCTCTCTCTCTCTCACAAACACACTATCTCCCCCCCCCCCCGTCCCTCTCCCCCTCCACACACACAAGCACTCTCTATCTCCATCTCTCTCTCCCCCCCCCCCCACACACACACTCTCACCCCCCCACACACGCACTCTCTATCTCCCTCACACACACACACACACACAAACACACACGCACGTACGCTCTATCCTCCTCTCTCTCTCTCCCCCCCACACACACGAACACACACACACACACACACACTCTCTCTCTCTCTCTCTCTCTCTCTCTCTCTCTCCTCTATTCGTGCATGAAGGATCATTACGCAGGTGGTCGATAAATAAATGTACGAAGCCAGCGCAAATGTACACAGAGTGGAGAGAATATCTCATAGAACTTCAACATAAAATTATGTGCAAACTCACTGGCTCAGCTATTATATTTATTTTGATCGTAAGCTTGAAAAAGGTTCGAGATATTCCAGGTATTTGTTTTGTGAGAATTATTATTATTATTATGATTATTATTACTACTACTATTATTATTATTATTATGAGCATATACGCCTAATCTTGAAAATAAGCTCTAGGCGTTTACAGATAGAACATATATGTAAATATCAAAAAGGAAAAAAAAACTGAACACAAGATACCAAACATCACTGAAAACTATTCATCCACCCCGTCACACACACACACGCACACACAATACAAACACACGCGCACGCACTCACACACAAGTCATAGCACACAGTCGTAAATAGTACACAATCAAAATTACTACCAACAAATTCTGAAACTATCAAAAACTCACTCACTCACAAATAGTCATTTTAGTTCATACTGGAAAGGGATGAGCTGTCGAGAATTAATCAGGAGGGGGGAAAGGTGGGTCTTCAGACTGGATTCGAAAGATTGCAGCGAAGATGAGTGACGGAGAGGCTGAGGAAGAAGGTGATTCCAAAGAAAGGGGGCTTGGTATGCGTTGGCCATACGTTTTGGTTCGAGCAAGGAGGGAACCTAAGCATACGGGTGTCAGAAGGAGAGCGGAGTTGGCATGAGGGTATGTAATGATGAATGTGATCAGAAAGATACTGTAGACCAGAAGCCTCAATGGACTTGAAACAAAGAGAGAGACGACTTTGCAAATAATTCTTTCTTGTACTGGGAGCCAGTGTAACGTATGAAGGAGAGGAGGGACGTGGTCAAATTTACAGGAACGAAAGACAAAAAGAGCAGCATGGTTCTGGACTTTCTGAAGTCTAGTAATGAGGTAGCTGGATGAACCAACAAGCAGGGAATTACAATAATCCAGGCGGGACAGCACAAAGACACAGTGGAGAGTTTTGGTTGATGCATCAGTCAGGAGATGACGAATGGATGCAATTCTGCGAATTTCAAAGTAACACGGTTTGCACATATTTGCAACATGCTGCTGATAGGAAAGAGACTGGTCCAGTATGACACCAGGACTGCGGATGGAAGAGGAAAGAGGACTGTCGGTGCCACTGAGGGAGACTGAGGAAGGAAGAGAGACTGAGTGGCAAAGTCTTTGTGGGGTGATAATCATGATTTCACAATACACAATACACACAATACAATACACAAACTTTATTGTCTATACTTTGGAACAGAAATTTTCTTTTTGGCAGCAGCACATGTCCACCGTAAACGTAAGAAGAACTGTTCATGTGTTCATGTTCACAAACTTCAGTTTTATCCTCATTTAAATTTAGTTTGTTTTGTCATCCTTATCTTCAGATCGAAGATGCAGGCCTGAGTACAGTCAGCGAGAGAGGGAAGGAGAGACGGAGGTCCCGACAAATACAGCTGGTTGTCATCGGAAAAGCTATGGTGGGACAACGAATGATGATTCACAATGGTGGAAATCGGTTTCGTATGGAGAACAAACAGAATGGGCCCAAGCACGGAGCCTTGTAGCACACCAAACAGTATGTCGGAAGGGGAGGATGACAGACCGCAAACAGAAACAACATTGGACCGGTCAGACAGATAAGAGCGGAACCATGAGAGAGCAAGATCGCAGATTCCAAAAGTGCGATTCAGACGGTTATTAGAACTGGTTATTAGAACCGCATAGCCTGCATATAGATACATAAACACCTGAAATAACTGAAAAGCAACAACACACACACACACACACACACACACACACACACACGGAGCGATTAAATTTTGTGGTCCAATGGGTACGTGCACACTGATTCATTCGCGCGCGCGCACGAAAAGAGCACCAAAAATGTGTTGTTGTTTTTTAAAGAAAAACAAAATGATCGTAGCATGTTTCTTGAAGTACAATTTTTTAATTGCTTATGGTGGTTTGTTTGGTTGGGTTAGACAACACTTTGTACGTCTCTGACGACAGAATGAAGTATTCTTATTCTGATTCATGTCACACACACACACACACACACACACACACGCGCGCGCGCACCCACACACACACAAAAGAAAAAAATCACATATATATCGACTCTAATGTACACATACATCCCAACCCAATACCCATACACATCCAAAACGACACACACACTCACAAAACAAACAAACCAATCTTCAGTTGGAATTACACACACACACACACACACACACACAATCGATCTTCGGGCTGAAATCAAAGAAGGATTCACACTCTAGATCCATCTTCTGCTGATAAGAACACCCTAATCAGGTACATGAAGTCTGTCATCACCAACAACATCAAATAACAAACAACCCCCGCCCCCCCAAAAAAAACAAAACAAAACAAAACAACAAACAAAAAAAAAAAAAAACCCCACCAAACATACGCCTTGATTGTGGGCCACGAGACAGCTCAGCCAATAGAATAGAACAATAAATAAATAAATAAAGTTAGCAACATGCTATATATTTATGACACTTGTCCGAGTGGAAACAGATTCCCATTTCTTTCAATTTTTCTAATAGTTCATCCTTTTTTATTTATTTATTTATTTTTTATAGTTCATAGCTCTTTCCTGTGGAAAGAAGTCATTTTCCGTCTTCGGCCCAACAACTTGGAATTCTCTGCCTGTTTCTCTCCGACAAACAACTCATCAATCTACCTTTAAAGCAAATCTTAAGACTTATCTCTTTAAAAAATACTTTTCACAACTCAAATAGTACTGTTGTCCCAGGCCCATGGCAATGTGTGTGTGTGTGATGGGTGAGTAGAGAGAATGGGGGTGGGTAGATGGATGGTGGTGGTATGGTTCGAAAAGGAGAATAACTGCCGATTTTTACCCCTTTTACCTTTTTTTATTCAAAACTTTATTTTGCAATTTTTACAAAATCTATGGCATGCAGATTACAATTATGCTCCTTTTTACATGTATGTATTTTAAGTGAAAATTGCTGTTATCTCAGCCGTTTAATCATGTGTGTGTGTGTGTGTGTGTGTGTGTGTGTGTGTGTGTGTGTGTGTGTTGGCGTGTAACAGTTGTAGTATTGAGAGTATGTTACTTTGTGAGTTTTATGCATTGTGTTTTTATAATATTAATGATTCTGTTTTATGTTTCTACTACTTTTTATATGCTTTCTTGTTTCACTGTAGGTACTGGCTTGTAAAGCGCTTAGAGCTTGTTTATGCTTGTATTATAGCGCTATATAAAAATAAAACATTATTATTATTATTATTATCATCATCATCATCCAGAACCATGTTTTACCTCCGAGTTCAGACATATAACACAAAGAGCGCAGAATTCTAACCTTCCTGGAAAGAACATTCGTTTCGGTTTGTCCCCCCCCCCTTCCCTCCCTCAAAACCCTGCTCATTAAATTTTCTCGTCGGCAGTCACACCACCAAATACCACCACCCCCACGCCCAGCTGAAGCTTCGCTGCATGCCCTTTGTTAAATCACTTCCATTCGATCTCTCTCTCTCCTCTTTCAAAATGAGAAAGTATGGGCTGGTTTTCCTACAGACTGAAGTGAACTGTGCTTAAAAAAAAAAAAAAAAAAAAAAAAAAAAAAAGAGAAAGAAATGAATTATGGAAGGAGAGAGAGAGAGAGCGAGTAAAGAAGGAATAAGAGGGTTGAAGGAAAGAAAGGGAAGAAAGAAAAAGAAAAGAAAGAAAAAGAAAGAAAGAATGTAGAGAAGAAAAGACGAGGAAATTAAACAAAAGACCACACAGTCAAGCTACACAAAATGAAAGACAGATTCTGAACACACCGAAATATATCTCATGCAATCCTCCTCCTCCTCTTCCTCCTCCTCCTTCAAACGAAACATTTTCTTTCCCACTGAATACAGAAACCAAACTTCACACATGACATATATACTTATGCCTCCAAACCCCCCTGCCCCCCCCCCCCCCTTTCACAAGAAAGAATGATTGATTCCAGAAACCACTCTCTCCTTGTAATACGACTCCCCCACTCCCCACCAAAAATCACACAAACTCCTGAAAATATATCAAAACGTATCATTACTATAACAGCAACAAAGCGTTAAAAACAAACAGTCACCCCCCCCCCCACCCCTCCTCCCTAATCATGGCATAAAACTTTAACCCTTTCACCGCCAAGCTCGCATTTATGCACAGGCTTGGTAGAGGACCCATGTCACTTTAAGGTGACCATTCACTGGTCTGTTATCCATGAACCTACTGCTCTTAATGTTCGGTGGTAGGATAGGCCATAGTTTCTATACATCAAAAGGGGGAATCCCCAGCTGTTCTTAGCCACTGTCTTTTCTGTGTTTATTCCACAAGGGAGTTCTGTACTCTAAATTGACTGGCGGTGAAAGGATTAATAAACAAAGACTTGCAAACATTGGCTTCGTCTTGTAAATATCCCTCATCGTTATTTTGAACAATCACGGTCTTTGATGCACGAAATAACACCGAGATTATAAACAGAACCAAAAACCAAAAACAAACAAACAAAAAAAACCCAAACCAAACAACATCTATCATTCAATTGTGAGAGGCAGGTATAGATAGGTAGATAGGTAGAAAAAGGTTGGGTTTTTTTGTTGTTGGTTGTTTCTTTTTTCAAAACAAAAATGAAAATAGAATAACCCCCCCCCCTCATCTCTCAAAGCTGCATGGGGGGGGGGGGGGGGGGGCGCAATTATGTATTTTTTCACTCCGCCCAAGTGAGAGAAACACAGACACGGACATTGTTTTATTGCCATGACAATACTATCCTTTGGCAAAGGGGGGGGGGGGGGGGGGGGCAATGTATGAACAAAAGAATAACGGCGGTTTACAGAGAATTTAAACACATCGAAAAAAGTATAAAAAGAAAATCAACGATAAAATAAAACAACACCAACAAAACAAAATCATAAAATAAAACATATTGCTAAGAGTACCAAAAAAGGGAAAATAAAAGCTCGACTACTCAGACATAGCGCACAAAAGGGGAAGGGTGGGAGGGGGGGTGGTGGGCAACCAACCAACCAACAACCAACCAATAACCAACGTACTATAATCACAACTTGCACTCCACTCCCCCGCTATACTAGACATCTCTCCCAGCATGTGGGAGGTGGGCTTGCGATGGTCAACAAACAAACACACAAACATACAACCCCAACTTCACCAAACCCACTAAATGGAGTCAACGTGAAAAAAGCCAACAACAAACAAACAAAAAACAACAACAAACAAAACAAAGGACAAACAACTCCACAACTCACTCCACTCCGTTCTACTAAACATCGGTTTGGCAATTGGGAGTATGGCGTAATAATAACAATAATAATAATAATAATAATATAATGATAATGATAGTAATAATGATAATAGTAAAACCAATCATAGTAATAATGTCAATATTTGGACGCCCTATCTTCGGAGAGCCCAAAGCGTTTCCAAATGCAATCACACATACATACATTGATCCAGATACACTTCATAACATTCATTTTCCTATATGCATCACAAAATAAACAGGTCACACACACACACACACACACACACACACACACACACCAGGCATTCATACCGATACAGCCCCATTCCTCTCACAACCCACCAACAATCGCAGACAGACACACAGGGCGGGAAAACTGATCATAACAACTGTGGAAAAGGTGAGTTTTGAGGGCTGACTTGAACGAGGACAACGACCGGGGCCTATCGGAACTGAATGAGGGAGAGATTGTTCCAGATGACAGGTCCAAGCACGTGTTCCCCGTGCAGTTTCTTTTGCCTGTGTAGACTGACTGACTGACCATGTGATTGTCACACAAGGCCAGACTCATACACGCAAATGCTCCTTTTTTTTTCTTTTTTTTAAAAATAGAATAATCAAAGAGAAGATTTATTGTTTGAAAGTAGGTATTTATCGCACTCCATATTTGAGAAGGGTTGCAAATGTTGATTTCTGTTGGATACCATCCCACACTGGATTCCTTTATAACGACCAAGCAGACAGGGCAGCAAAAAGGGGAGCAAAGAATCATACAGATAGTATAAAAGTATACTGCCCTTTGTCATACAAGGAAATAAGCAATATACTAGAGAGAGACTTTTATAGGTGCTTAAATTTAAGTATATAACCTCGTTAATTGACTCTCTCAGACTTTGGTCCGATTTGCAGACCAATTCTGAGTTTAGCTCTCAGACTATTATCAAATTAATTCATTACGGACCAAGTATTGTTCTGATGTCAAGTGCATATGCTTTAGTAACCTGACAATTAAGCATATAATTTTTAACTGTAGCTTGATGAAACCTTATGTACACGAAAGTGTGTCTTCACAAGTGACTGATAACGTTGATGTTTTTGACTTTTTGCATTCATTATCAGTTGTTTCGCTTGTCAGTTTAACGACTTCCCTTTTACGAAGTCCTTTAAGTAATTTCCTGTAACATGTATTTAGATTTTTTTTTTTCGAATTTCACCCTTATTTGCCCATTTCCCCGCAACTCTCCATTCATTCACATCTCCCACCCCTTCTAACCAATAATAGTCAAATGTATTCATAAATACTTTAACAAAATGTCTCCAATCACCGAAATGTGTGACGGGACATTAAACAAAATCCCTCCTCCTCCTCCTCCTCATGCGTGCATTGGTACTTTCCACATTTTTTTGTACGCTTGCGGCGTGACACACAGACTCTCACGGCGGGCAGTACTGCAGAAGAAACTCCAAGCTGTGGAAATGGGATGTCGTCGAAAGTTCGTGGGCATCTCATCATCCTCGAGACACACCACCAACGAGCAAGTTCGCCAAACCACCATCACTCAACATGATAATTATGTAGGGCCACACGACGACCTGTTGACCATCGTGAAAGAAACTGGAAAACTGAAATGGTATGTTTAAACCACAAGACCAAACAGCCTTGCCAAAATCATCCTCTCTAAGGAACGGTAGAGAGGGAGAGAAGAAGAGACCGTCAAAGGAACCCCCCCCCCCCCAAAAAAAAAAAAAAAAGAAAAAGAAAAAAAGGCCTCACAGTTTCAGTTTCAGTGGCTCAAGGAGGCGTCACTGCGTTCGGACAAATCCATATACGCTACACCACATCTGCCAAGCAGATGCCTGACCAGCAGCGTAACCCAGCGCGCTTAGTCAGGCCTTGAGAAAAAGAAAAGAAAAAAAAGGTAAATAAATAATAGCTAAATACATAAAAACTACTACTACTAATACTAATATGTATAAGGCGCAAAAACTTGATGTAGTCAACTATAAGCGTACATAATTATTAAAAAAAAATACACAAAAAAACAGCACTGAAGAGTGGACAGGGGCTGACATTTGCTGAGACACACTCACTCACTCACACATCATCGTTCAGAATGGAGAAGGCCAGCGCATGAGTCAGCATCGCTGTATCCCTGACAGTTCCCCACGGGACCGAGCGAAGTGAAGTAACACATGAGTAAGGTTTGACCAAGAAGCAAACGAACAAACAAACAAACAAACAACAAACAACTTGTTAAAATACTAATGGAACCATTACAAAAGAGGATTCATGACAAAAACAAATCATAAAAAAAAATCTCACCTCCTACTACCTGTTATTGTCGATTTTCAAGGGCGGGTGGTTGCCTTAAAATCCATGGCAGTATTACTGTTGACGTATATGAGCACTTTCATTTCTTCCCCAGCGTGTATTCTTGGATCAAAATAGTGAACTGTCTTTTGTAAAGCGCTTGAGAGCAAACTTTATCTGATTCGGCGCAATATCAGTGGAAGAAGTATGTGTCCAGAGGTGGAAATTATGTCCCTGAACACAGTTATACCAGCCAAAGTGTTCACAGGCAGTGACTGTAAGTTTCAGAACTCTATCAAATCAATCAATCAATCAAAATCACTTCATTCATCCACATGGAAATTCACTGAATTGATTATTTCTAAATCTATTAACCTATTATTATTATTGGTCTTGATTATTGTCTCGTTTTGAGTTGATTGTTTAATGGACAATAATATATATATATATATATATATATGTATATATATATATATATAAGTATAATGACTTACATCTGTTATTGTTAATGTTCACTGTATTCAGATAAAAAAAACAAACTTATTTTCTTTTCTATCTATTCTTAATTGTCATAATGAATTTATGTACAAAATAAAACGGTGGTCGACCCAAGAAAGTCCGGGGAAAAACAAACAAAAACAAACCACACAACCACAACTCTACCAGCCCCCCCCCCCCCCTCCCCACAACTAGATATCAGGGTGGGCAGTGGGGGGTGGGGTGCGGTGGGGGGAAAGGTTGGAGGTGGTCAGATTCAGTTTCAAGGAGGTGTCAAAAGCTTCCTGACTTGGTGACCATATATTCCTCTACACGACACCACGTTTGCTGTTAAAAACAAAAACAAAAAAAAAGCACCCACAAAAAACAAAGGAAAAGTAAACAGAACAGCAGATGCCAGATCCCCATGTAAAACCCCACAACAATATTATGGTCAAGAAAGAAAACAAACAATAACATACAGCCACCACAACTCGCACTCCACACCTGCAATATTAACCCTTTCACTGAGCAAACTCGCATATCTATGCAGCAGCTAGGTGGTAGAGGACCCATGTTCACTGAAGGGTGACCAGATCACGGGTCACGTACTTAATTAATGCTCTTAATGTCCGGTGGCAAAATAGGCCACATTTTCTACACATCGCAGGGGGAATCCTCAGCTATTCTTAGACACCATATTTTGTGAGTTTATAGCACAAGGGAATTTTTTGCACTCTAAACTGACTGGCAATGAAAGAGTTAAGACACCGATCAAATGAACAGGGAAGCTGGTATCTCCTCCTTCTTCATCGTCGTTCGTTCGTATGGACACGATTGAGTTTTCTTACATACATGACCTTTTTTTTTTTTTTTTTAATAATCCTCGCTATGTGGGCAGCCGTACTCCGTTTTGGGGGGCTGGCGGAGAACGATGGCATACAGTCAACGACAACTACAACAACACACACACAAACCACACAAGTTCGCCACCCAAACGTCCAACCCCACTGAACGTAAGACATTAGTGCTGACGGATATGAATCAAGAAATATACAAACAAACAATATATAAACAACAGTCCATTCCAAGTCCAACACCCCACTATATACTGTGTGGGGGATAGTGAGTAATCAATAAAAGAAGAAAAAAAAATCAAGTTTGCAACAGCAAAGTTCCTACCACCCTGAATTTTTAGACATCGGTCTTCACGGGTAGTGGTCAAGTAATATATACAAACAAACATACAACTAAAAAAAACCCAACTTCATACTGACGCCAACACCCGTACTAGATAATGTGTGGCGAGTTTGTAAGTAATCAAAGAAGTTCAGGACAGTCGGCGTTGGGATGGTTCCCAAAGGCCAGCTCGCCCTCCAAGGCTGCAGCACTTAGAGCCAGTGCAGCCATGCCTCGTAGTTTCCTCTTCTTCTTCTTCTGCGTTCGTGGGCTGCAACTCCCACGTTCACTCGTATGTACACGAGTGGGCCTTTACGTGTATGACCGTTTCTCCCCCCGCCATGTAGGCAGCCATACTCCGTTTTCGGGGGCGTGCATGCTGGGTATGTTCTTGTTTCCATAACCCACCGAACGCTGACATGGATTACAGGATCTTTAACGTGCGTATTTGATCTTCTGCTTGCAAAAACACACGAAGGGGGTTCAGGCACTAGCAGGTCTGCACATATGTTGACGTGGGAGATCGTAAAAATCTCCACCCTTTACCCACCAGGCGCCGTCACCGTGATTCGAACCCGGGACCCTCAGATTGACAGTCCAACGCTTTAACCACTCGGCTATTGCGCCCGTCGCCTCGTAGTTTGACAGTCATCGTCCTCCACCACAAAGGACTGAGCTGTGAATGACTTCCCATTGCTATGGAGAAAACCATTGACCACACAGCTCTCACTGTGCTGTTGGCCCAACCGTAAGCCTTTGTCAGTGTGTGTGGTATAAGCTGAGATTTGAGAAAGATACAGACAGACATACAACCAAAACGTCATTCTAACGCCAATACCCCTACTTGATATCGTCTGATGGGTGAGTGGGTGAGTAACCAACAAACAAAAAACAAAACATACAACGGCATTAATTACGAGTGTCTTGCCCCCACTCTCTCAGCCAACAAGAGTTTTAGGACAGTCAGCGTTGGGATGGTTCCCAAAGGCCAGCTGACCCCCAAGGCAGAAGCCCTTAGAGCCAGTGGAATCTGCCTCCTAGTCCTTCACAATAAAAGAGCTGTAAATGACTACCCATCGCAATTGAGAAACCATTTATCATACAGCTCTCACTTTGCTGTCGGCCCAACTGTAGGCTTTTGCCAGTCTGTGATTTTAGCTGAGCATTGATAAAGATACTAACAGATATACAACCAGAAAGCTTCATGCTAACACCAACACCCCTGCTAGATATTGTTTGGCGTGTTTGTAAGTAAGTAATCAACAAAGAAAAAAACAAACCAAAAGACAAAACATGCAACGGCATCAACTTTGAGTGTCTTGCCCAAGTTACATCATCCCCGACTCTCTCGGCCAAGTGGGTTTTAGGACAGTCGTCGTTGGGATGGTTCCCAAAGGCCAGCTAGCCCCCCAAGGCTGCAACACTTAGAGCCAGAGCAATTTTGCCTCCTAGTTTGAGAGTCATAGTCCTCCACGAAAGACTAAGCTGTGAATAACTTCCCATCGACTGGAGAAACCATTGATCATAAAGCTCTCACTGTGCTGTTGGCCCAACAGCTTATTATCAGTCTGTGATATAAGCTGATCGTTGAGAAAGATACAGCCAAACACACAACATTCTAGCGCCAGTCCCTCACTGGATATTATCTGGCTGGTCAGTCAGTAAGTAAGCAACAATAAATTAAAAAAAAACCCACAAAACAAAACAAAAATACAATGGCAGCAATTCCAAGTGTCTTGCCTACACTCTCTCGGCCAATACAGTTTTAGGACAGTCGGCGATGGGGTCGTTCCTAAAGGCCAGCTAGCCCCGCTAGGCTGCAGCACTTTAAGAGCCAGTGCAATCTTGCCTCCTCGTCTAAGAGTCATTATCGACAAATAAAACACAACAAAAACATACAACGACACCACTTCCGCCACCACCCCGACAACACCACCACCACCACTACCATACCACGAAATCCACCCCCACCCCCCTAACCACCCTGAAACCGTTCTAGACGTCCGTCTGGCGGGTGGTCATGAGGATGGTGGTGGTCCTCTTGGGGCCGGACGTCCCGCTGACCAGGTCCCGGAGAAACACCTTGATGAAGGTGTCCCGGAACTGCTTGCTCATGGTGCAGTAGAGCACGAAGTTGATGCCGTTGTTGAACAGTGCCAGGGTGTCCATCACGTCGCCCAGGGGCCCGTAGATGTTGTTGAAGAAGCCGTCCACCACGCCGCCCAGCAGCTGCAGGATCCCCTGCGGCGTCTCCGTCACCACGAAGAGGACGACGACCGTCACCAGCATCCTGGTAGTGCGGTTGCTCTTGCTGGTGCGCTTGCTCTCGTCAGAGTCGCCTCCTCCGGCTCCTCCGCCTCCGGAACCCTTGCTGCCGCCGCCCCCTGAGCTCTTGTTGCCGTTGCCCTTGTTGAGGAGCTTCTTGCGGCGGCGCTCTGCGTCCTTCATCTGCTTGATGAGCAGGAGGGAGAGGATGGACAGGAGGAAGCAGGGCAGGAGCTTGATCAGCACGGCCTGTTTTTTTGGGGGGGAGGAGAGGGGGGAAAGGAGGGAGGGAGGGAGGGAGGGAGAAAGATTGAGGGTGAAGGAGGTGGAGGAGGAGGGAGGGAAGGAGGGAGGGAGGGAGAAAGATTGAGGGTGAAGGAGGTGGAGGAGGAGGGAGACAGGAGGAGGGAGGAAGAGAATCATCATCATCAGTAGTATCATTATCATCGTTGTCGTTATTATCATCGTCGCTATCATCGGTATCTTTGTCATCGTCAGTATTGTCATCGTTGTCGTCATTATCATCATCATACACGTCATCGTTATCGTCGTAGTCGTAGTCATCGTCAGCATCACTATAAAAAAATCATCATCGTCGTTATCGTCTCCGTCATCATCATAAGCATGATAGAATCATCATCATCATCATCATCACCATCATCGTCGTCGTCATCATCATCATCATCATCGTCAGTATCATGATAAAAATCATCATCATAATCGTCATCATCTTCGTCATCATTATAATCACCACCACCGTCATAATCATCGTCTTCACCATTGTCATCGTTTCCATCATTACAAAAATCATCATCATCATCGTCATTATCACCATCTTCATCACCACCGTCATAATCATCATAGTCGTCGTCGACGTAGTTCTCGTCAACGTCATTGTCACGATCATCATCATCATCAACATCATCATCGTTGCTATTTGTTTGTCAGCAATGATGTCATCAGCACCATCATCAGCATCATCATCATCTTTTAATAAGAAAGAGCCAGCAATGTCGTTTCGAATACAAGGTGTTGTTGACGAGTGCTATGAATGTATGTGTATCTGCGCGCGCGCGTGTGTATAAGCATCTATGTGTGTGTGTGTGTGTGTGTGTGTGTGTGTGTGTGTGTGTAGGCGTATCGGAAATTGGCGAATCGGAATGACACCTTGGACAAGTGTTGTTGCTCCTATCATTGTCGCCGCTAGCTAATTATCCGCTCCTGCCACCTTTTTAAATGCCCCCCCCCCCCCCACCCCACCCCCTGCCCCCCCTCCCCCAAGCAGGAAGCAAGACGATACTGCTTAGCAAAAACTGTGCAGACATACAGTTCTTATCAAGGAAGAGGGGGTGGAGGGATGCTGATGATGATGATGGTGTCCTTATCTGTTTGAGACGAGTGTCATCATCTTTGTAACTCTGTCCAAACGGAAATTTTCACGACTCAGACCTGGTTGAGAAAAAAGAAGAAGATACGCCTTCTCCTCAGCCAATCAGAAACCAGGAAAAAACAAAGCAAAAAAAACAAAGCAAAAAAAACAAAACACCCAGAACGTCACAAAACAACACTGTTTACGCGGTCTTATTTTCAGCGGCTGTTATATCAATCAAGGTAGTGTGTAGGTGGGAAATGTTTGAGACTGAGACAGGGCAGTGTGTGTGTGTGTGTGTGGGAAATGTTTGAGACTGAGACAGGGCAGTGTGTGTGTGTGTGTGTGGGAAATGTTTGAGACTGAGACAGGGCAGTGTGTGTGTGTGTGTGTGGTAAAGGTTTGAGACTGAGACAGGGCAGTGTGTGTGTGTGTGTGTGGTAAAGGTTTGAGACTGAGACAGGGCAGTGTGTGTGTGTGTGTGTGTGGTAAAGGTTTGAGACTGAGACAGGGCAGTGTGTGTGTGAGTGTGTGGTAAAGGTTTGAGACTGAGACAGGGCAGTGTGTGTGTGTGTGTGTGGTAAAGGTTTGAGACTGAGACAGGGGTGTGTGTGTGTGTGTGTGGTAAAGGTTTGAGACTGAGACAGGGGTGTGTGTGTGTGTGTGTGTGTGTGTGTGTGTGTGTGTGTGTGTGTGTGTGGTAAAGGTTTGAGACTGAGACAGGGGTGTGTGTGTGTGTGTGTGGTAAAGGTTTGAGACTGAGACAGGGGTGTGTGTGTGTGTGTGTGGTAAAGGTTTGAGACTGAGACAGGGGTGTGTGTGTGTGTGTGTGGTAAAGGTTTGAGACTGAGACAGGGGTGTGTGTGTGTGTGTGTGTGTGGGGGTGGTAAAGGTTTGAGACTGAGACAGGGCAGTGTGTGTGTGTGTGTGGTAAAGGTTTGAGACTGAGACAGGGTGGTGTGTGTGTGTGTGGTAAAGGTTTGAGACTGAGACAGAGTGGTGTGTGTGTGTGGTAAAGGTTTGAGACTGAGACAGGGTGGTGTATGTGTGTGTGTGTGTGTGTGTGGTAAATGTTTGAGACTGAGACAGGGTGGTGTGTGTGTGTGTGTGTGTGGTAAATGTTTGAGACTGAGACAGGGTGGTGTGTGTGGTAAATGTTTGAGACTAAGACAGGGTGCTGTGTGTGTGTGTGTGATAAAGGTCTGAGACTGAGATAGGGCAGGGTGTGGGGGGTGGTAAATGTTTGAGACTGAGACAGGGTGGTGTGTGTGTGTGGTAAAGGTTTGAGACTGAGACAGGGTGGTGTGTGTGTGTGGTAAAGGTTTGAGACTGAGACAGGGTGGTGTGTGGATGGTAAAGGTTTGAGACTGAGACAGGGGTGTGTGTGTGTGTGTGTGGTAAAGGTTTGAGATTGAGACAGGGTGGTGTGTGTGTGTGTGTGTGTGTGTGTGTGTGTGTGTGTGTGTGTGTGGTAAAGGTTTGAGATTGAGACAGGGCCGGGTGTGTGTGTGGGTGGATGGTAAATGTTTGAGATTGAGAAAGGGTGGTGTGTGTGTGTGTGTGTGTGTGTGTGTGTGTGTGTGTGTGTGTGTGTGTGTGTGTGTGTGGTAAAGGTTTGAGACTGAGACAGGGTGGTGTGTGTGTGTGTGGCAAAGGTTTGAGACTGAGACAGGGTGGTGTGTGTGTGTGGGTGGGTGGTAAATGTTTGAGACTGAGACAGGGTGCTGTGTGTGGGTGGTAAAGGTTTGAGACTGAGACAGGGCGGGGTGTGTGTGTGGGTGGGTGGTAAATGTTTGAGACTGAGACAGGGTGCTGTGTGTGTGTGGTAAAGGTTTGAGACTGAGACAGGGTGCTTTGTGTGTGTGGTAAAGGTTTGAGACTGAGACAGGTGTGTGTGTGTGTGTGTGTGTGTGTGTGTGTGTGTGTGTGGTAAAGGTTTGAGACCTAGACAGGGGGGTGTGTGAGTGTGTGGTAAAGGTTTGAGACTGAGACAGGGCCGGGTGTGTGTGTGGTAAAGGTTTGAGACTGAGACAGGGCCGGGTGTGTGTGTGGTAAAGGTTTGAGACTGAGACAGGGTGGTGTGTGTGTGTGGTAAAGGTTTGAGACTGAGACAGGGTGGTGTATGTGTGTGGTAAAGGTTTGAGACTGAGACAGGGTGGTGTATGTGTGTGTGTGTGTGTGTGTGTGTGTGTGTGTGTGTGTGTGTGTGTGTGTGTGTGTGTGTGTGTGGTAAATGTTTGAGACTGAGACAGGGTGGTGTGTGTGTGTGTGTGTGTGGTAAATGTTTGAGACTGAGACAGGTGTGTGTGTGTGTGTGTGTGTGTGTGTGTGTGTGTGGTAAATGTTTGAGACTGAGATAGGGTGGTGTGTGTGTGTGTGTGTGTGTGTGTGTGTGTGTGTGTGTGTTTGGTTAAGGTTTGAGACTGAGATAGAGCAGTGTGTGTGTGTGTGTGTGTGTGTGTGTGTGTGTGTGTGGTAAAGGTTTGAGACTGAGACAGGGGTGTGTGTGTGTGTGTGTGTGTGGTAAAAGTCTGAGACTGAGACAAGGTGGTGTATGTGTGTGTGTGGTAAAGGTTTGAGACTGAGACAGTGTGGTGTGTGTGTGGGTGCTGTGTTCCTTTCGTGTTGTTGTTGTTGTGGTGGTGGTGGTGGTGGTGGTGTCACCGTGCCTTTCATTCTGTTTGTTTGCTTGTTTATTTATTTATTTAGCATATAAATTAGTTTATTTATTTACTCGTTTATTCATTCATTCAGTCAATCTATCTATCTGTGTTTAACTCACTGTTGTAATTCATGTTATAATTCACTGTTAGTCACTACAGTTCCTCGTAGCTCTTCGTTTTCCACTACTTGCTATAGTCATCACACCACCTCTTCTCATGTAGCCCACGCCTCGTCTCCTATGCGCACATACTTTACTTCTTTTTTTTTTTTTTTTGCTCCCGCCTAATATAACTAAACAGTGAAAAGACGTTAAACTAAACTAAACTAAACACACACACACACACACCAACCCCCACCCCCAGCCCCCACACAAACACACCATCACCCCTTTAAAAAAAAAAAAAAACCACCTGCACCCAGACATTGAAGCCCTTGAGAACTAATCCCCCAAACCTCTCCCCTCCCCCCCCCACCACCCCACCCACCAACCTTACCACACAAACACAAACATCCCCCCCACCACCCATACCTACCAACCAACCAACAAACCAACCCACCCACCCACCCACCCACCCACACACCACCACCGCTTGTTTACCTGCACCCAGAGGTTGAAGCTCTTGAGAAACAGGTACCCTGGAGTGTCCGTCTTGATGTCGATGTACCAGCTGGTGGCGTTGCCTTCGCCCAGGTCGTACTGCAGCTCGTAGCTCACAGAGTTGGGGATGCAGACGATGGTGACGACGATGCAGACGATGACGACGGTGAAGTTGGCCCTCTGAAGGCTGCACAGCTTGACCCCCTGACGTGGGTACCGGATGAAGATGTAGCGAAACACGGCCAGCGAGACGGTCAGCCAGATGGAGATGGAGTGCATTATCACGCTGAAGATGGCGAAGAACATGAGGTACTGAGCGTTCCCGAACGGAGGGTAGCTGTACTTGTACACGTGGTAGTTGAGGATGGCGTACGGGAAATAGGCGGCCATGGTCAGGCCGTCCGAGATGGCCAGAGCGGCCAGCAGCACGTTGGTCGGGGAGACCATGTTCTTGCGCGTGAGCACCACGATGTTGAGGCAGTTGGCGATGATGCCCAGGACGCAGATGAGGGGCGCCACCACGCCGTGGATCGGGCTGTAGCCCCTCTGGAAGGCTTCCAGAGTCGTTGGCGTGGTGGTGACGTTGCCCATAGCAGCAGCAACGGCAGCAGCAGCAGCAGCAGCGGCGGCAGGAACAGGAGGGCGATCCGTGAACGACCCCGACTCCTCTTGTACTATTATCTCAGGGAATGTCGTGGTCGTGGTCGTGGTCGTGGTTGTTGCGATGATGGTGCTAAACCAATCAACGTTCGAGTTGTTGTTGTTGTTATTGTTGTTGTTGCTGCTGCTCGGCAGCGCCAGGCTGCTGGCGAAAGTCGTCACGACCAGCATCGCCATGTTTCGCGGATTGATGACTACCACAACTACTACTACCACTACCACCACTACCACAACTGCTACTTCTACAACAACTTCCACCACACAAACACAAACTCAAGGAGTCAAGCTCGCTAGGAGGAGGAGAATCTCGCGCTGAGGGGAGGGAGAAGAAGAAGAAGAAGGTGGTGGGAGAAAACCGGAGGCGGAGTGTTTCTAACTCGCAAAGAGATGCACACACACTGACATCACCACCATCATCATCATCATCGTCCTTGCGTAAGGAGCTGAAGGTCTGACGAGGACGCAGAGAGGATGAGGATGAGGATGAGGAAGAGGAAGAGGAAGATGCCGGCACTGAGGGAACACAGGAGGAGGAGGAGGAGGAAGAGGAAGAGGTTGAGGGCTGGGCCTCGCACAGAACACCACCACCACCACCACTACAGAGGGAAGTCGTTGTCGCCCAGGGAGAATCCTGTTGAAGAGACCTCCAGCACGTGGGAGAAGCTGCTGAGTCCAGGAGGCGTTTCCCATGCGTGTCCACCTGAAGACAAGGGAAGACTCGTTCAGTTTTGGTTAATCTCTCTCTCTTTCTCTCTCTCTCTCTCTCGCCTTCATTCTCTTTCTCTGTCTTCTCTCTCTCCTTCATTCTCTTTCTCCTCTCTTTCTTCTCTCTCTCTCTTTCTTCTCTTTATCTCTCTCTCCCTCTCTCTCCTTCATTCTCTTTCTCTGTCTCCTCTCTCTTTCTTCTCTCTCTCTCTCTCCCTCTTCATTCTCTTTCTCTCTCTCCCTCTCTCTCCCAACCTCTCTCTCGCCTTCTCTACTGTCTCTCCCATCCTCTCTCTCTCTCGCCTTCTCTATACTCTCTCTCTCTCATCCTCTCCCTCTCTCATCCCCCCTCTCTCTCTCCCATCCTCTCTCTCTCTCATCCCCCCTCACTCTCTCTCCCATCCTCTCTCTCTCTCTCGCCTTCATTCTGTTTCTGTCTCCTCTCTCTTTCTTCTCTCTCTCGCTTCAATTCTCTTTCTGTCTCCTCTCTCTCTCTCTGTCTCTCTCTCTCCTTCTTAAAACGACCGAAATTCATGTTTTAGTATCTATATTTATGATTGTTTGCTTATCTTATTTCATGAGTTGTATTAAGTTCATGTGAACCCCTTCACAGGGGGTGGGGCCATTCCAAATTCTCAAGATCTGTGTGTGTGTGTGTGTGTGTGTGTGTGCGCGCGCGCGCGCGCGTGTGTGTGTGTGTGTGCGTGAGTGCGTGCGTGCGTGTGCGTGCGTGTGTGTGTGCGTGCGTGTGTGCGTGAGTGCGCGCGCGCGCGCGCGCGCGTGTGTGTGTGTGTGTGTGTGTGTGTGTGTGTGTGTGTGTGTGTGTGTGTGTGCGTGCGTGCGTGCGTGTGTGATTGTGTGTGCATTTCGTCTGTACACGTGTATGTCGCGAGAGACAAACAGACAGACAGACAAATAGAGGAGAAGACAAAGACACGTTAGTCGTTAGTCGTGTGTGTGTGTGTGTGTGTGTGTGTGTGTGTGTGTGTGTGTGTGTGTGTGTGTGTGTGTGTGTGTGTGTGTGTGTGTGTGTGTGTGTGTGTGTGTGTGTGTCTGTAGTGAGAGACAAACAGACAGACAGACAGAAAGACAGACAGAGGATGGTGAAGACCTGAAGACAAAGACACGTTAGTCTGTTAACTCTCCTTCTCGCCCTCTCTCTCTCTCTCTCTCTATCTGTGCGTGCGTGCGTGCGTGTGTGTGTGTGTGTGTGTGTGTGTGCAAATGACCTGTTTATCATATGTGCGCGTGCTGTTAGTGTCTTGAGCGGAGTACGTACAGCGCAATGACTTACGTAACGCAATATTACACGCTGTATGAAATTATCATTGTATTTTCAAAGATTATCTTGGTTTTTTTTTTACAACAAACAACAACAACAACAACAACAACTACCACTAGTCCTATTACTCGCGCTTTAGCATCCTAAATTCCTGGAGCTGAATTAAGGATTCTGAAGCGGGACGGTGTGAATCGCGCTTTTTTGAGGGAAAACCTAAATTCCCGCGACTGAATTTAGGATGCTCAAGTGTGAATTTACCCTACTGCTACTCCTACTACGAGCA
>NC_134903.1:10084793-10089793 GCF_041734735.1 Babylonia areolata | reverse complement strand
GTGTGTCTGTGTGTCCGTGGTAAACTTTAACACTGACATTTTCTCTGGAAATACTTTGTCAGTTGACACCAAATTAGGCATAAAAATAGGAAAAATTCAGTTCTTTCCAGTCATCTTGTTTAAAACAATATTGCACCTCTGGGATGGGCACACAAAAATAAAAAATGAAGCCTAATTATATGCAAACTGCATTTACTGTTATATTTTTATTTTTTGTATTCTCTAAACTCGGTACTTTGATCTGATATTTGACCCAACAAGAGCAGTCATTATAATCATTTTTTGGTTCAAACAGGAACTTCTTTTGCTAAGCATGGAAGTTTTATTTATTTTGCAAACGTTTTTGGTGCAGATAGTAAAAAAGGGAAATTACTCTGTAATTAATGCTAGGGGACTTAATTCGAATCTGGTTAGGACTTTTTTTTTTCTTTTTTTTAACGCGAAGCTTTATAATAACAAATACAGAACACATTTTAACGATTAGATTTTTTTTTTTAAAGTGTATCACAAGTGAGTCTTGAAGGCCTTGCCTCTCTTGTTTTAAATGCATGTTTCACATTCCCTCATCGCATTCTTGCAATCTGTTAAACACCTCAGACACTCCAGTTAACACCCATGTACTTTCTTCACACAAGTGGGTCAAGAATTGTCTCCCCTCTCTCTCTCTCCTGGTACAGCATGAGTGAGGAGGAATTTTTTGTTTAATGTCCCGTCACACATATCGGTGATTAAAGACATTTTGTTAAAGTATTTATGAATACATCTGAGTATTATCGGTTAGAAGGGGTGGGAGATGTGGATGAATGGAGGGTTGGGGGAAACTGGGCAAATGACGGTGAAATGTGGGTGATATTTGGAAGAAAAACAAAACCAAAAAACCAAAAAAACACTCTAAATACAGTTACAGGAAATTACTTAAAGGACTTCGTAAAACAGAAATCGTTAAACTGACAAGCGAAACAACTGATAATGAATGCAAAAAGTCAAAAACATCAACGTTCTCAGTCACTTGTGAAGACACACTTTCGTGTACAAAAGGCTTCATCAAGCTACAGTGAAAAATTATATGCTCAATTGTCAGGTTACTAAAGCATATGCACTTGACATTAGAACAATACTTGGTCCTACAGCATGAGTAAAAAGTCAAGAAAGTGATAATCAAATGAGTGAATAAATCATTAAATGAATCAGTAAATCAATTAACTGATAAGTATACATATAGATAGACAGACAGATAGATAGATCAAATCAAATCATGTTGTATATAGCGCAGCCGACCAGTAAGGCCATATAAGGGCTGATAGACAGATAGATAGATAAAAAGACAAACAAACAAACAAATATGTGAATAAACAAACAAGTGAATAAATGTATTTGATAAATAAACACATAGATTTAAAATAAAAAGCATTTTTGTTATCAACTATTTCACTTCGAAGCAGACCTTACGTGATATACAGCATCGAAGAACCCTACATTTTGTCCGCAACACCATTACATTATATCATATTATATCAAATTATATCATATCATATTGTATTATATTATGTTCTATTATGTTAGTCAGTAGTGCCCAACTATAACCATCGCAACAACAGAGGAGGCAACTGTTGTCCCGACTATTTGGGCTGGAATTTGATTGTAGTGGAGAGTTGTCTTGTCCAAGTTACAACATCCCCACTCTCTCGGCCAAGAGGGTTTTTAGGACAGTCGGCGTTGGGGTGGTTCCCAAAGGCCAACTAGCAACCCAAGGCTGCAGCACTAAGAGCCAGTGCAATCTTGCCTCCTCGTTTGAAAGTCACAGTCCTTCACAAAAAAAAGACTAAGCTGTAAATGATTTGGAGGAACCATTGCTACGACAGCTCCCACTGTGCTGTTCGCCCATTATTTTATTTTATTTTATTTATCTATTTCTTTATTATTATTTTTTTTCTCAAGGCCTGACTAAGCGCGTCGGGTTACGCTGCTGGTCAGGCATCTGCTTGGCAGATGTGGTGGCAGATGTGGTGCAGCGTATATGGATTTGTCCGAACGCAGTGACGCCTCCTGATATATATATATATATAATATTATGTATGAACCAAAGAGCTGCACGGATTCCAGTTACTCTTAACTCACTCAGTACGGCCAGTCCTCTCTTCTCCTCTACACAGACCCCTCGGATGTCCAGTGGGTGTCTGAATGACCCAACCTTTAGCTTCCGTCGTCAGAACTGTGGTATTCTTTGTCAACATTCACGTCTTCAGTATAAGAGCCTTCCGCTTGCAATATTTTGATGATGGTAATTGGGGTGAAACGCTGTTAACGTCGTCTCTTTCGTCGTTCGTATGGAGAGAATTGCCCAGGTTCAAAACGTAATCTGAATCTTTTCTTCTTCTTTTTTTTTTTTTTGTATTGGTTTGTTGTGTCGTACTTTAGTGCAATCTAATAATTATGAGGGCTCAGACGGAGGATGACTATGACTAGCTGACGCAATTTTGCTCCCATTTTCTGATAGAATTTCAGACGCCCGAGTTATTAAGGGATTGTAAGCGAGACATGACGCAGAACTCCATTTTTCACTCTATCAGTCTGTCTGTCTGTATGTCTGTGTTCCCCCTGTGTCACTCGCGTTCTCGCTCACCCTTTTCTTTTTTTCTGTCTCTGTCTTCCCTTTCTCTCTTTCTCCCTACAGAAAAAGACCGACAGACACACGCACAGAGACATGGAGGCAGACAGAGGAGGTAGAGAGCCGAGCTTTTTCAATTTTCCTTTTAAATCTTAACAATATGTTGTATTTTATGATTTTGTTGTTGTCGTTGTTGTTGTTTGTCGTTGATTTTCTTTTTACTCTTAGCAATGTGTCAATTTCTCTGTGCTCTAGTGGCATAAAGACGTTTGAAAACAAAAGAATGCTGGCCATTAAGGAGAAGCGTGAGCGAAGGAAGCAGGGCTCAACTTTCTGGAGACGGTTTCCCTTGCAACACCTGTGGGAAGTGCTGCGCATCCAGAATCGGCCTCTTCTCCCATATGAGGACACACACACCGACAGATAAGCCTGCCTGCCTACTCATCCGTCGGACCGACGGGAGACTCCATCATCATCATCATACATTGTCCCCCCTTGCCAAAGGATAGTATTGTCAATGGCAGTAAACAATGTCCGTGTCCGTGTCCGTATCTCTCTCTGCCTCTGTGTGTGTGTGTCTGTTTCTCTCCCTATCTCTCTCTGCCTCTGTGTGTGTCTGTCTGTTTCTCTCCCTATCTCTCTCTGCCTCTCTGTGTGTGTGTCTGTTTCTCTCCCTATCTCTCTGCCTCTGTGTGTGTCTGTCTGTTTCTCTCCCTATCTCTCTCTGCCTCTGTGTGTGTCTGTCTGTTTCTCTCCCTATCTCTCTCTGCCTCTCTGTGTGTGTGTCTGTTTCTCTCCCTATCTCTCTCTGCCTCTCTGTGTGTGTGTGTCTGTTTCTCTCCCTATCTCTCTCTGCCTCTGTGTGTGTCTGTCTGTTTCTCTCCCTATCTCTCTCTGCCTCTGTGTGTGTGTGTCTGTTTCTCTCCCTATCTCTCTCTGTGCCTCTCTCTGTGTGTGTCTGTTTCTCTCACTATCTCTCTCTGCCTCTGTGTGTGTGTGTCTGTTTCTCTCCCTATCTCTCTCTGCCTCTGTGTGTGTGTGTGTCTGTTTCTCTCCCTATCTCTCTCTGCCTCTGTGTGTGTGTGTCTGTTTCTCTCCCTATCTCTCTCTGCCTCTCTCTGTGTGTGTCTGTTTCTCTCCCTATCTCTCTGCCTCTCTCTGTGTGTGTCTGTTTCTCTCCCTCTCTCTCTCTGCCTCTGTGTGTGTCTGTCTGTTTCTCTCCCTCTCTCTCTCTGTCTCTCTCTGTCCTTCCCTCGTTGTCACTCTCTCTCTCTGTGTCTCTGTCTCTCTGTCTGCCTCCATGTCTCTCTCTCTTCGTCTATGTGTCTAGACGTCTGTCTGTTTCTCTATATCTCTGTCTCTCAATGTCTCTTTGCGTGTGCATCTCTCTGTGTGTGTGCCTTTCTGAATTTTTTGTCTGTCTGTCTGTCCGTCTGTCTGGCTCTCTCCCTATCTCTCTTTCTGTATCTCGTTCTCTTTTTCTCTGTCTCTATCTTTATCGCCCCCCCCCCCCCCACCTTCTCTCCCTCTCTCTCTTTGCCACTCCCTCCTAGTTTGAATCTCCTTTTCAAGTCAACAAATGCACCACCTAAGCCCTCTCACGTTCACCACCACCACCACAATCACCACCACCACCATCACCACCACCACCACAACCATCACCACCACCACCACAATCACCACCACCACCACAATCACCACCACCACCACAATCACCACCACCACCACAATCACCACCACCACCACCATCACCACCACCACAATCACCACCATCACCACTACCACCACCACCATCACCACCACCATCACCACCACCACCACCACCACCACCATCGTCCTTTACACTCCATCCGTTTTCTCGCTATGGAAACCGATGTTAGATTAATCACACATCGGGCGTTAGCAATAACGGCGTTCCACTGTAGGCCTGATCACTCGCGACTGAAGTACTTACTGGGTACATTAGCACTCTTCGCGCTGTGGACATCGTGTCAACTTTGCCTACTATGATTGTTATACTATCTCTCTCTCTCTCTGTCTCTCTCTATCTCTGTGCTTCTCTCTGTCTCTCCGTCTCTGCCTGACCGCTGGTCGGTCTGTCTGTCTCTCTGTCCACACACACACACACACACACACACACACACATATATATATATTATGGTGGGATTTTTTTTGGTCTTTACTGTGTGTTTTTTTCAGTGTCTTCTTTCCTTTTCCAATATATGTATTTATTAATCTATGTCATTTTGTCAGTTGTCTGTGTGTTATAAAAATGGGAAATAAAAACAAAAAGTTGAAAAAACAAATATCACACAGACATAGACACAGACACACACATATGTATATATATATATATATATATATATATATATATAGAGAGAGAGAGAGAGAG
>NC_134903.1:10074793-10077293 GCF_041734735.1 Babylonia areolata | reverse complement strand
ATAAAGAACGACACAAAACATAAAAATAAAGAAATAAACTGAAATAAAATAAAATAATAAGAACGACGAATAAGAATAGGAACTTGAATAGTCTATTAAAGGTAACAAAGCGATGAAAACTGGAACAATTGGTACATTACATGTACATACGTACTTACACACACACACACACACACACACACACACACACACACACACACACACACACTTATAAAACAAGCAAAGACATACGTACACATTCACGCCCACACACTAAGAAGAAGAAGAAGATCTATCAGTGATAAGCCAGTCGGAAATGATAAAAGGCGAAAAGCGGATCTTTCGGCCACTGAGGATGACATGAACCAAGCTGTTGGACTGGGGATTAATCAGTGGTGATCCGTCACAATCCCCACGGACTGATGATATCTTCCTGCTACCAGTTCCTGCTTTGTGGACGAGCGTGGGTGGGGAGGGGGTGGGTGTGTGTGTGTGTGGGGGTGGGGGGGGGGGGGGGGGGATTTCCTTATTGTTCGGATTTTCCGTGTTGGCTTCTCTTTCATTCTTCTTCTTCTTCTCTCTCTCTCTCTCTCTGTCTCTCCCTCCCTCCTCCTCTCTCTGTGTCTCTGTCTCTCTCTCTCTGTCTCTCCCTCCCTCCCCCTCTCTCTGTGTCTCTGTCTCTCTCTCTCTGTCTCTCCCTCCCTCCCCCTCTCTCTGTGTCTCTGTCTGTCTCTCTGTGTCTCTCTCTCTGTCTCTCCCTCCCTCCCCCTCTCTCTGTGTCTCTGTCTCTCTCTCTCTGTCTCTCCCTCCCTCCTCCTCTCTCTGTGTCTCTGTCTCTGTCTCTCCCTCCCTCCCCCTCTCTCTGTGTCTCTGTCTGTCTCTCTGTGTCTCTCTCTCTGTCTCTCCCTCCCTCCTCTCTGTGTCTCTGTCTCTCTCTCTCTGTCTCTCCCTCCCTCCTCCTCTCTCTGTGTCTCTGTCTGTCTCTGTGTCTCTGTGTCTCTCTCTCTCTGTCTCTCCCTCCCTCCTCCTCTCTCTGTGTCTCTGTCTCTCTCTGTGTGTCTCTTTTCCTCTCTTCTTATTTCAATTTTCTCTCTTTATTTTTTTTTCTTGTGCATTTCGTTATTGATTTCATACCCCAGGGCTGGTTAGAAAAAAACAACAACAAACCCAAACATTCCTGTCTTTGTGCTTATCTCAATACCCTGGAAAAATAATATTTCCTTCTCTCTCTCTCTCTCTCTCTCTCTCTATCTCTCTCTCTCTCTGTATATGCGTAAGGGTGTGTGTGTTTTGGGACGAGTGTGTGCATGTGTGTGTGTGTGTGTGTGTGTGTGTGTGTGTGTGACTGTGTTCCCTTCATTATATTCTTTATGATGATGATGGTCCGTTGATTAGTATTATAATTATCATAAGTAGTAGTAGTAGTAGTGGTGGCAGTGGTAGTAGTAGTATTTACCATTGTTATTATTGTTGTGTCTTATCGTTACTGTTTTTGTTGTCACAAGGACAGATTGGAAGACTAGGCAATGCCTAAAATCTTTATCCTTGAGTTGAATCTTGAATCTCTCCCCCCCCTCCCCCCTAAACTCCCCAATCCTGACCTCACATCAATCATGATCAAAACCCTCCCCACCACCCACCCCTACAACACATTTCAGTTCAGTTGTGTAATGTAAACCAGAGCTCTGGTCCAGATTACGGAGGTGCGGTCTCACGCAAGAGCACGTGCCCTTCGTTCGCGTGTCGTTTGCTGACAGACACAGTGGTGACTCGCTGCCCTTCCTGGTCTTGTGCATGGTCAAAATCACTGATCTAAATTAAGATGGACAGCGCATGCCTTCTTTGAGCCCCTTTGCTAACTGATGCCAGCGGAAGCGTTCAATCAGTCATTTATGTTAGTATAGCGCGAAGCGGTAAGTTTATTTAATTATGTAGCCGAACGCTCAGCTGGCGACAATGACTGCTTCACGGCAAGCTTTCACTTGCTGGTGGCATTGGTTAAGCTGACATTCCTGTGTGCGCCTCCACAGCAAGTTTGCGCTTAATGTCACTGCACTGTTTTCCTGTTATAAACCATTGGCAGATATCAATCAAGACACAACAAGCATAATACGATTTCATCGAAGATATCAGTTCAGAAACTACCACCGGTTAGCAGACGACTTCTCAACAGACTGACAGCCGGATACGAGTATAAGTATGACGTCCAGTTGGCTTCAGCTTTCCTGGCCGATGAGCTATTCATTAATTTTTATAACAGTGGATCAAAATGGTAAGAGTGCTGTCAGGAGCTAGTTGCATTGCTCGGACGGAAGAGCCTAGTATGGTCGTAACCCGCTACTAACTGTGTGTAGTATGGAACTGACCAATGACGTAGTTCGGTCAATGTAGGCATTTAGTCACGTGTTAACTGTCAAAGTTAGAACCAAGCAATGCACCTGGCTCCTGGAGTCTCGCCCCAGTTTACCTGAGTTCGATCCCAGTCGAACCTGGGGCCGTATTCAAGAGACCATCGTGCCTG
>NC_134903.1:10059793-10064793 GCF_041734735.1 Babylonia areolata | reverse complement strand
TGTGTTTACTTGCCTGTATGAGTGCGTGCATGAATGAATCAGAGCTAGTGAGTGAGTGTGCGTACAGTACGTGCGAGCGTGTGTGTGCATGTGTGTGTGTGTGTGTGTGTGTGTGTGTGTGTGTGTCACGGACGACATAATGGTTCCGCTATTTTTTTTTCTTTCCTTTACGTTTATGGAGGGGTTTCGAGTCCATCTCATTCCCTCTTTCTTCTAAAATGACAAGCGAAGCTGGCGGAGGCTGGTGGGTCGCTGTATTATTTTAGAGGCGGGTGTGTTTCTTATGCGCGTGCACGATGTTTTCCATCGTGCGTGTTCCCCTTGCGTTCGAGCGTAGAGAGAGATCGTGTTGTTGTCATGTTTTCTATGGTTTTTAAATGTCTCGTGCAATTGAACGGAAAAAAATATATAGGAAGCTGAGTGAACAGAGTGAGCGGAGTTCTAGTGCTTCAAATGCTCCTCGCCGGTTTGTCCCTAGATTCACTCGAAGGGAGTCAGTCCTTGGAGAAGGACAGTGGTAGAACCAGCGCTTAGCGGCTGATGTTCGTTGTTCTTTTCCTCTGTAAACGACTTGGTGTCCGCCAGTGGAACTGTTCTTCATCTGTGTTTCGATGTTAGCACCCGTTGTTCGTTTACGGAACACTGTGCGGTGGCCAGTGGGTGACGTTTGTTCTTGTCCTGTCAGCGTTCTCCAGTTGCCTGGCGCGCGTCTTGAGGTGTTGTGCCTCCGTTCGAATCGTGGGGAAACGTCACGTCGCTCTAGACCATCCGCCTCTCAGAGCCGGCGACGGATCCGCTGAGGGCTCCGCTGACGTTTGCCATACTGGGGGCCTGTCTTCCGTCCGCCAGCGTCAGCAGCACTCCTATTTTCATGTGTTTATTTATTTATTTTTTTATTTATCGTAGAAAACAAAAGACCATGCTGTACTTGTGGTTTGACATCTCATTTACCAGTGCCCTTGTGGTACAAATGTGACAAGACTAAAGCTGTAGTTCTGCTGCCGTGTTTTTTTGGGGGGGTGGTTGTTGTTGTTTGTTTTTTGTATGCTCTTGATATTTTTTTTGTTTGTTTTTATTTACATACATCTATAGACATATACAATCATTAAATGCATTACATAATTTCGTTTCTGTGTGGGCTTGTGTTGTGGCGTCTGTAGTGGGGTATCTTGGGGAGGGTGCACGTCCGCTTTAGCACGCGTGACAGTGAGTGTGTGTGTGTGTGTGTGTGTGTGTGTGTGTGTGTGTGTGTGTGTGTGTGTGTGTGTGTGTGTGCTGGGCTGAGATATTGTGTCGATGTGAATGACCAGCCTATTGATGAACAAGTAATTTCCAAATTGGATAAAATAAAGATGTATTGTATTACAGTGTCGTGCAGAGCTATATCGGGAGCAAAAGCATTGTGGCGGAAAAGGTTTTCCAATATTGCGATATGATATCGCATTCTTTTAGCTATTCTAATGCGATGTTGTATGATGAGCGTGCATAGTACAGTCTGTGAGAGGATTTGTTTGTGTGTGTGTGTGTGTTCGAGTGCGCGCGCGCGTGTGTATGCGTGTGCGTGCGTGCGTGCCGTGTGCACACGCCGGCGCAAGCGTGTGTGTGTGTGAACATAGTGTTTGGCTGTGAAAGGTTATGAATGAAAGGTTTTCCTGGGGGAGAGAGAGGGGGGGGGGGAGAGAGGGGGGGGGAGAGAGAGGGGGGGAGAGAGAGGGGGGGGGAGGGGGAGACAGGGGGGGGGAGAGGGGGAGAGGGGGAGAGAGAGAGGGGGGATAGAGGGGGTGAGAGAGGGGGAGAGAGACAGACAGACAGACAGATAAAAAGAGAAAAAGATGAGAGAGAGATACAGAGAAAAACAGAGTGAGAGAGAGAGAGAGAAAGAAAGGGAGAGAGAGAGAAGGAGAGAGAGAGAGACAGACAGACAGAGGACAGAGAGAGAGAGAGAGATAAAAAGAGAAAAATAGGACAGAGAGAGACAGACAGACAGAGAAGGGCAGAGATACAGACAGAGAGAGACAGAGAGAAAGAGAGAGAACAAGAACAAGAACAAAACTTTCATCTCCAGGCCTCCGGCCCCTAGAAAGAGGTCAAAAGTACACAATATGATGATCACTCAGCCACAACAAAATGTAAAATACGTACTTACTTAAACCTGTAGAACAAAAATGCTTCTTGTACATAGTAAATTAATTCTAACTTTCATCATTGTTGTCACAGAATTCCTGTCGTATCTTCAGGGCATTTACGAATACTGTAAACAGAACCATTCTTCAGCAAGGAAACGTACGATTGACCTTCAGAGTTCGACACAGAGAGAGTGAATGTGACATACAGACCGACAGACAGACCGACAATCATTTACATCTGGTCGTAGTGAGAAGGAACTATGAGGGGTGCGGGGAGGGGGGGTGGGGTTGGGGGTGGGGGGTAAGGCGCCATCATGCTAAAAACAAAAATACAAAACGGGCACTCAACCCCTAGATCCCTGGGGATCACTGGATCAGCAAGTCCGCGGCGCTCACATTCGTACGTTGAATTTTTACCTAGCTGTAAATCTTGACCTACGCGAAAAAAGAAAAAAAAATCTCTATAACACACACACACACACACACTTTGGTTTAAAACTTACTCCTTTTCTGCACACACACACACACACACACACACATACACACTTTGGTTTAAAACTTACTCCTTTTCTGCACACACACACACACACACACACACACACACACACACACTTTTGGTTTAAAACTTACTCGTTTTCTCTTCTCTCCAAATTCGGATTCTAATAATAACCACACGACACCTTCAGATCACAGTTCTGGCTAGCAATGCTCTATAATGATACGGGGATGTTAAAACAAACAAACAAACAAACAAAAAACAGAAAAAAATTTTGTTTTGTTTGTTTTTTTCAGACGAATTAGTTCGTTCACTTTCCTTTTCTCAGGAATGTGATGGAGAGTTCGGGGGGTGGGGTGAGGTGGGGTGTGTGTGTGTGTGCGGAGTGTGTGTGTGTGGGTGTGGGTGGGGGGCGTTGGGGTTAGAAAGGAAAGGTGAAGGGGAAATTTAAAAAAATTTTTTTTTTTTAATTCATCTTATTTATTTTTCAGATTGAAATGGCGGCGCTTAAAATGTGGACGCAGCAATCGAAAAACAACAATAACAACAAAAACCACACACACACACACACACACACACACACAGCAACAACAAAACAAACGAAAAACATCAACAACAAATAACAGAAACAAAACAACCTCAAATTGGAACCAGAGTTTTTTTCTTTCTTTTTTTTTTTCCGATTCGTTTTTGTGGCTAATCTATAAGAGAGAAAAAAATCCATTTGCCGCAGATATTGTTTGTTTTTTTTATTTTTTTTAATCTTTTAATCAAAATGAGTATGTGGAAATATAATTATGAATGAATAAATAAATAAATATGTTGACGACAATAATAATTTTACAATAATAGTAATAATAATGATCAATAATCATCATCATCATCATATACAACAATAGCAACCCTGAAGTGTGATTTTCTGGTTGGAGATTAGGGTCTGTGGAAGAGGGGAGGGGGGGGGGGGCGTGTGGGGGGGCGTGGGAGTGGGTACCAATGCCTGAACACACACACACACACACACACACACACACACACACACACACACACAGACCACCCCCATACACACACATTGACAAACACACACACACACACACACACACACACACGCGCACACACACACACACACACACACACTGTCTCTCTTTTATATGAAGACGATGTGTAAATTTGAATACATTTTCAGAAGCAATTGAAAGAATAGAAGTTTGTCACACAAAAAACACAACAAAAAACAAACAAACAAAATAAACTTAAGCAAAAAATCAAAAACAATGGTCAGCTTTGCATATTGATATGCACTTGTATGTATCCTAATTTCTACTGTATCTGTGTTTGTGTATGATTTTTGATTTATGTTCGTATCTTGTTATGCACTACCCCCCCCCCCCCCCTCCCCAATATTCCTTGTGACCCTGGTACACTTGGTAATAAAGACATATTCTATTCTGCTGTTCTATTCCATTTAAGGCAAACCATCACATTCTAGCAACGAACCATGCAAACCTGTAACAGATTTAGGCAACAGTTTTTGGAAACTTTTTATTTGTCCGTTCATTTATTTATTCATTTCTTTATTTTATAGTTTATTCATTAAATCATTTTATATAAAAATCTAGCAACAGCTATAGGAAAATGTATCACCACTTTTTTTTTCTTTTTTTCCAGTGGCTATAGATCAACTACAATACATTATTAGCAACAAAAGAAGATTTTCCGAGTCCGAACATTTTTTTTATTTTTTTTTTTTATCATGGGATTGAAGAATCAGCTCGTTAGATTGGAAGAAAACTAGTTCAGTTGGCTATTTTCTTCATCTGGAGCACAAGGGGGGAACGGTGAATGAAATAAAAAATAAATTAAAAAAAAAGAAAGAAAAAAAAGGTGTCTTATTGCGTGACAGAAGATGTATACTTAACATTTGCGTGACTAAAGATTCGAAACTTTCTCTCGTTGCTTGCTGGGGTTTTGGGTGTTTTTTGTTGTTTTTTTTGGATGGGGTTTGTTTTTCTGACTATATTATTTTACGTTAGTTAAATTTATTTTCGTTTCGTTTTTGCAAAAAAATTTTTTCCTATGCCTTATTTGAACTTGGTTCCATTTGATTTTTAAGTATCGTTATTTTGGCTTTTTGCTGGGGTCAGTCTTATTTCGTTCCTGTTCACGTTCTGTGCGTTTGGTTCAGCTCAATTTATTTCCGTAGCGTTGCGTGCCGTGCCGTTCCGGTTTTTTTTTTTTTATAATTTAATTTTATTGATCCTATTTTTTTTTCGTACTTTATTTGACATGTTCAAATGATTAAGTCCAATTTTGTTCCGTTTAATCAGACAGAGATGCTCTCTCCAGTATGTTTTTGGACGTGGGGCATGCTGAATAAGAGA
>NC_134903.1:10032293-10044793 GCF_041734735.1 Babylonia areolata | reverse complement strand
GAACGCCGATGATAGCGATGAGAAACTAGGACGAAGCCACGACTAACTTCATTCAATAACATTCCCAATCAAAACAAAAAAAAACAACAACAAAAAAACCACCAAATCAACACGAACCACACAAACAAAAATTCCGAAAAAAATAAAACCAGACTCACCTCAATAGAAACCACTTAGAAAATGCCCACATGAAAATCCCACCAGATCCAATTCCGAAGAAATGCGTCAACAATTCCAACAACAATAATAATAATAATAACAAAACGTCCACATGTCTCTTCGATCAGTTCCTTAAAAGAAAGAAAAAAAAATCCGAGTTGGAACGAAAAAAACCACACACACAGACACACACACACTCACACACACACACACACACACACACACACACAACTCAGCGAATTCACTACACCCCCTCCACCACACCGTTTCAATTAATTAACTTCTTCCATTATCTAAGCTTCAACGTTGTTGACATCGTTAGCACAGCGACAGTGTGTAGTAGTAGCCTTCAACAATAGCTTGGACTTTAAAGAAGAAGACTGTTCTTTTCTCAGAGGTGTGTTGGTTCTTGTGGGCAAGCTACACACATTTACCGGTCTTTTTTCTTCTTCTTCTTCTTCTTTTCTTTTCGCACTAAGCTCCCACCACCTTTAAAAGAAGTCTTCCCACAAACGAAGGAAGTCGCAGAAGTGATAGTAGGTAGGATCATGGAAGAGATTGTGTTGGTGGAGAGAATGAGAGAGAGAGAGAGAGAGAGAGAGAGAGAGCTCACACAGACACACACACACACACGCACGCAACTCTCTCGCGAGCGCCTAAAGATCGAGAGATGGAGAGAGAGAGAGAGAGAGCGTGCGAGCTTTTGTGGGTGCTTGGTGGTGGTGGTGGTGGTGGTGGTGGATGGCGGTGGCGAGGGGGTGGGTGAGTGTGGTGGTGGTTTTAAGCTGGGTTGGTTGTCTTGGTGTGTGTGTGTGTGTGTGTGTGTGTGTGAGGGGGAAGTTCTGAGTTGAGAGAGAACAGTGCGACAACAGGGGATTTACTGACTGACTTGACTTCACTGGCTCTGCGGTCAGTGTGTGTGTGTGTGTGTGTGTGTGTGTGTGTGTGTGTGTGTGTGTGTGTGTGTGTGTGTGTGTGTGTGTGTGTGTGTGTGTGTGACTGTGTGCGCGCGTGTGTGTGTGTGCATGTGTATATATGTGTGTGTGTTCAGTGTGTGTGTGTGTGTGTGTGTGTGTGTGTGTGTGTGTGTGTGTGTGCGCGCGCGCGCGTGTGTGTGTTCAGTGTGTATATGCGCGCGCGCGTGTGTGTGACTGTGTGTGTGCGCGCACGCGTATGTGTGTGTGCGTAGATGCATGAGGTAGAAGTTGTTATTCGCAGAAGTTTTGCTCTCTCCCTCCCTCTCTCTCTCTCTCTCTGAGACACAAAGTAAATGGTTTTGGTATTGTTTGGCAAAGTCAAGGTACTGGGAGCGAATGCAGCTTTATAAATGAATTAAAAGACAGACTAATATCATGCTACAAGCAAAACTGGCATTCAGATATAGAGGTCAACGACAAATATAGATGGGTTTTTTTTATTCCTTCAAAGCTGTTTTCCAGGCAGAACAATGTTTATCATCTGTCAGTGATAAATGGTACAGGGATAATTCCCTGCCATTCAGGTTTGAGGGTAAGCGGACTGAAGAATTGTTAGCGATGGTTTATTTTATTTTATTTTATTTTATTTTTTTAATTTCTTCTTCTTCTTCTTCTTATTACTACTACTACTACTACTAACTTTTTCTATATTATAATTATTTATTTATTTATTTAAGTAAGCTTATCTATTATTTATTCCCCCCTTTTTTTTTCTCAAGGCCTGACTAAGCGCGTTGGGTTACGCTGCTGGTCAGGCATCTGCTTGGCAGATGTGGTGTAGCGTATATGGTTTTGCCCGAACGCAGTGACGCCTCCTTGAGCTACTGAAACTGAAACTGAAACTAGCGATGGTACTCAAGCGAAAATTCTTCAAACGATTTTATTTGTCCATCGTGCGGAAATGATCACGAAAATAATTTGCATTTTTTTTCATTTCAGTGCACTGCCTATGAAGACAAACGTAAAAGCTGTAATGCAATAAACATACTTAAAGACAGCCCAAGCGATAACAATACTGTAAACCTGCTATCCAGCAACAGCGAAGTTGTAATTAAAAGTGTTGCAAAATTCATTGCAGAAGCAATGAATTTAAGAAAGAAAAAAAAAGAGAATTAACCAACTACCGATTTCAAGATGATCCGATACACGACATTTTGTGTGTGTGTGTGTGTGTGTGTGTGTGTGTGTGTGTGTGATCATTAGAATGGTATTTCGTTTTCATGAAAATAATTGTCACTGCCCCTTGTCTAGAGGGCTTTGATGCTAAACGGGCAATAAAATATGTCGGCGTCACAGTGACACAAAAATTAATGTCTGTCAAAAGCATAGTATGTTTCATGTTGTCTATCATGTATTACTTAGGTGAGGGTATATTACTTTTAAAAGAAGGTATGATATATCTACGTCAGCTGAACGTATGTCGTTTTACAATGCATGATGCGCTGTCAATGGAGGATTATTTATTTATTTTTTTTTTTTGGACACCCTTTCGTAAGGGGCATAAAGGCCTGTAACTGTACAAACCACCCATTTCTCTCAGACACACACACATTCACAATCACGATGCCGCCGTGTGCGTGATCGTATAGTACGCTGCTTCGTAGACGACTGACATATTCCGAGTATACATCTATCATATCCGCCGTTTGACGGGTGGAGAGAAAGGATTTGAAGAGAGCTCTCTCTCTCTCTCTCTCTTTCTCTCTCTCTCTCTGTGTCTCTGACAATGACATATATAATGTAGTCATTCGGATGAGACGATAAACCGAGATCCCGTGTGTAGCATGTACTTAGCGCACGTAAAAGAACCCACGGCAACAAAAGGGTTGTTCCTGGCAAAATTCTGTAGAAAAATCCACTTCGATAGGAAAAACAAATAAAACTGCACGCAGGATTTTTTTTAATGGGTGGCGCTGTAGTGTAGCGACGCGTTCTCCCTGGGGAGAGCAGCCCGTATTTCACACAGAGAAATCTGTTGTGATAAAAAAGAAATACAAATACAAGTATTGTGTAGTGTAGACCCTGTTTCAGGGTGGAAACCAGACGAAAAAAAAAAGCGCGCCAGTGCTTATCTATTATCCTGGAAAATAAAGAAAATTGGTTCTTAGTCTCTCATCCTTTCTGTATCTATCTTTGTATGGATTAATGTCTCTGTTCCTCTTTGTCCCTCCCCTTCTCTGTCTCTGCATCTCTTTCTGCCTCTCTCTGTCTCTGTCTCTCTTTCTATCTATCTGTCTCTCTATTGTCTGGTTTGCCTGCTTCATTCATTCAGTCTCTTCATACAAAACTCTGCTGCCCGACTCGTCCTCAGAAAGAAAAGATCTGAGCACATCTCTCCTCTTTTGCAACATCTCCACTGGCTACCTGTCTCACACAGAATAAAGTACAAGATCAGCACTCTATGTCATGAATGTATTCACAAATCTGCCTCTTCCTATCTCTGTGGCTGCCTTCACCTCTACACTCCATCTCGCTCTCTGCGATCGGCTTCGGATCCACTCTGTTTACGCATACCCAGATTCAAACACTCGACTGTTGGCCGCCGTTCTTTCTCTGTCTCTGGACCTTGCAGTTGGAATGAACTTCCTCTTTCTCTTCGTTAGGTCTCCGCACTCAGCTCTTTCAAGTCTGGCCTTAAAACCCACCTCTTCCCAAAATTACCTCCCTTTCCTGCCTCTTCCTTGTCTTCAGTTTCTCCAGTTTTCAGAGTTATGCATGCGTGTGAATGACAGGTGCGAAAGCGTTTTGATTTGTCTCTGCGCAAGATTCAGCGCTATAATTATAGATATAATAATATTAACTATCTCCCAGTCTCTCCCTGTCTGTCTGTCTGTCTCTCTCCCATATTCGTCTTGTGTCTTGTATATATCTTTCTGCTTGCCTGCCTGTCTGTTTGTCTGTCTGTCGCTCTCTCTCTTTGTCTCTATCACTGTCTGTCTCTGTCTCTCTCTCTTTGACACTCTCACTGTTTGTCTCTCTGTTTTTCTTTGTCACTCTCACTGTCTGTCCCTGTCTCTCTCTATCTCTCTGTCTGTCCCTGTCTTTCTATAGCTTTGTCTCTCTCTCACTGTCTCTTTCTCTGTCGCTGTCTCGCTCACTGTATATCTCCCTGTCTTTCTATCTCTCTCACTCTCTCTCTCTTTGTCTCTCTCACTGTCTATCTCTCTCTCTTTGTCTCTCTCACTGTCACTGTCTGTCTCTCTTTGTCTCTCTCACTGTCTCTGTCTGTCTCTCTTTGTCCCTCTCACTGTCTCTGTCTCTCTCACTTTATCACTCTGTCTGTCTCTGTCTTTCTCTGTCTCTCTGACAGTCTCAGAGACAGACATTGCGTGTATGACCGTATTTGTTAATTTACCCCTGCCATGTAGGCAGCCATACTCCGTTTCCGGGTGTGAGCACGCTGGGTATGTTCTTGTTTCCATAACCCACCGAACGCTGACATGGGCTACAGGATCTTCAACGTGCGTATACGATCTTCTGCGTGCGTATACACACGAAGGGGGTTCAGGCACTAGCAGGTCTGCACATATGTTGACCTGGGAGATAAAAAAAAAACAACCCCAAAACCCCCAACCTCTCCATCCTATACCCAGCAAGCGCCGTTGCCGAGATTCGAACCCTGGACCTTCAGAGTGAAAGTCCAACGCTTTAACCACCCACCCACTCGGCTATTGCGCCCGTGATACTGGTTTGAACCGGAGAGAATAACATCCGACGACAGTACGCGAACGACTCGTACAAAGGAACTATTCAGAACAAAGAAAGGCTGGGGCATTTCAGGTAAATCAGTGTTTAGACTCGTCTGGATTTTCAGAAGTATGGTTATACACAGGGGGTTAGAGATGAAAAGAAAGAAAGAAAGAAAGACAGAAAGAAATAAAAGAAAAGAAAAAAAATTCTTCAACTTATTCAGACATACAATGGTGGACTGCTATAAATGTGATTGTTACAGAACGCTGGAACACAAAAGATCGCTTTCAATGAATACCACAAACCAGAGAAAAAAAAAACCCACCAAATCCTCCGAGATATCACAATAGCTGAATTTAGAGTGGAAATGGTCAATTTTCGTCTTGCCGAAAGCGATACAAAGATTAACAAAAGATAACAGCGATATGTCTACACACAAAACAACAACAGCAACAACAACAACAACTACCCTTTCTGTGCTGACCTGATCAAATATCCTGAACAAACTAAATCACCAGAAGAAAGACTACATCTAAACATATAAACGTAGTAATACTCCGCCAATTCTCTTTTTGTTTCAAAACGAAGAGAAATGTGTCACAAGAAAAACGTTGTCTTTATTTACTTCGCTTTCTATTGCATGCTGAACTGACAATGAAGTTTTCTTTTATGTTGAATTCAAACTGCGTGGGTCACGGGCGCAATAGCCGAGTGGTTGAAGCTTTGGACTTTCAATGTCAGCGTCCCGGGTTCGAATCTCGGTGACGGCCGGGGTGGTGGTGGGGGGGGGGGGGGGAGGGGGGGGGGGGTTCCGATCTCCCAGGTCAACATATGTGCAGACCTGCTAGTGCCTGAACCCCCTTCGTGTGTATACGCACGCAGAAAATCAAATACGCACGTTGAAGATCCTGTAATCCATGTCGGCGTTCGGTGGGTTATGGAAACAAGAACATACCCAGCATGCACACCCTCGAAAGCGGAGTATGGCTGCCTCCATGGCGGGGTAAAAACGGTCATACACGTAAAAGCCCATTCGTGTGCATACGAGTGAACGTGGGAGTTGCAGCCCACGAACGCAGAAGAAGGAGAAGAAGTGGGGAAAGGAGAAGGAGAAAGGAGAAGGAGGAAGGAGAAGACGACGACGAAGAATAACGTGGCTGAGCAAATATCTTTTCTTCTTCTTCTTGTATTGCCTGAGTTTGTCATTGTGTTATCTGTATGTGTAGGTGTGGGCACGTGGAATGTTCAGACTGATGGCCTTTGTATTAAATTACCTGTGTTTCTGTCTGTGTTCTGTCTCACACTTGCTCCCCCCCCCCCTCTCTCTCTCTCTCTTGCTTTTCCTCTCTCTGTGTGTCTTTCTCTCTATTGCTGTCTCTCTTCCTCTCTCTGTGCCTTTCTCTGTCTCTCCCTTGCTATTTATCTCTCTGTGTGTCTCATCCTTGCTCTCTTTCTCTCTTGCTCTTTCTCTGTCTCTCTCTCTCTTCCTATCTCTCTCTGTCTCTCTTTCTCTCCCTCCCTGTCTTTCTCTGTCTCTCTCTTCATCCTTGATCTTTCTTTTTCTCTTGCTCTCCCTCTCTCCCTCTCTGTCTTTCTCTTCATCCTTGATCTTTCTTTTTCTCTTGCTCTCCCTCTCTGTCTCTCTCTTCATCCTTGATCTTTCTTTTTCTCTTGCTCTCCCTCTCTGTCTCTCTCTTCATCCTTGATCTTTCTTTTTCTCTTGCTCTCCCTCTCTGTCTCTCTCTTCATCCTTGATCTTTCTTTTTCTCTTGCTCTCCCTCTCTCCCTCTCTGTCTCTCTCTTCATCCTTGATCTTTCTTTTTCTCTTGCTCTCCCTCTCTGTCTCTCTCTTCATCCTTGATCTTTCTTTTTCTCTTGCTCTCCCTCTCTCCCTCCCTGTCTTTCTCTGTCTCTCTCTTCATCCTTGATCTTTCTTTTTCTCTTGCTCTTCCTCTCTCCCTCTCTGTCTTTCTCTTCCTCTCTCTCTCTGTCTCTCTCTCCAGTTCTTCCCCTGTCTGTGTCTCTCTTGCTCTTCTTTTCCCTCACTCTTTGTCTGTCTTTTCCTCTCTCTCTTTGTCTTTCTCTCTGTGTCACTGTCTCTCTCTGTCTCTCCACATCCCCACCGCGATCCGCCTCTCTATCTCTTCCTGTCTTTATCACCTCGTTAACTCCCTTCTCGACCTTTCTTCCTCTCTCTCTCTCTCTCGATATTGATGACATAATTATCTGCCCCCACCCTTCTCTCTCTCTCTTTCTCTCGCTCTTTACTATCCATCTGTCAATGTGTGTGTGTGTGTGTGTGTGTGTGTGTGTGCGTGTGTCTGTGTGTTCTTTATCATACTCCTTCTGCAGGACTTCTTGTTGTTTGTTTGTTTGTTTGTTTTTCTTCTCTCTTTCTCCCCTTTCCATTGAATATAATCATGTGTGTTATTGTAACTGATGTAGATTAGCACGGACAGATTGGAAGAATGGGCCATGCCCAAAATCTTAATCCTTGAATAAAAACATTTTGAGTTCTGAGTTCTCTCTCTCTCTCTCCCTTCTCTCTCCATCTCTGTCTGTCTCTCTTCTTCTCTCCCTCTCTTTCAGTGTTCCCTCTCTTTCCCCGTCTCTCCGTGTTTCTCTCCCCCTCACTCTTTCTCTCTGACCTTCCCCTCCCCCCCCCCAGCCCCTTTCTGCCTCCCCTCTCTCTCCCTCTACATCTCTCATGCTCGCTCTCTCGTGACGGTGGGTCTTGACTCTGCTGCTATACACTGTGAAAAAATTCATCTATATGCTTTGAGAAAAATTTAGGGGTCTCCCTTCAGACACCAAATGATCTCGTCTATGGTGAGACTGACAGATACCCAATATCGTTGCTCTCTACCGTTAAATGTATTAAGTACTGGCTCAAGTTAACACAAATGGATGAACACAGATTGCCATATAAAGCATACAAAATGTTGTTAGACTTAGATAATAAGGGTAGAAGAAATTGGGTTTCAAATGTTAGAATGAAATTATATGAGTACGGTTTTGGTTTTGTATGGCTAAATCAAGGTGTTGAAGATATAAATGTTTTTATTCGTGTGTTCCGCGAAAGATTGGATGACTGTAGATGGCAAAGTTGGAATTCTCATATCCAGGACAGTGACAGATTTAAGCTATACAGAATGATCAATAATTTGCATAATGTTCCAATTTATATGCGTATGCATATTGCTATAGGTTTGAAGTATTTAATGACGAAATTTAGGTTCGGTGTCTCTGATATTTTTACTCATCAGTATCGTTATAGGCAGTCAAACATTTGTAATTTGCTATGCCCATTATGCGAAGAATCAACTGAAGATGAGGTCCATTTTGTGCTTAGTTGTCCAGCATTGAGAAATATTAGAGAACGATTAATTCCACTCAAATTTTATAGACAGCCTTGTTTATTTAAACTCATTTTGTTATTGTCGTCTACGAACGAAACTATTGTACAACATTTTGCTTTATATTTGCATAGAGCTTTTAAACATCGCAATGCTTATGTAACGTAATTTTTCTTTGTAGTAATATGCGACTTAATGTCAATTCCATGTGTACCCCCTTCTAAGGGGCTATGGCCTATATGAATAAAACATCTACACACAAATCTACACATCTCTCGTGACGGTGTAAAACACAGATCGTGTATAGGCTACACTACATGTGATGGAGTCTCCCAGTCGGTCCGACGGATGAGTAGGCAGGCAGGCTTATCTGTCGGTGTGTGTCCTCATATGGGAGAAGAGGCCGATTCTGGATGCGCAGCACTTCCCACAGGTGTTGCTGCAAGGGAAAACGTCTCCAGAAGTTGAGCCCTGCTTCCTTCGCTCACGCTTCTCCTTAATGGCCAGTGCTCTCATGTTTTCAAACGTCTTTATGTCACTAGAGCACAGCATCCTCCAGCGACAGCACACACTACATGTATGTGTGTGGTTACGGCAGATTTGTCTGGGAGAGGAAATCAATACGTGTAGCACAGCAGAAGACTCCCGAACAAGAGGAGGAGAGTGTCACCGACTGAACTGAGAGACAGAGAGACAGATAGACAGAGAGATAGACAGACAGACAGAGACAGAGAGAGAAGGGAGAGAGAGAGACAGACAGACAGAGAGAGAGAGAGACAGACAAAGATAGGTAGACAGACAGAGAGAGACACAGAGAGTGAGAGAGAGAGAGAGAAAGAGAGAAAAGGGAGAGAGAGAGAGAGACAGACAGACGGAGAGAAAGACAGAGAGAAAGACAGACGGACAGAGACAGGCAGACAGAGAGAGACACACACACAGAGTGAGAGAGAGAGGGAGAGAGAGAGGGAGAGAGAGAGGGGGGGAGAGAGAGAGACAGACAGACAGAGAGAGAAATACAGAAGACACAGAGAGACAGAAATCGAAAAAAAATTTTATTGAGGGAAAAGGAATAGGCACTTATCGGCCTATTTTCATCCTACCCTCGTAAAGAAAACGTATAAACTAATCTAGGAAATACAAGAAGACTGAAAAAAAGGAGGAAAAAAATTACACAAAGCATGGCAACAACAACAAGAACAAATAAATGGCATAGAAAATACACAATTCCCCACAAAATAACATAGTGTGCTTATGCGTGAAGGAGAGATGAAAGGAAGAAGGTAAGGGAGGAAGAGATACGAAGATGGAGAGAAAGGAAAACTGCTGAGAGAGAGAGAGAGAGAGGAGAGAGAGAGAGGAGGGAGGGAAGGAGGAAGGGAGGAAAGGAGATAGACACATAGACAAGTATATTCAGAATACATCATTTGTTTATCAGTCTCAATAACGTCAAGGATTCGTAGAACTTAGCTCTGACATTAGATGTTTATGATATAGAATTCCATAAATATCCACCAGAGTATGTGAGACTTGTTTTATAAAGATCAATTCTTGGCCGAGGCAAGGTTATTTTATGTGTGTGACGGTGACTATTTACTGGAAAAGTACTTATGAGAGAGGGTGGGGCTAACCTGATAATATTTTGAACATAAATATGGCTTTACTATATTTAAGTTTAATTTTCAATGGCAATATATCAAGTTCTATGTAATCAGAAACATATAAGGAGGAAGATTGTAGAATAACTAATTTAAGGCACGCCTATGAAGACTTAGGAGTGGTTTTAGGGTGTTATCACTCGCTGAATCCCAGACAGTTGAGGCATAGTTTATATAAGATTCAATGTAGGCGTGAAAAACTATTTTTCGAGTATGTAAATTTTTAAAAAATGTTTTATTTTAAAAAGTTGATAAACCTTTTTGGAAATATTTTTTACATAACATTGATATGTGATCAGACCAGGTCAAGTTGTTATCAATAATTACTCCAAGAACCTTGTGACTGTCGATTTCTTCAATGACTTTGCCATTTATAAAAAGGGAGGAGGAATTAGATGCAAGAGTTTGACGCTTCTGTCTGGTTGTAATCAACATGTATTTGGTTTTCTGTGGATGCAAACTCATGTGGTTTAGTTCAGACCAATCAGTTAACTGATTAATACTTACCTGCAATGTTCTGGAAACTTCAGACAGTTTAGAATTGTCAACGTGTAAAGTCGTATCGTCAGCAAACAGTTCACAAAATGCAGTGATAAATGAAGGTAAATCATTTACATAAATGGAAAACAATATCGGTCCCAACACAGAACCCTGAGGAACACCATATCCAATAGGTAATAGAGAAGATTCTTTTCCATTAATTATCACCAGTTGTTTCCTATCACATAAAAATGAGTGCAAGAGATCTAATGTACTGTTTGATAAAGCATACATTCTAAGTTTTTTTTTAAGAAGAAGTGCATGATCAATCACATCAAAGGCTTTTGCGAAGTCTACAAATAGAATTTCAGTAAAGTTATTAATATTCATATTAGTCAGCCACTTGTCAACTAAGGATGTTAGTGCAGTGTGGCATGAGTGATTAGGTCTGAGACCAGACTGACTTGGACGAAACAGATTAAAGGAATTAAAATGACTAAAAATATGTCTTTTAATGTGGGTTTCTAGGGGGTTTGACAAAGTAGACAAGATTGAAATTGGTCTATAATTTGAAGGCTCTGTTTGATCTCCTGACCTTGTACAGCGGGATGACTTTAGAGAGACACAGAGAGAGAGACCGAGAGACCGAAAGACAGAGAGAGAGAGAGAGAGAGAGAGAGAGAGAGAGAGAGGGGGAGAGAGAGAGAGAGAGAGAGAGAGAGAGAGAGAGAGAGAGAGAGAGAGAGAGAGAGAGAGAGGCCATGACACTGTGAAACAAGATCGGCTTTTCTCACTTCTCATTTTATGACTGATCATAGAATTAAAAAGACGACGCCCCTCTTCACCATTTTATTTTTTTCAATTTTATTCTATGTAATTCACTTCTTTTTCTTTCCTTTTTTCTTTCTTTTTTTTTCTTTTCTTTCTTCCTTTTCAAGGAGGAAAGTGGCGAGAACGGTTAAGACGCTCAGCTGTCAATATATAGAGTCCCTGAGAGTGCGGGTTCGAATCCTGGGGCTCTAGACCTTTCTCCCAAGTCTGACTGGAAAATCAAACTGAGCGTCTAGTCGTCATTCGGATGGGATGATAAACCGAGAACGCACTTGGCGCACTGAAAAAAAGAAAAGAAAAAAAAGAACCCATGGCAACGAGAGTGTGTTGTCCTCTGGCAAAGTACACACACACACACACACACACACACACACACACACACACACATATCTGTCTCTCTCTCTTTCTCTCGATATATATATCGTGCTTTAGTTAACCGGTTGTTGCTCCCTCGCTGTCTGCGTTATGTATTTAGCGGTGGCTGTCTTCATTATACGGACTTTGCTTCCTCGCTTTCTACGTTTGTTATAAACAGTGTGTGCTTTGCTTAACAAACCGGACGCTGACCCCCCAGCCCCGCTCCCCCCTAATCTCTGCGTTCGATGGAAAAAACAGCGGGTGCTTTGAACAAACCCTGCCAACCGCTGATAACATGTATTTGTATTTGGATTTGGATTTCTTTTTATCACAACAGATTTCTCTGTGTGAATTTCGGGCTGCTCTCCCCAAGGAGAGCGCATCGCTATACTACAGCGCCACCCATTTCTTGGTATATTTTTCCTGCGTACAGTTTTATTTGTTTTTCCTAAGTGGATTTTTCTACAGATATTTTGCCAGGAACAACAACCCTTTTGTCGCCTTGGGTTCTTTTACGTGCGCCAAGTGCATGCTGCACACGGAACGTCGGTGTATCGTCTCATCCGAATGACTAGCGTCCAGACCACCACCACTCAAGGTCTAGCGGAGGGGGAAAAATACAGGCAGCTGATCCGTGATTCGAACCAGCGTGCTCAGATTCTCTCGCTTCCTAGGCGGACGCGTTACCGCTAGGCCATCACTCCACTCCATGTATGTTCATCAGTGAAGGCTATGCAATTACCTTACTGAATTGAGACTGAAATTACAGGTCAAGATCCGCCAAGTCATCAGTCTTATTTCTTTGGTCTCTCTCTCTCTCTCTCTCTTGGGGACATTATTCAACACATCATCAAAAACGTTGTGACAAGAGAGCAATGCAATACAATACAATCCGTACAATACAAAGCAAATGCAATACGACACGGCACTGTGCAATGCAGTACAGTACAGTGCAGTACAACATAGTACAGTACTGTATACCGCAACATTACAAT
>NC_134903.1:10017293-10022293 GCF_041734735.1 Babylonia areolata | reverse complement strand
ACTGAAATCATCTTCAGTGTTGACGATCTTCAGCAGTCCATTGCTAATGTATGACTTTTTCAACTCCTTGTTAAATAGTTCAGTTGGTTCGCTGTTATTGTTGTTAGTTTTTCATTACAAAATATGTTATATTGTTGTTGTTTTTTTGTTGTTTTCTTTCTTTCTTTTTTTTTTTAAACCCCCACCTCCACCCACTCGATTTTTTTCCCTACCCTCGTCTAATATCACTTACAGTGAAAAGACGTTAAACTAAAGAACGAATACAAACGTACATCCACACATACATGTACAACAGCAAAAACCTGCTTTGCCATCAGCGAGAAGCCCAACATAGGGCATTTTACGGCGCCAACAACAATCAGGGTGGGGTGGGTGGGGGGCGGGGGGTTCTCCAGCATGCATTTTTTCCCCCTGTATGCAGTTGTTTTTATTTTTTTTTTGTTTTTGTTTTTTCCTATCGAAGTGGATTTTTCTACAGAATCTTTCCAGAAACAACCCTTTTGTTGCCATGGGTTCTTTTACGTGCGCTAATTGCTTGCTGTGATGAAAAGAGAAATACAAATACAAAATACAAATATTTCCTTAATGAAGTACTGGCCTCGACCGCCCCGGAACCGAGAGAACTAATAATGGCACTGATGCCATTCCTACACTCGACGGCATATACTCCAACTCCACTATAATACCCTGAGCGGTGGTCTGGACGCTAGTCATTCGGATAAGACGAATAACCGACGTCCCGTGTGCAGTAAGCACTAAAGGCACGTAAAAGAACCCACTATGACAGGTTGTCGATGGCAAAATTTTGTACGAAAAATCAACCTTGACGGGGGAAATAGCCGAATGGTTAGAGCGTTGAACTTTCAATCTGAGGGTCCCGGGTTCGAATCACGGTAACGGCGCCTGGTGGGTAAAGGGTGGAGATTTTTCCGATCTCCCAGGTCAACATATGTGCAGACCTGCTAGTGTCTAAACCCCCTTGAGTGTATACGCACGCAGAAGATCAAATACGCACGTTAAAGATCCTGTAATCCATGTCAGCGTTTGGTGGGTTATGGAAACAAGAACATACCCAGCATGTACACCCCGAAAACGGAGTATGGCTGCCTATGTGGCGGTGAAAATAAACAAAACGGTCGTTCATACACGTAAACAAAATGTTACATGTCTGTCTAAGAATGTATTTGTGCGTGCCTGAAATCTGATTGAATGACACAGGAAACGAATGATGAGCGCCCAGTGGCAGCCGTCTGTCGGCTCTACCCAGGTAGTCAGTCTGTTGTGCAAGTGAACCTGCATTTGTAAAGCGCTTAGAGCTTGGTGTCCAACCGAGGATGAGCGCTATAGATGTATCCATTTCATTCATTCCTTGTGTGTGTGTTTGTGTGTGTGTGTGTGTGTGTGTGTGTGTGTGTGTGTGTGTGTGTGTGTGTGTGTGTCCGACCGAGGATAGGCGCTATATAAGTATCCATATCAATCTATCAATCAAACTTCGGAAATCAAAATAATACACTTCGCAGGCAAAAGAGAAACAGACCAAAAAAATGGGTGGAGCTCTCTTTGTAGCAACGCGTTCTCTCCCTGGGGAAGAGAGCAGCCCGAATTTCACGTATAGAAATCGATTGTGAGACGAAAGAGTAATACAATACAAAACAGTATAATACAGTGCAATTCAATACAGGAAGAAATTGGTAAAAAAAAAAAAAAAAAAAAAAAAAAAAAAAAAAATCAGACAAAATCACACACACACACACACACACACACACACACACACAAAATCACGCGCATTGAAGGAGACAATTACACTGACAATGGCGCGTATTACTGTCCAGTTAGTGCATCAGCCTTGTATAAGAGAGAGGGAGGAACAATTTCATTCGGCGAGGCAATAAGCACAACTCTATATACCCTACAAGACAGATAGAGCGTAACAGTGTATCTTTTGTGTGTGTGTGTGTGTGTGTGTGTGTGTGTGTGTGTGTGTGTGTGTGTGTGTTTCCAAACAAGCAAGCTACCAGCTAACTAGGGATATTGAGACATTCGTTTTGCTGATGCCACACACACACACACACCACACACACCACACACACACCCACCCACACACCCACACACACACACACACACAGGGAAACAAACAAAATTAATAAAAAAGCAACTCCCCTTATCAACACCCACTTTCTCCCCGTTCGCATCCAAGCACAGCTCAATCATTCGATCAGAGATTTAACACAGAAACGCAGGAACTAAACAGAGAAAACAAATAAGGTAACACATAAAAATAACGATAACGATAACGATAATAATAATAATAATAATAATAATGGTTATACAGCGCTGAATCTTGTGCAGAGACAAATCAAAGCGCTTTCGCACCAGTCATTCACACCTATGCACCACTCTAAAAACTGGAGAAACTGAAGACAAGGAAGAGGCAGTGAAGGGAGGCTATTTGGGGAAGAGGCGGGTTTTAAGGCCAGACTTGACACAAAGCAAAGAGGCAGACAAACACATGAATCAAGGTAGCAAGCAACCGCACAGCAACAAGTAAACAGCATACATTCAAACAAAGAAAGAAAAAAACAATTCAAACAAAAAAAAAAGAAAATTCTCTCGAAACACCTAAAAATAACGAATGGCAAAGCAAATAGGTAAACAAACACATGAATCAAGGTAACAACCAACCACACAGCAACAACAAGCAAATAAACAAAAGAAAAAAACAATTCAAACCAAACAAAAAAAGAAAAAACTCTCTCCCTCCACAAGAAAAAAAAAAGCTAGGAAGACATAAATACACAAACATTCACACAAATAAAACAAAAAGAAAACCAAACAAACACCACCAAACGAACTAGAAATCACACACACAAACACACACACGCACACACACACACACGCGCGCGCGCGCACACACACACACACACAAAACACACACACATAATCGAACAAACACAAACACACACGCACCTAAACATCCCCACACAACGTCAACACCTCGACAAGAAATCAAAACGTCCCCAGCAACACAAACACGCCAATAAAATGACACTCTGGACCCAAGTTCACACAAGGCCAAGCCAGATGCTGACAGCAGCTGGCCGAGAATTATGCGCACGATACTTTAACGCTTTCTCGTTGAGTGTGTCGGCGGTAAGTGTTGACACTGGCCACCAGCCATCTCCGGCATGCTGTTTGATTTGTAGCGTGCACACAAAAATCAGAGATGGATGGCCGGTCTGAGGGATGCAACTCTTCAATGAGACCAGCAACACGCAATAGCCAAGTGGTTAAAGCGCTGGACTTTCAATCTGTGGGGGTCCCGGGATCCAGTCTCGGTAACGGCGCCTGGTGGGTAAAGGGTGGAGACATATCCGATCTCCCAGATCAACATAATATATGCAGACCTGCTAATGTCTGAACCCCCTTCGTGTGCATATGCACGCAGATCATATACGCACGTTGAATATCCTGTAATCCATGTCTGCGTTCGGACGGTTATGGAAACAAGAACATAACCAGCAAAAAAAAAACAACACCGGAGCATAGCTGCCTACATGGCGGAGTAATTAAGCAAGCGGTCATACACGTAAAATGTTACATGCTTGAGTGTGTATATGTGCATGCCTGACATCTTATTGAATGACACAGGAAACGAATGATGAGTGCCCAATGGCAGCCATAGGCTGCCCAGGTCCTACCCTGGTAGGCAGCCTGTTGTGCAAATGATTCTGTTGAAGTGTGCTGCTATGTCAGGCTGACGACAACTGGCTGTGTGTGACTGAAGTGTGTTGCTGTGTCAGGCTGACGACAACTGGCTGTGTGTGACTGAAGTGTGTTGCTGTGTCAGGCTGACGGCAACTGGCTGTGTGTGACTGAAGTGTGTTGCTGTGTCAGGCTGACAACTGGCTGTGTGTGACTGAAGTGTGTTGCTATGTCAGGCTGACGGCAACTGGCTGTGTGTGACTGAAGTGTGTTGCTGTGTCAGTCTGACGACAACTGGCTGTGTGTGACTGAAGTGTGTTGCTGTGTCAGGCTGACAACTAGCTGTATGTGACTGAAGTGTGTTGCTGTGTCAGGCTGACAACTGGCTGTGTGTGACTGAAGTGTGTTGCTATGTCAGGCTGACGGCAACTGGCTGTGTGTGACTGAAGTGTGTTGCTGTGTCAGTCTGACGACAACTGGCTGTGTGTGACTGAAGTGTGTTGCTGTGTCAGGCTGACAACTAGCTGTATGTGACTGAAGTGTGTTGCTATGTCAGGCTGACGGCAACTGGCTGTGTATGACTGAAGTGTGTTGCTGTGTCAGGCTGACGGCAACTGGCTGTGTGTGACTGAAGTGTGTTGCTGTGTCAGGCTGACGACAACTGGCTGTATGTGACTGAAGTGTGTTGCTGTGTCAGGCTGACGGCAACTGGCTGTGTGTGACTGAAGTGTGTTGCTGTGTCAGGCTGACGGCAACTGGCTGTGTGTGACTGAAGTGTGTTGCTGTGTCAGGCTGACGGCAACTGGCTGTGTGTGACTGAAGTGTGTTGCTATGTCAGGCTGACGACAACTGGCTGTGTGTGACTGAAGTGTGTTGCTGTGTCAGGCTGACGGCAACTGGCTGTGTGTGACTGAAGTGTGTTGCTATGTCAGGCTGACGACAACTGGCTGTGTGTGACTGAAGTGTGTTGCTGTGTCAGGCTGACGGCAACTGGCTGTGTGTGACTGAAGTGTGTTGCTGTGTCAGGCTGACGGCAACTGGCTGTGTGTGACTGAAGTGTGTTGCTGTGTCAGGCTGACATCAACTGGCTGTGTGTGACTGAAGTGTGTTGCTGTGTCAGGCTGACGGCAACTGGCTGTGTGTGACTGAAGTGTGTTGCTGTGTCAGGCTGACATCAACTGATTGTATGTGACTGAAGTGTGTTGCTGTGTCAGGCTGACATCAGATGCCTGTGTGTGACTATTCCAATTAAACAACACCTTCCAAGCATAGGCGGGCCATGGTTTCACACTAATATT
>NC_134903.1:9999793-10012293 GCF_041734735.1 Babylonia areolata | reverse complement strand
TCATCTACTTCAGATCACTGATGCTGAAAGGACAACAAATGTTTACATGATGACTCATGTAACCTCATTTAAGTAAATGACACATTACATTAATTAAAAAAAAAAAAAGTTAAAAATATATATATGCAACGTCAGCGAAAAAAAGGCCAACGATTGTTTATTTTTTCTTGTTGGAAGAGGCTTTCTGTGTAATTTATTTCATGCAGCCAAGACAATTTGGTTAAACTTAAGTAATGCTGCAAAGATGAGCAACGTAGTCTGATATATCCTGAGGTTTAATACCAGAAAATACTATCATCATTTATGTTGTGTTTCATATAGTTTGTATTCTGTTTCTGATAGTTATGTTGTTTTAATTATGTTTGATTTTGGTGTAAAATACTATTGCTGTTATATAATATCCTCCATGCCCCAAAAGGGGTGAAAGGATTAAATATGCTTTATTCTTGCACGCGTGCGTGCGTGTGTGTGTGTGTGTGTGTGTGTGTGTGTGTATGCATATCTGTGAGTTGGTGGTAAACTTAAAACATTGCCATTTCCCTGGAAATACTTTGCTTGCAGAGTAGGAAAAAATCTTCACAGTCATGCCAATAATAGTTTTGTAAGTCTCCCAAATTTAGCCGTATTTCCGGATCATTAACGGTTTATTTCGTTAAGGCTCGTTCCGGAATCCGAATCCAAGTTGACGCAGGCTTTGCTTGGTAAGGCGGCGGAATGACCTCGTTTTTCTTGTTCGCAATTAAAAGAAAAGAAATACAATTTCTGGACAGAACACATAAAGTAACACTAAATGCGCCATCGTCGTATTTACTGGATTTAAATATTCTAACGTGGACACTGAATTAACTCGAATGAACAAAAAAAGAAGGAAAAAAAAAACTGAATCAGCCATTTCACTGAGTTTTGGTCAGCCTTGTCTAGGCTGGTCTGTGCAGATATGTTTTTTTTTTTCTTGTTCGCAACGAAAAGAAAAGAAATACAAATTCTGGACAAAACACATACAGTGACACAAGCTACATCATTGACGTGTTTACTGCATAAAAATATTTAAAAGTGGATATTGAATAACTAGAATGAACATAAAAGAGAAACTGAATCGATCGTGTTGTAGTTATCCGGCGAGTGTAACTAAACCTATCTAGATCCAAACAAAAATACTAAATGCTGCGGTGTGCTTGAGGCGATGGCAACGTCTTCTTAACAGTGAACTTTCAAAAAAATTCTGAAATGCCCGAGAATAACGAAAATGACATGATTTAAACGGCGTTATCATCACCTCCAATACCATGGATTTATCACGCTAAAAAACAACATGACATAAGACTGTTTTCTCACACACCCAAACATGCCTGGTTCAAATCTGCTTGATGAACCTGAAGCTTTACAATAACAAATAACAGAAAACATTTTAAGGATTTTGTTTAATTCAACTTTGTTTAATATTTTCTTATTTTTCTTTTTTATTTTAAAGTGTGTATCACAAGTGAGTCTTGAAGGCCTTGCCTCTCTTGTCTTGATTGTTTTGTTACACGTATATTTGCTAACAGTGCATTCTCTGCACTTGAAAGAGATATATTCTGACACACAAATACAGACACACGCATGCCCCCCCCCCCCCCCCCCCCCCCCCACCCACCCCCCACACACACGTGTGTGTCAACCAGAAACACAAACGCTGCGCGTGCCCACTCTCTCTCTCTCCTCTCTCTCTTTAACAATCAGTCACATCAGATTACACACGGATATAAAACAGAAACGCGAAGATCTGGAAAACACCCACTCTGCGAAGGGTCAGCAAGGACTCCCAACGGGCAAAGAACAACAACAACAACCAAACAACAAACAACAAAACAACAACAACAACATAAACAGCAAACAATGCAATTCATCTCTTGAAAGGAAGACGCTCTCACAGTACAGACAAAAGAGGGGCCCTTTTACCAATCCATTAAACTGCTCCGAACCTTTGCAGATAACAAATTGAAATTCAGGTTGAAAAGAAAAGAGTGGAAGAAGATAAAAATGAAATAAAACACAGAAAGAACAGGCAGACAAAAAAAAAAAAAAAAAAAGCAATGAAATTAAATCAAACCTTATTTGATTATTCGGCTTTTGATTTTTTTTTTTTTTTTCAACATTTTTATATGCTTATTGATTTGAATTCCACTGTCCCAGACACGCAGACTGACGTCAAACAGTTTATATCACGAATCAATGTCTTAAAGTGCGTTCTGTTTTTTGTTTGGTTTTTTTTGGGGGGGGGGTCTTTTGCAATTTGTTTTAACAGGCCTCCCTCACGGAAACACGTATTAAACTTGACGTTTTGTAACAATATTTTTGTTCTGTTATGACAACTGTATAATATGAAGAAATGTTCCAATTCTATAAAGTCAGACGTTGTTCTGTTAACAGAAGGAAGGTGGCAGAGTGGTTAAGGTCAACACAGTGTGTGAGGGGGTCTGGGTTCGAATCAAGGTCTCCCTTTTTCTCCCAAGTTTGACTGGAACACACACACACACACACACACACACACACACATATATATATATATATATATATATATATATATATATATATATATATATATATATAACTGAGCGTCTGGACATTTGGATGAGATGTTAAACCGAGGTCCCGTGTGCAGGGCGCGCTTGCCGCATTGAAAAACAAACCAAGAAAAACAACAACAACAAAACACACACACACACACACACACACAAAATTGGCGTTTATAACGTTTCCATTTTCCCTAGCGTTGTCTCTCCCTATTCACCCTCCACACATACACACACTTTTACCCCCACCCCCTCCCACAACCCCTACCCCCACGGTTTTTTTGTTTTGTTTTTTCCCCGTCTAATATCACTTCAAGTGGAAAGACGTTAAACTGAAGACGAACATACACACACAAGAAACAAAACTATGGAAACTCGAATGTTGTCACCCGGCAAGGTTCTGCGTGCGTGTCAGACAGCTGACACGTGACCACTCCTGTGGCTCCTCCTACCTACCCATCCCCCCTCTCCACTACGCTGAGTGATGGCACGGGTGCTAGCCATTCGGAGGAAACAAATCAACCGTGGAGCCTGCACTCGGTGCACGCGAAATAACCCAACGGCAACCAGAAGGTGGTTGGTCCTTGGCAAAAATAACTGTAGAAAAACAAAACAAAAAAACAACGCACTTTCACAATGAAACAAATACACTTGCAGACAGAGAGAGAGAGAGAGAGAGAGAGAGATAGTGCAGCGTCACGCCTCCTCAACAGAAGCAGTCTGAATGTCACACAGCGAAATGCAATACAAAACAATACAATACAATAAAACTTTATTCATCCATTTGGAAGCTTCCACAGGCTCGTCGCTCGCCATTCACAATATCTCAGCCAACAGCCAAGTCCAACACACTCGCAAAATGTTCGACGAAAGATAAAACAGCAATGCATAAAGCTGAATACACACAAGCAAGTAAACCAACACAGCGGGAACATTTCCCCCACACACACCCAAGTCCCCTCACCCACCGACAAACACACACACACACACACACACACACACACACAGGGAATGAATGAAATGGATACATCTATAGCGCCCATCCTCGGTTGGACACCAAGCCCTAAGTGCTTTACAAACTCGGGGTCATTTGCACAAGAGGCTGTACAGCCGACTGACGGCTGCCACTGGGCGCTCATCATTCGTTTCCTGTGTCATTCGATCATATTTCAGGCACGCAAACATACACACTCCGACAGACATGAGACAGTTTTCGTGTATGATCGTTTTGTTTATTTACCCCGTCAGGTAGGCATCCATACACATGGATTACAGGATCTTTAACGTGCGTATTTTGATCTTCTGCTTCCGCATACGCACGAAGGGGGTCCAGGCACAAGCAGCTCTGCACATATGTTGACCTGGGAGACCAGAAAAACATCTCTGCACTTTACTCACCAGGCGGCGTTACCGAGATTCGAACCCGCGATCCTCAGACTGAAAGTCCAACGCTTTAACCACTCGGCATATGTTGTGACTAACAGTCATACAATAAAATATTCATCATGATCACCCACGAACGTACAAAAGGGTTAACACAATAAATCAAAATCTGTGACATGTGGCATTCAACCATGCCCCACAAATATTTGCCCAGGAACCTTTAATAACCACAAATAGCTGACAGAAGCCTAAATCCATATAATGGCAAAAACACGCCCTGTAGAATATCAATACGGACGAGACACAACAAGCCATGATCTTTATGCCTATGTATGCATATACCTAATTTTTGCCCTGCAGAATCTATGTACCTTTTCTGTGCATTACGCCTTTTTGTTCCTGAAATCGATTTCTTCTTCTTCTTCTTCTTCTTCGTATCATCATAACGCAATGGTTCATTGTGCCACTGGATCAAGATTTCCCCTGCCGAGAGAGAGAGAGAGAGAGAGAGAGAGAGGAAATGCCCCTGTGCAACGGTGTCACGAATAAGATTTCTGTTACATATAAAAATGGAACACAAACCCAGGCTCACACCTTCCGCTACCAATTCCGATCAAGGACAATAACGAAATCATTTTCATCTTCCTTTCTCGCACATTTATTCCTCCGGAACCGCTTAACACATACCCAGGCTCACACCTTCCGCTACCAATTCCGATCAAGGACAATAACGAAATCATTTTCATCTTCCTTTCTCGCACATTTATTCCTTCGGAACCGCTTTCCCCACTACAAATATAATCACGAACACATTCTTACCACCGGCCTAACGGTTACTCTCTCATTCAGTTCAATTCCTAACCTACTTCAAAAAAATCAACATCACTTTAGATCTAGATATAACACTAAAAGACGAGCTCAGACGAAGAACCAAAACTTACATTTTGAATCGTAAGGAGGGAGCCAGCTAAACAAAATAACACAAGGAGGGTCGCTGGTACTCAACAGTCTGGCACTTCAAATTTTAGATACATTCATCCTACTTTCATCCAACAGCATTCTCCCTACAAATTTCATGCTCGCATCTCTCTCTCTCTCTCTCACCCAAAAGTGAAGCGGAACCATCGCCTGCCCATCCCAACTTCCGGCTCTCCAGTCTGACCAATCAGAAGGGAGCACACAAAAATCATGCATTTCGCTCCCTGACAAACGGCTCTTCATAATAATAATAATAATGGTATTTATATAGCGCTGAATCTTGTGCATAGACAAATCTAAGCGCTTTCGCACCAGTCATTCTCAAGCACGCATAACTCTAAAACTGGAGAAACTGAAGACAAGGAAGAGGCAGGGAAGGGAGGCTATTTTGGGAAGAGGTGGGTTTTAAGACCAGACTTGAAAGAGCTGAGTGTGGAGACTTGACGAAGCGAAAGAGGAAGTTCATTCCAATTGTAAGGTCCAGAGACAGAGAAAGAACGGCGGCCAACAGTCGAGAGTTTGAATCTGGGTATGCGTAAATGGAGTGGATCCGAAGCTGATCGTAGTGAGCGAGATGGAATTTAGAGGTGAAGGCAGCCACAGAGATAGGAAGGGGCTGATTTGTGAATACATTTGTAGCATAGAGTGCTGATCTTGTATTTTATTCAGTGTGAGACAGGGAGCCAGTGGAGATGTTGCAAAAGTGGAGTGATGTGCTCAGATCTTTTCTTTCTGAGGACGAGTCGGGCAGCACTTTAACCCTTTGATTGCCAGGGACTCACCTGGAACCTGAAAGACTAGTCAAAGTCACGCACAGGTCTCTGTGTAACCCACCTCCACCGCAACATAGTATCATAGTATCAGTAGCTCAAGGGAGGCGTCACTGCGTTCGGTCAAATCCATATACGCTACACCACATCTTCCAAGCACATGCCTGACCAGCAGCGTAACCCAACGCGCTTAGTCAGGCCTTGAGAAGAAAAAAGAAACCACCCCGCCCCCTCAAAAAAAAAAAAAAATAAATAAATAAATAAAAATAAAACAAACAAAAAAACCAAACCAAATAAAATAAAATAACAAAAAAAAGAAAAAGAAAAAAGAAATAATGAATAATGAATAAATTAAATAAATTTTTAAAAAAGGATAAATACATAAAATTACTACTACTACTACTATTTTATAAGGCGCAAAACCTTGATAAAGTCAACTCTTAAGTGCTGTTATTTCTCCAACAGCTTCTATGGGGAAGGTGTCGCGGGGAGATACAGTTGGTGATCCGCGGCGAGACAGGAGACGAGAGACCAGACGTGGATAAATGTCATGTTGTGGGAGCGGACAGTGTCCGAAAAAAAAACTCCGTCAATCCACTGCCGGCAAGGTCCTCCTCCTCTGGCTCTGAAGCCTGAGTGCTTGGTGATGGAGGATTGGCTTCTTAATCAACTGTCGTTCTTGTTAGGTGACCAAACTACTTTATGTGTTGAGCGCGCTGTGTACTTTGGTTTATTTATTTATTTATTTATTTTTTGGGGGGTACGCTTATAGTTGACTTCACCAAGTTTTTGCGACTTATACATATTATTAGTAGTAATGGTTCTTTTTTTAAAAAAAAATGTATTTATCTATTATTTATTCTTTTTTTCCCTCAAGGCCTGACTAAGCGCGTTGGAATACGCTGCTGGTCAGGCATCTGCTGGGCAGATGTGGTGTAGCGTATATGGATTTGTCCGAACGCAGTGACGCCTCCTTGAGCTACTGAAACTGACAGGTGTAGCGGTGCCAACCATCTTATTCTTGTTAGGTGACCAAACCACTTTATGTGTTGGGAGCGTTATGTACGAATTGACAGGTGTAGCCGTGTTAACCATCTGGTTAGGTGACCAAACCACTTTATGAGTTTGAGCGCGCTGTGTACTTGTTGATAGGTGCAGCCGTGCTAACCATCTTATTCTCGTCAGGTGACCAAACCACTTTATGTGTTGGGTGCGTTATGTACTAATTGATAGGTGTGGCCGCGCCAAACATCTTATTCTTGTCAGGTGACCAAACCACTTTATGTGTTGGGTGCGTTATGTACCAAATGACAGGTGTAGTCGTGCCAACCATCTTATTCTTGTAAGGTGACCAAACCACTTTATGTGTTGGGTGCGTTATGTACCAATTGACAGGTGTAGTCGTGCCAACCATCTTATTCTTGTAAGGTGACCAAACCACTTTATGTGTTGGGTGCGTTATGTACTAATTGACAGGTGTAGCCGTGTTAACCATCTTATTCTTGTCAGGTGACCAAACCACTTCATGTGTTGGGTGCGTTATATACCAATTGACAGGTGTAGCCGTGCTAACCATCTTATTCTTGTCAGGTGACCAAACCACTTCATGTGTTGGGTGCGTTATGTACCAATTGACAGGTGTGGCCGTGCTAACCATCTTGTTAGGTGACCAAACCACTTTATGTGTTGGGTGCGTTATGTACCAATTGACAGGTGTAGTCGTGCCAACCATCTTATTCTTGTAAGGTGACCAAACCACTTTATGTGTTGGGTGCGTTATGTACCAATTGACAGGTGTAGCCGCGCCAACCATCTTTCTGATGTTGTTTCTTACGTCAGTTCCTTCTGGTTTCAAACCAGCTGCTCGACAGAGACATCTCATCTCACAAATGTTGTGAGTTTGTGCTCCAGGGCTTTGTTCAGGGCCCAGGTCTGGCACTGACAGGTCAAGGTGGGAGCAAAGACCCCCCCCCCCCAACAAAACACACACAAAAAAACCACCACCACCACAACAAAAACCAAACCAACACCCCCCCCCCCCCCACACACACACACACAGAACACAACAAAAAACAACAACAAAGACTGACTGCAAATCAGGAAATAATAAAACGAAACAACACAAGCTTCAAACAGACATCACGTCACAACTCTCCCAACTCACAAACCTACCTACACACCCACACAGACAGACGGACGGATGGACAGGGAGACAGACACTCACACCCACACCCACACACGTCATTTCGAACCACGCTCGACAAAGACATCAGTACTGCTTAATAAACCGATGGGTCTTCAGAGAAGATTTGAAAGAAGCCGTGAAAGTGGAGAGTCAAATGTTAAACTGAATGCCGTTCCAGATGGATGTACCCTGAAACGAAACAGTACGTTGACCGAAGGACTTTGTTCTGACAGATGGAACTCAAAGAATCCCATCATCAGCTGAAGAACTGTGATTTTGAGATGGGCTGTACAAACAAAGATAATCAGATATGTATCTATCAACCTATCTATCTACCTGTCTATATCTATATCTATCTATCTATCTATCGATCTATCTATATAATATAAATCATATGTGTGTGTGCGTGAGTGTGTATAAAGACATAAAATGATTAAATATATCGATCTAGCTACCAAAATGTGTAAACACACACACACACACACACACACACACATATATATATATATATATATATATATATGCATGTTAGTTAAGCATATTTTTTTCTGTTTTCCTCTTCCCTCCCCTTGCCCCCCACCTCACACCCTCCCCCCGCCATTTTTTTTTCTCTCTTGTCTTTTTTCTTAATCGTCTAATATCACTGATAGCGAAAAGACGCTAAACTAAAGAACGAACACACACACACACACACACATTTATATATATATATATATATATATATATATATATACAGACATACATACATACAGAGAGAGAGAGCTCAAAACGTGTCCAAGGATTAACATTTCAGGCAAAGCCAATTCTTCCAATCTGTCCTCTGAGAGAGAGAGAGAGAGAGAGAGAGAGAGAGAGAGAGAGAGAGAGAGAGAGAGAGAGAGAGACAGGCAGACAGACAGACAGAGAAAACATACGCCCAATCTTACCACGTAGACAGAGATGTTGTACAGTGCAGCGAGGTTAGGAAAACATAATTATGATCTTCAGCTTTTTTTTTACCCACGTTCTTTTGTCTGTATCAATGTGGGGGGGGGGGGGGGGGGGGGGGGGGGGGGGGGGGGGGGGGGGGGGGGGGAATTATGCTCTGTAAGCAAAATGAAAAACTCGACAATGTTCGCCAGCAATTCTGTTCTTTCATTATAATTATCTTTTTTTTCTATTCCTCTTTTTTTTTTTACCTTATAAAATGTCGTAACGTCAAATACAAACGTCCGGACATTTCCAATAAAGAAAAATGATCAAAACTAGGCTAGACCAAAATGACATTTCAGGGATTTTGTGATGATAAGAATAATGATAATCCTAACAATGAGGACATATCTGGCACAGCAGAAAATAATAATAATTTAAAAAAAAACACACCTCAATCATCTGGAATCATGGGCAGAATTTTGTTGTAGTTTGGGTGCGGTGCGGTGTTGCGAGAAAAGGGAATTAAGTTGATCCGAGGAAAAAGTTCAGGGAAAATGTCAAACATGTTAGACAGGTCTCAGAAAATTATCTTGGCGACAAATTGATATATATATATATATATATATATATATATATATATATATATATATATATATATAGGCATCCTTCAGTCTCGGAAGACTATGGAGTTGCGCTCTAGGTGTTTATTCTGGTACAGCGTCGGGTGTGGCTGGCCAATCCGTCGCGGGAATGACAGTCCCTGTGGCAGAGGGCACAGATGAAGTCTGACTCTGGTCTGTCTGCCTGGGCTGCAGCCTTTCTTCTCATTCTCTTTTCCTCGTGCTGCTGAGCGAGTGTCTCTTCGAACTTGGAAAGACCTTTCTGCAAAGTCTGTCTCCAGGCTGACCGTTCGAGGGCTGTTGCTTCCCAGTTGTTCTGGTCGATGTTCAAGGCTTTTAGGTCCCTTCTTGCACACGTCTTTGAATCGCAGCTGTGGTCTGCCTGTGGGACGTTTTCCCTGCACAAATTCTCCGTAGAGGAGGTCTTTAGGGATCCGTCCGTCGTCCATGCGCACGACATGGCCGAGCCAGCGCATACGTCTCTGTCTCAGCAGCGTGTACATGCTGGTGCATCCAGCTCTTTCCAGGACAGTGTTGTTTGGGACCTTGTCCTGCCAGGTGATGTTCAGAATGCGTCCGGAGGCTACGCATGTGAAAAGCATTGAGCTTTCGCTCTTGTCGGGCACGCAAAGTCCATATCTATCTATCTATATATATATATATATATATATATATATATATATGTGTGTGTGTGTGTGTGTGTGTGTGTGTGCATGAATTTACGAGAAGGACACATCGAGAACAAGAGAATGGTGCGGGGGTGTCCTTCATTAGTTTAAAATTTGAATTTTGTGCGAAGACTTTGATCAAGTGGAAGAAGAAGAAGAAGGAGAAGAAGGAGAAGAAGGAGGAGGAGGAGTGCCTTAACCTACAGAGGCAGTTGGTTCCAGACAGCTGGGCCATAACACAAGACAAAAAACCCTGACCACAATAACTTCTTTCTTTTCTTCTCTCTTAGAATAGATGCGAAAAACGACGACAAAAACCAGAAGAAGAAGCAGAAGAAGAAGAAGAAGAAGAACAAGGAGATTGATTGATTGATTGAATCTTTAATGGGTAAAGAATTAGGCACAGTAAAGGCCTTTTTACAATTCTGCCCATTTAACGACATAAAAAATAAAGAACGAACGACACAAAACATAAAAATAAAGAAATAAACTGAAATAAAATAAAATAATAAGAACGACGAATAAGAATAGGAACTTGAATAGTCTATTAAAGGTAACAAAGCGATGAAAAACTGGAACAATTGGTACATTACATGTACATAGGTACTTACACACACACACACACACACACACACACACACACACACACACACACACACACACACACACGCACACACACACACACACACACACACACAAAATTATAAAACAAGCAACAAAGACATACGTACACATTCACGCCCACACACTCAAACACACACAAACACACACACGCACTTACTGTTCACACATACATTCAATTTTTCATTCATCATGGCATGGCAGCTAGTGGACTGAGTACAAGCAAGCATTTGCAAAAGACGGCGAGTAGGTTAATCAAATGTATCGAATAGAAATATTCTTATCTTAGTTTTAAAGAGAGATATGGCTGGAATTTGACGACATGTCTTTGGAAGCATGTTCCATTCGATGCTTCCATTAAATGAGAGACTCATCTTAAATAAATCAATTTTAGGCTTTGGGACAATAGCTCTATCTGAATTACGTTGGAACTGGAAACAAAATAACGATTTAAAATATTGTGGGCATGCGTTATGAACAATTTTATGCATAAGAATCAATGTGTTATATCTAATAAGTAGATGAAAAGGTAATATTTGAAGTTCTTTGTACATATTGTGCACAGATCCACCTGTGGTATTTACATGGTTAATCATCTTAATGGCACGTTTTTGTAAAGAGCAAGATGAAGAAAGAGAAGAAGAAGAAGAAGAAGAGAAGAAGGAGGAGGGGGAGAAGGAGGAGAAAAAGAAGAAGAGGAGGGGGAGAAGAAGGAAAATGAGAAGGAGAAGGAGGAGGGGAACATGAAGGAGAAGAAGGAGAAGAAAGGAGAAGAAGAAGAAGAAGAGAAGAAGAAGGAGAAGAAGAGGGGGAGGAGAAGCAGGAGGAGGAGGAGGAGAAGAAGAAGGAGAAGGAGGAAAGGGAGGAGGAAGAGAAGGAGAAGAAGAAGAAGAGTTTCAGTTTCAGTAGCTCAAGGAGGCGTCACTGCATTCGGACAAATCCATATCCGCTACACCACATCTAAGAAGAACAACAACAAGAACAAGAAGGAAAAGAAAGAGAAAAAGGAGAAGAAGGAGAAGAAAGAGAAGAAGAAGAAGAAGAAGAAGAAGAAGAAGAAGAAGAAGAAGAAGAAGAAGAAGAGGAGGAGGAGGAGGAGGAGGAACACAGCTGACAGGATAAAATGCATATAATTATGTGGATGATTATCTGAAAACAAAACAAAACAACAACAACAACAAACAAAACGTCTCAAGGTAGTTCCAGAAACTGATGCAAAGCAGACACCTGACAAACAATTTTGCTGCTCAAACAACAACAACAACAACAAAGGAGCATTTTTTCAACGCCTGCAACTTTGAGGAATGTTTAGTTACGGTTTGTTTTTTTGTTTGTTTTTGAGTGTGTGTTTGATTTTTTTTTCCTTGAAATGAAATGATGCCCGGTGTCCTGTCACAGAATGACTCCCCCCCCCCCCCCCCCCGCCCCAATGATATTCACCCCACACTGAGTCATCATGGGGGAAAGGCCTGCTGCAAAAAATATACTTGACTCTAGCTGGGAGTTAGCCTCGGAAGATATCCACTCCTTGCCCTGATAGGATTCTACACCTTTAGAATCATCTGTCACATCAATCATAAAGAACGTTTTGACATTACTGTTGAGGGGGAAATGAGGGGGGAAAAATCACACACACACACACACACACACACACACACACACACACACACACACACACACACACCAAAAACAAACAAAAACAACAACAACAACAAACAAACAAACAAACAAAAAACAACAAAAAACGAACAAACAAACAAAAAACCAGGGTGGGGTTCATTTTGGGCAGACCCTATATCACACTCCTG
>NC_134903.1:9979793-9984793 GCF_041734735.1 Babylonia areolata | reverse complement strand
AAAAAAACCCCAAAAAACATTCGTGTGAACGTGGGAGTTCTAGCCCACGAACAAAGACGCAGAAGAAGAAGAAGAAGAAGACGAAGATTCTTTTATTCTTAACTGCCAACGTTGGTCATAATTAAGTTCATCGACGTTGTCGGTCTTTGTAAAAAAAAAAAAAAAAAAAAAAAGAAAAAAAAGGCGTAGTAAAAGTCCGCAGCTGTGCCAGCTCCGTGAAAAAAAATGAAGAGTTCTTTCTCCTTGTTAACCCTTTCACCGCCAGTCAACTTAGAATACAAAATTCCCTTGTGGTATAAACACAGAAAAGACAGTGGCTAAGAATCGCTGGGGATTCCTCCTGTGGTGTATAGAAAATATAGGCCTATCCTACCACCGAACATTAAGAGCAGCAGGGGCATGGACAACAGAAACATGAATAACAGAAACCTTTCAGTGACATGGGTCCTCTTCCACGCCTAAAAGTACGAGCTTCGCAGTGAAAGGGTAAAACCGTGGCCGCAGATATTGTATTACTACTGCGCCGTGACCAGCGCGTATCAGTTTCGGGGAAAACAAGACCCGCATAGCATTATTATCAGCTTATAATATTCACAGTTATAATATACTCTGCTTTTCCCGCATTGGCCTTGTCAGCCATGAGCGTGCCTGCATCAGACGTGGACAACGCCCTTCCTAGATCTTCGTCAGCGAAGCCAGGCCATGATGAATATTCACAGTAAACAAATATATCTGCTGACATTTACCGACACACCTGGCTCTGGCTTCTTCCATTGATACCACGATCGGCCAATGAAATCGCTCGGCTGAGGTCGCGAGTGCGACCCTGAGCTTAGAGTATGATAGTCGTGTCTGACAAAGACCACAAGGACAGCATAGAATGCAACCATGTCACGGACAGTGTGTATGGTGTTGTTAGAAAGATAGACAGACACTGAAAGTTATGTGTGTGTATTTCTGTGCGTGTTCTAAGTTATTCTCTCCTTTTATCACACACAATCTTACATCCAATCACCACAAACACTCCGTAAACAAAATAATAGACCAAGACACTAGAAACTGAAGAGCAAAGACCAGTGAAACATATAATGATTATATAGAAACCGTTTCACGAGTAACAATCACAAATCCTCAATAAGGTAAATCCAATATGTTGAACTGAATTGAAATTCGCATTTGCCTATCGTACGGCGTCATCTCACATATACATGACGGACCACAACCTGTCTCCACAGCGGACTGCCTCCATCAGCAACAAGGAGGGTAACACCAGACGTTCCCTCAGATCAGCCGGCCACCGGCGACAACAAATTACGAGCGGGCACACACGCAACACACACACAGTTGTTGCACTCTGTAATAGTATCTTACCCACATGTTTTTCTTTTTACATAATAATTGATGTGTACATGGTGATAAGTGAAGGGTGTGTCAGTTTTGTTTTTTGTTGTGTTTTTTTTTCTTTTTTTTGCTGACGGGCATTTTATTTTATGTGAGCCTAAAGAAAATTTTCTGTTTTTGGTTGAAGCAGATAATAAAGTATTTTGAACTGAATTGAATTGAAACGTAGCCCCAGTGTTCTCAACCGGAAGAAAAGCTGCCATAACTAGCAGCTTTATAACAAAAACAAACAAACAAAACAAAAAAACAAAAAATATAAAACCACCAGAAAACAGCTCTCTTCAAGCCAGCACAACCAAACAGGTCTGCATAGCTTGGAATATTCTGTAGAACTCAATACAAATCACACAAAAAAAGACACTCCAGAATTCAACTTCCTGTGACCTCAGCCAATGAAAATCAAATATACATGCAAAGCAACACGGGTTCCACTGCATGAAGCCAAAATGAACCAAAATCCCGGAATGTCAAAACAAGAAATACCAAAATGATGCAAACGCATCCGTCACAAACTAGTCGTGTCTGACAAAGACCATCAGGACAGCACAGGATAGAACTAGTCGTGTCTGACAAAGACCATCAGGACAACACAGGATAGAACTAGTCGTGTCTGACAAAGACCATCAGGACAACACAGGATAGAACTAGTCGTGTCTGACAAAGACCATCAGGACACCACAGGATAGAACTAGTCGTGTCTGACAAAGACCATCAGGACAGCACAGGATAGAACTAGTCGTGTCTGACAAAGACCATCAGGACAACACAGGATGGACTAGTGTCTGACAAAGACCATCAGGACAGCACAGGATGGACTAGTGTCTGACAAGGACCATCAGGACAGCACAGGATGGACTAGTGTCTGACAAAGACCATCAGGACAACACAGGATAGATTTAGTCGTGTCTGACAAGGACCATCAGGACAACACAGGATGGACTAGTGTCTGACAAAGACCATCAGGAGAGCACAGGATAGAACTAGTCGTGTCTGACAAAGACCATCAGAACAACACAGGATGGACTAGTGTCTGACAAAGACCATCAGGACACCACAGGATGGAACTAGTCGTGTCTGACAAAGACCATCAGGACACCACAGGATGGAACTAGTCGTGTCTGACAAAGACCATCAGGACACCACAGGATGGACTAGTGTCTGACAAGGACCATCAGGACAGCACAGGATGGACTAGTGTCTGACAAAGACCATCAGGACACCACAGGATGGACTAGTGTCTGACAAAGACCATCAGGACACCACAGGATGGACTAGTGTCTGACAAGGACCATCAGGAGAGCACAGGATGGAACTAGTCGTGTCTGACAAAGACCATCAGGACACCACAGGATGGACTAGTGTCTGACAAAGACCATCAGGACACCACAGGATGGACTAGTGTCTGACAAAGACCATCAGGACAGCACAGGATAGAACTAGTCGTGTCTGACAAAGACCATCAGGACAACACAGGATGGACTAGTGTCTGACAAAGACCATCAGGACAGCACAGGATGGAACTAGTCGTGTCTGACAAAGACCATCAGGACAGCACAGGATAGAACTAGTCGTGTCTGACAAAGACCATCATGACACCACAGGATAGAACTAGTCATGTCTGACAAAGACCATCAGGACAGCACAGGATGGAACTAGTCGTGTCTGACAAAGACCATCAGGACAGCACAGGATAGAACTAGTCGTGTCTGACAAAGACCATCAGAACAACACAGGATGGACTAGTGTCTGACAAAGACCATCAGGACAGCACAGGATGGACTAGTGTCTGACAAAGACCATCAGGACAACACAGGATAGAACTAGTCGTGTCTGACAAAGACCATCAGGACAGCACAGGATAGACTAGTCGTGTCTGACAAAGACTATCATGACAGCACAGGATGAAACTAGTCGTGTCTGACAAAGACCATCAGGACAACACAGGATGGAACTAGTCGTGTCTGACAAAGACCATCAGGACACCACAGGATGGAACTAGTCGTGTCTGACAAAGACCATCAGGACACCACAGGATGGAACTAGTCGTGTCTGACAAAGACCATCAGGACACCACAGGATGGAACTAGTCGTGTCTGACAAAGACCATCAGGACAACACAGGATGGAACTAGTCGTGTCTGACAAAGACCATCAGGACACCACAGGATGGAACTAGTCGTGTCTGACAAAGACCATCAGGACAACACAGGATGGACTAGTGTCTGACAAAGACCATCAGGACACCACAGGATGGACTAGTGTCTGACAAAGACCATCAGGACACCACAGGATGAAACCAGTCGTGTCTGACAAAGACCATCAGGACACCACAGGATAGAACTAGTCCTGTCTGACAAAGACCATCAGGACAGAACAGGATGGAACTAGTCGTGTCTGACAAAGACCATCAGGACAGCACAGGATAGAACTAGCCGTGTGTGACAAAGACCATCAGGACAGCACAGGATAGAACTAGCCGTGTGTGACAAAGACCATCAGGACACCACAGGATAAACTAGTCGTGTCTGACAAAGGTCAACAGGACAGCACAGAAAGCAGCTAGTCGCGTCCGACTAAGATCACTGAGAAAGCACAGAATGCAACTGATGTCCCGATTATCTGGGTATAAATTTGATTATACAGGATAGGGTGTCATGCTCAGGTTACACCCCCCCCCCCTCTCCCGACTACGAAGGTGATAATAGTACCAATGTATGTTTTTCGAAGGCTGGTCTAGCATTTCAATGCTTCAACCCTGACTAAATGAGTAAACTGTTTCACCAGTTGTGTTGAGGAAGTTGATGAGAGACCACAGACAGACACCCCCCCCCCCCGAAAACGGAGCATGGCTGCCTACATGGCGGGGTAAAAACGGTCATACACGTAAAAGCCCATTCGTGTGCATACGAGTGAACGTGGGAGTTGTGTAGCCCACGAACGCAGAAGAAGAAGAAGATGATAAGAGGTAGACCAGAATACCGTCCCACCATCACCCCCAGCCTCCCTCACGGCTCTATGAGCAATGGAGGGGCGCCATTCAGGCCACTGGAAGCACCTTACAACTGCTGAAATGTTAACTCTTTCCATACGAACGGCGAAAGAGACGACGTTAACAGCGTTTCACCCCAATTACCATCATCAAAATATTGCAAGCGGAAGGCTCTTATACTGAAGACGTGAATGTTGACAAAGAATACCACAATTCTGACGACGGAAGCTAAAGGTTGGGTCATTCAGACATCCACTGGACATCCGAGGGGTCTGTGCAGAGGAGAAGAGAAGACTGGCCGTACTGAGTGAGTTAAAAGCATACATAACCTGATTGTCCCACACAAAAGAATAACCATAAGAATTTATGCACTGGCGAACACACGTTGCCTATGGGTTTTTTTGTTTGTTTGTTTGTTTGTTTTTTTTTGTTTTTTTTTTGTTGTTGTTGTTGTTGTTTTTTGCCATTATTATCTAAGGAATACAACATCCGATAAGCTTTGAACGGTAGCCTGTTTTCATTCATTTCTTGTAAGTTTCAACCAATACTTAATACATTTAATATACGAGTTTACATCAATTGGATATCTCCCTAGCTCCCCATACACAAGA
>NC_134903.1:9962293-9974793 GCF_041734735.1 Babylonia areolata | reverse complement strand
CCTCCATCCCCCGCCCACCCGCCCCGAAAAAAAAAAAGCAAACAAAGCAAACAAAAAAAGTAGTCAACCAGCCCAAACCACAAAACAATAAAAACAAGAGAGGCAAGGCCTTCAAGACTCACTTGTGATACACTTAAAAAAAAAAAAAATCTAATCGCTAAAATGTCTTCTGTTTTTGTTATTATAAAGCTTCGCGTTAAAAAAAAAAAAAAAAAAAAAAAAAGAAGTCCTAACCAGATTCGAATTAAGTCCCCTAGCATTAATTACAGAGTACTTTCCCTTCTTTACTACCTGCACCAAAATGTTTGCAAAATAAATAAAAAATTCCATGCTTAGCAAAAGAAGTTTCTGTTTGAACAAAAATGATAATAATGACTGCTCTTGTTGTTGGGTCAGAATATCAGATCAAAGTGCCAAGTTTAAAGAATACAAACAATATAAATATAACAATAAATGCATTTTGCATATAATTAGGCTTCATTTTTTTTGTTTTTTTTGTGCCCATCCCAGAGGTGCAATAGTGTTTTAAACAAGATAACTGGAAAGAATTGAATTTTTCCTATTTTTATGCCTAATTTGGTGTCAACTGACAAAGTATTTGCAGAGAAAATGTCAATGTTAAAGTTTACCACGGACACACACACACACACACACACACACACACACACACACACAGACAACCGAACACCGGGTTAAAACATAGACTCACTTTGTTTACACAAGTGAGTCAACAAAAAAACAAATGCACAATCGTCTAAAACAAAGTTTCAGTTTCAGTAGCTCAAGGAGGCGTCACTGCGTTCGGACAAATCCATATACGCTACACCACATCTGCCAAGCAGATGCCTGACCAGCAGCGTAACCCAACGCGCTTAGTCAGGCCTTGAGAGAGAAAGAGAGAGAGAAAAAAAAGGTGAATGAATAATAGATAAATACATAAAAAAATAACCACTACCACTACTAATATGTATAAGGAGCAAAAACGTGATGAAGTCAACTATAAGCGTACATAAATAAATAAATAATGATTATAATAAAGAAAGTAATAATAATAATAATAATAATAATAAATAAATAAATAAACAAAATAAATAAATAAAAAAGACAACAATGATGATAAATAAGCAAATAAATGTCTAAAACAAAACGACCAGACATGAAGAAAGAAAATGAAAAAAAACATTTCAAGCAAACCAAACAACCAACCAACCAACCAAAGATAGATAAAAATAAATAAATAAAACAAAAACCCATAAAAAAAATTAAACCAAGCAAAGAATGCACTGATTTCATATTCAAAAGAAAAAAAAATCACACCATACCATTTACCAGAGAGTGAAAAATTAACCATGGAACACTACAAACAAACAAAAACAGGAAATAACTAATGTACAGACGAGTTCGTATGCATAAGAAGAAATCACACCATACCACTTTCCAGAGAAAACTAAATTAACCACGGAACACTACAAACAAACAAAAACAGGGAATAATGAATGTAGAAATGAGTTCGTATGCTTAAGAAGAAATTACACCACACAATTTACCAGAGAGAAAAAAATTAACCATGGAACACTACAAACAAACAAAAACTGGGAATACTGAATGTACAAATGAGTTCGTATGCATAAGAAATGACGCGATGTTGGTTATCATGTGAACCCTTCTCAATAGTAAAAGGAGACAAAGTTAATCCTAGTCTTTAAAGGCTATGTTCCTTTGTTATTATTATTATTATTAGTAGTAGTAGTAGTAGTAGTAGTAGTAGTATTGTTGTTGTTGCTGTTGGTGGTGTTGTTGTTGGTGGTGTTTTTTGTTGTTTTTTTTTTGTGTTATCATTACTTCTTTTGATAATTATTATCTATTTACTATTTATCTATTTTGTGTTATATTTTGTATTGTGCCTTCTTCTTCTTCTTCTTCCTCGTTCGCCTCCCGTTAGATGAGCAGCCCGGTGTCCTCGATGAAGGCTGCCGTCCGTCGCAGCTCCTCCAGGGTGCCGTACAGCTTGGCTTCCACTGCTGTCGGTGTTGGCCAGTACTTCCTCCTGGATGCTGCATGCGTCCTACAGTCTTGAAGGATATGGTTGGTTGTCATTGGTCACCACAAGGGCACTCTCCACTCTGTCCAATGCCAAATTTTGTGTGCATGTGGTGGAGCAGGCGGTTGTGTCCAGTCCTCAGGCGGAAAATCTTGACCCGTTCCCGTCGTTCCAGCAAATGGTATCTGTCTTCTGGGTTATATCTGGGGTGCTGGAGGCGCCACTTTATTCCTTGCTGTGCCTTGATGATTGTCTTGATTTCATCGTATGACACCAGTTTGTTGGCCTGCTCCTTCTGTGCACCGTCTTTTGCCAGAATGTCCGCTTTTTCGTTGTCTCTGATGCCACAGTGTGCTGGTATCCATTGTTTCACCGCTTTCTCCACTCTGGCACTCAGGGCAACAAGGGCTGAAGTGAGATGGTTCTGTTCTTTGCAGTGGGAGTTCTTGAGGGCTTGGAGCACGGAGAGAGCGTCTGAGAACACCACCACCTGTCCTGTTGTTCTTGTGGAGTTCTGCGAGACTGTTGTGGCTGCCTCACAGAGGGCTTCTCGCTCGTATTTGCCTTATATCTTCGGACCGTATCAAGTGCAATTTATGTTGGTGGGTGCTTTTTCTAAACGTCTGTTGTTGTTTTTGTTGTTTTTTTTATATTTTTTTAATCATTTTATTAGTATTACTATTATTATTACTACTACCTTTTTCTATATTATAATTATTATTCATTTATTGATTTATTTATGTAAGCTTATCTATTATTTATTCCCCCGGTTTTTGTTTTGTTTTGTTTTGTTTTCTCAAGGCCTGACTAAGCGCGTTGGGTTACGCTGCTGGTCAGGCATCTGCTTGGCAGATGTGGTGTAGCGTATATGGTTTGTCCGAACGCAGTGACGCCTCCTTGAGCAACTGAAACTGAAACTGTTGTTGTTTTTTTGGGTTTTTTTCCCGGAAAGCATCTCTGTGACAGTCAGGTGTTTGAAATTCACATGGGTCTCTCTCTCTCTGTTTCTCTCTCTCTCTCTCATTCTCTCTCTATGTCTCTCATTCTCTTTCTCTGTTTCTCTCTCTCTCTATGTCTCTCATTCGCTCTCTATGTCTCTCTCTCTCTGTCTCACATTCTCTATGTCTCTCTCTCTCTCTTTCTCTATATTTCTCTCTGTCTCTCTGTTTCTCTATGTCTCTCACTCTCTCTATCTTTCTGTCTCACTGTGTCTTTCTCTCTTTTCTTTGTCATCTGTCTAAATTTCTGTTTCTCTCTTTCTATCTCTGTCTCTGCATCTCTTTGTGGGTTGGGTTTTCCCCCCTCTCTTTTCTTTTTCACCTGGCTGTATGTCTGTGTCTATTTCCCTGTCTCATCGAATGTGTTTTTTTCTCTTTTTCAGTTGTCTCTCTGACTGTCTCTGTCTCTCAGTCTATTGCTCTCTCTCTCTCTTCTTCCCTCCTTCCTCCCCTTCCATTCCCGTTTATGATGCATGAAGACAGGCAGAAATCAAACACAAGGAAAACAAGGGGAAAACTGTTTACCACCTTCTTCTCCTCCTCCTTATTTTCAGACTAATATCATCATCTTAGATGAACAGACTATAGATAAATAAACGAATGATCCTCCTTATTTTCCTTTTCTTCTTCCTCCTCCTAATTTGCTTCGGAAAAAAAAGGTTGGGGTGGGGGGGTGGGGGCCTTTCCTGTGCCGTGAGGCATCCATCACAATTTTCCCTCTTCTTGCCAAAGTGCAGGAGGTCCACTCGAAAAGGAAACTTCGACCCTGCCTGGCTGGCTAAGTGATGTGTGTGCAAGGCTTGCGTTTGGCAAAACAAGTGGAACGCCCTATTAGAACACTCTATCACTCTTCTTCTACGCCCCCCTCCCTCCCCTCCTCTCTCTCTCACTCATCACCCCCCCCCCCTCCCCTCCCACCAGCCCCTTACCCCCCCACGCTCCCAAAACCCCAGCTGTCCTGATCGGATTAAACCTCGAGTGCCTCTTGTAATAAAAAAAAAAAAAAAAGAAAAAGAGCGGCATTTAGCAACAAAACGATCCTTGTGCTTCGAAGAGACATTTCGGGATGGTAGAAGTGGTTGGGTGGTCTCTGCGAACCGCCCCCCACCCCCCCCCCCCGCCCCCCCCACACACACAATATGTACCTCCTCCCCTACCACCACCCCACTACGCCCCCCCACACCCCACCCCGGCTAAATGGTTTTGGTGAAGCTCGTGTGCCACCACCCACCCTTACCCACCCATCCACAACTGTCCCCCCCCACCCCCACTCCCCACCCATTAACCACCACCTCCCGCAACCCCGTTAGTTTGAAGCACTGTGTGGCAGAATCCGACAGACGTTTTGGACTTTTCTTCTTCTTCTTCTGCGTTCGTGGGCTGCAACTCCCACGTTCACTCGTATGCACACACGAGTGGGCTTTTACGTGTATGACCGTTTTTACCCTCGCCATGTAGGCAGCCATACTCCGTTTTCGGGCGTGTGCATGCTGGGTATGTTCTTGTTTCCATAACCCAACGAACGCTGACATGGATTACAGGATCTTTAACGTGCGTATTTGATCTACTGCTTGCATAAACACACGAAGGGGGTTCAGGCACCAGCAGGTCTGCACATATGTTGACCTGGGAGATCGTAAAAATCTCCACCCTTCAATCCGCCAGGCGCCGTCACCGTGATTCGAACCCGGGACCCTCAGATTGAAAGTCCAACGCTTTTAACCACTCGGCTATTGCGCCCGTCTTTGGACTGTTGATCCACTGTTCTCTTTAACTCTCTCCATACAAACGGCGAAAGAGACGACGCTAACAGCGTTTCACCCCAGTTACCATCATCAAAATATTGCAAGCGGAAGGCTCTTATACTGAAGAGGTGAATGTTGACAAAGAATGCCACAATTCTGACGACGGAAGCTAAAGGTTGGATCATTGAGACACCCACTAGACATCCGAGGGGTCTGTGTAGAGGAGAAGAGAGGACTGGCCGTACTGAGGGAGTTAACTCTAACTCGTACCATGATTACTTCCCCTGGGGACCAGGTTTCGAGTAACCCTCGTACCAACACACTATTCCAATTTCGTTTATTCTCGCTTGGTACTACGGTTCGCATTCTGAACTGAGCCGTTTGTGAATTCCGGGAGCATGAAAACGAAGACTTTGCTTGACCGAGTGAATCAACAACAAAAAATTCGCTATCGGTTTTCGCCGTTTTAGTGAACAAACCTGTACTTTTTTTTCTTTTTTCTTTTTTAATACTGAAGTGGTCTCACGTAGTAGGCATAATTATAGCTGTGGGGTAGAATGAGTTTTTAAAGCATTCAAGAACCCATGGCAACAAAAGGGTTGTTCCTGGCAAAATTCTGTAGAAAAATCCACATCGATAGGAAAAACAAATAAAACTGCACGCAGGAAAAAATACAAAAAACAAAAACAAAAAAAGGGTGACGCTGTAGTGTAGTGACGCGCTCTCCCTGGGGAGAGCAGCCCGAATTTCACACAGAGCACAGAGAAATCTGTTGTGATAAAAAGAAACACACACACACACACACACACACACACACACACATATATATATATATATATATATATATATATGCATACATACATACACAGATCGATCGATAGAAAGATATATGGGGAACTCACTTGCTCCGATGGTTGTCAAAAAGGGTACGAGACCTTTGAAACCTTTGAACGTTTTTGTTTTGGGTTTTTTTTCCTATCTAAGTGGGACTTTTCTTCTCCTCCTCTTTCTCCTCCTCCTCCTCTTTCTTCTCCCCCTCCTTATTGTTCTTCTTGTTTTTTTTCTTCTTCTTCTTTGTTCATAGGGCTGTGACTCCCACGTTCACTCGTATACACGAGTAGGCTTTTTACGTGTATGGCCGTTTTTATCCCAGCCATGTAGGCAGCCAGACTCCGTTTTCGGGGATGGTAGTAGAGACGGGGTAAGGGTGGTGGGGGAAGGGCGTTTGACAGGAGAGTCAATCCTATCTTACCCACCCATCCCCACACCACCGCCACCTTCCCCGTCCCCCACCCTACACTCTGCCCCCAACGCCTTCAAACAACCGATCTCTGTACACATTAAGCGCGCTGGTAGGAGGAGGAGGAAGAGGAAGAGTATGAAGTGGAGGAGGAGAAGAAGAGGAGGAAGAGGAGCAGGAGGAGAAGGAAGAGGAGGAGGAGGAAGAAGAATAGGAGGAAGGTGAGGAGGAGGGGAAATAGGAAAATGACGAAGAGGGGGAGGAAGAGGAGGAGGAGGAGAAGAAAAGGAAGAGGAGGAGGAAGAGGAGGAGGAGGAGAAAGAGGAAGAACAGGAGGAGGAGTAAGGAGGAGGAAAAGGAAGAGGGGGAGGAAGAGGAGGAGGAGGAAGAAGAGGAGGAAGAGGAGGAAGAAGAGGAGTCCATTAGCAACAAAACGATACCTGTGCTTTGAGGTGACGCCTGGGAAATGCACAACTACCTACCAGAGACGCTAAAAGCAAAGAGCCACAAGTGCCATAAAACACACACACACACACACACACACACACACACAGACCACGTCCGTCCAATCAGAAAAAAAAAGTCCCCCACCAACTCTGAAACAATTTTGGTTCTTATCTTCAGAATGTCTTTGATAGTGATGCTATTTAGCGTCATGGGGTGTGTATGTGTGCGGGGGGAGGGGGGGGAGTGGGGGTGATGTGTGAGGGGGGAGGAGGTGGGGGTGGGGGTGGGGGTGTTTAATTGCTGACTCTGTGTGTGTGTGTGTGTGTGTGTGTGTGGAAAAAGTAAAGTAAAAGGGACCCGCTAGTTAGTTTGTAGCATCCACTGCGTCCCCCCTTCCCTCCCTCCATCCTCCTACGCATTGCTACTACCCTCCACCCACCCCAAACCCTTCCAAATCCTCACCCCTCTCTCTCTACATCTACAGTTCATCTACCTCTCCGACAACAAACTTTCGTTTCAGTCAGGTTCGTGTGACGACCTTCACCTTTCAGGACTGCCCCTCACCCACTCCCATTCTCCCCTCAACAGAGATAATTTCTATATATTCTTCCTTCTTCTGTTTTCTGTTCTTGTTTTTTTCATCGCCAGTTTTTTTTGTTTTTGTTGTTGTTGTTTTTTTGTTTTGTTTTGTTTGTTTGTTGTTTTTTGTTTCCCCAAAAAACCGTTCTCGATATTATTGTTGCTGTGTTGTTGTTTTTTTCAGATAGGGTCAAGGATGCCTTGTATAAAATGTATCAGAGGCTTGAACTGATTAATTTCTGATGTTTGGAGCAGTCGAAGATTTTGGATATTTACGTTTAGCTTTTTTTTCTTCTTCTTCTTCTTTTCTTCTTCTTCTCATTTTTTCAATGAGCAAACACAAGGTAAAAAAAAAAAGAAAGAAAGAAAGAGAAAAAGAAGGAAGGAAAGAAAGAAAGAAAGAAAGATGGTATTATAGGAAAGGAAGAAAAAAGACAGCAAGAAAAAAGAAACAGAAGAAGAAGAAGAAGGAGGAGGAGGAGGAGGAGAAGTAAGAAATAACGAAAGAAAGACATTCACGAGCACACCAACAAGTTTGGAAAGACAGAGGAGGGCAGAGGGTGGGGTGAGGGTATGGAGATGTTTGACCTGACTTCGCTAGAGAGAGAGAGGGAGGGAGGGAGGGAGAGAGAGAGAAAGAGAGAGAGAAGGAGGGAGGGAGGGGTGGGGGGAGGGGGGAGAAGGGGGAGAAAGAGAAATTGCGAGGTTCCAGGTACTAATGTAAACACCATTACCGCCCTGAGTAGGTTGGTGGTCTGCATTGGACAAAGACACAACAAAGGCATTTGCTCGCTGCCGAGTCTCTCTCTCTCCCCGCCACTGTTGTGAACATTTTCGGAAAGAATTTACCACTTCCAGTTTGGTGTTGATTCAAGGTGAAACAAAGGGGGACACACACACACACACACACACACACACACACACACACACACATATATATATATATATATATATATATATATATATATATTAGAGAGAAAAGTAGATAGACAAAAAGATAGATAGATACAGACAGACAGACAGAAAGATAGATAGACAGAGAGATAGAGAGATACAGACAGAAAAAAATAGATTAATAGACAGATAGATACATAGATAGACAGATGCAGACAGTCAGACGGATGGGTGGATGGACAGACAGACAAATAGACAGACAGACAGATAGATAGACAGACAGACAGACAGACAGACAGACAGACCCCATTGACTGCTGACAAATGGGCTTGTCCAAGAAGGACCACCACCACCACACTGGCAAAAAAAAGACTGAGCTTACAGTCAGGACGTCACTCTCCATCTGCACGTCTTCATCTCGGCATGGCCTTTCGTTTCGTTCAACAACAACAAAACCAGACCCCTTAACTCACTCAGTACGGCCAGTCCTCTCTTCTCCTCTACACAGACCCCTCGGATGTCCAGTGGGTGTCTCAAGTACCCAACCTTTAGCTTCTGTCGTCAGAATTGTGGTATTCTTTGTCAACATTCACCTCTTCACTATGAGAGCCTTCCACTCGCAATATTTTGATGGTGGTAACTGGGGAGAAATGCTGTTAACGTCTTTTCTTTCGCCGTTCGTATGGAGAGAGTTAAAAGCGCACTGAAACGTAGTAACTACATTTCAGATCCATGGTGCACTTGATTCCGTTTTACCAATGCTCGGAAGTCAAATGGTTAATCAGCGACAGCGCTTTCCAAGTAATCAGCGGTTTGTATACGTTCCAGCTCTGGGCAAATGTATCCTCCCGTGTTTGGATAATGGCAATAAAAGGTGGGTTTCTTTTGTTTGTTTGTTTGTTTGTGTGTGTGTGTGTGTGTGTGTGTGTGTGTGTGTGTGTGTGTGTGTGTGTGTGTGTGTGTGTATGTTTTTGTTTTTGTTTTTTTAATTTCATATCTCTTGCTTAATAATGCAGGTACATCACCGTGAACGTGAACACTACTTTTTGTGTCATATACCTGCTTCGTAATGAAAGTAAATCACCTTGAACGCGAACAATGCTTTTATTTATTTATTTATTTATTTATTTTATTATATTTTTTTAATTCCCTTGTTGGTCTGTTGATAAGGGGTTGATTCAGCATCCTAGCTCAACAAATCAACAACTTCATTAGTTCTAACATTTCCATCACGGGCAATCTGTACAGAGAATGTTCACTACAGCAAAATGCACCGGGAGAAATCCTTTTCTGAACAAAAGCAGTCCTGAATTAACTGCGTGCATTCGAAACGTATATATTCAGGATGCCAGACGTTTCATTATGAAGACTTAATAGTGTTTGCAAACTTGAAAACTGAACCTTAACTGGGTTCATGATTTGCCTAGATTTGGAAATGGGGGGTCTGATTTGCCTAGTTCGTCATTTACGTTGAAAACTATGAAAGCTTTTTTGCTTTTGTCCTGTTAAAAAACCACCATTTTTTTGTGGAATCAGGCCTTTTATAATAATATTTAGATCTCAGTCATCCAGGTCATGAGCTTGTGATACAAAATGAAGATTTTGTCGTGGTTTTTTTAGTTTTAAAATTTTCTTTATTTCTTTATTTATTATTTTTCCATAGTTATTATGATTTTTTTTTTTGTACCACAACGGACGTGAAATATCTCTCACGATGCTGCTAACAACAAAAACTAATATACAAGAATGTATTCATTATATACAAATACCACTGGAACAGACACACAAGGGTCTGAACGCAAAACGAGAGACCCACCATGGGATGAGATATATATCATCGTCATCGTCATCATCCAGGTGAAAACAGGAAACATTATGTGATGGACTCGGGGTAACGACTTTTGTAGCCGTGTACCGAGTGGTTACTGAAGGGGGTACGGCACAAAAGACTTAACTAAATATGATTGAATGAATTAAAGGATAGACAAGATCCCACGCACAGGCCAGGAACATATAGAGGCCAGTCACAAATGGGTTTTTCTATTGTTTTAAAGATGGAATTAAGACGATTCTGCCAGTATATAATACTAGTAGTTTACTGATCTGACAAAAGAGCTATTAATTAAATACTGTGGAACAGAAACACAAGTTTGCTCTCAGCCAATGACGTATCGCGACGCGACACTGGTCGAGCAGTCAGCAGGTGGTCTGGCCAGGACAAAATGATGTAAGCAGAGTGACGTCACATATTCTGTGCAAGGGTTAGGAGGGAAAACGTCGTCTGCTCTGGCTTGTGCGTGAATAGTGTTGGAGCAAGCATAGCGCGCTTGGTCACAATTATACCAACAACAATTTTCTGGTTTTGGAAAAAAAAAGAAAAAAAAAGAAGAGAACACATCATCTCATTCTCGCATTGCATTGTTGTTGTTGTTTTGTTTTTTTAGTGCATTGCATTGCATTATATTATGTTATATAATTTTGCGCTGTTTTGTATTGTATCTTATCAACTGCATTGAGTTGTGATGAGCTGCATTGATTTGTATTACTCTTTTGTCACAACAGATTTCTCTGCGTGAAATTCGGGCGGTTTTGTTGTTGTTGTTGTTGTTTTTTGGTTTTTGTTTGTTTTTATCTTTTCTCCACCCCACCTCCGTAAATTGATTTGTTTTACTTATCAACGTGGGTTTTTTTTCGAGAGAAATTTTTTTGCCATGGATAGCCCTTCTGTTGTCGTGGGTTCTTTAACGTGCGTTTAGTGCATGCTGCACTGCACACGAGACCTCGGTTTGTCGTTTCATCCGAATGACTAGCGTCCAGACCACCACTCGAGGGGTAAGTGGAGGGGGGAAAAAACAAACTGACGAGTGTGGGATCCGAACGAGTGTGCTCACAGACCCTTTCGGTTTCTGAGCGGTCGTGTTTTTACCTCCAGGCCAACACTCCACTTTGAATGAACTATTGGTGAACATGAACGTAAAAATAAAAAAAGAAAAGAAAAAAGAAGTGAAAACGTGTGGGAGACAGAAAGAAGAAGAGAGTGTGGAAGGAAGGAAGGAAGTGGAAACACACAGAAAGGGGATTGATAGAGAGAGAGAGAGAGAGAGAGAGAGAGAGAGAGAGAGAGAGAGAGAGACAGAGAGACAGAGACAAAGACAACGAAAAAAGAAAGATAGAGAGAGAGAGACAGACAGACAGACAGAAACAGACAGACGGAGACAGAGACAAAGAAAAAAAAAGAAAGAGAGAGAGAGAAAGAGAGGAAGAAAGAGACAGACAAACCGACGAACAGAGACAGAGATATACAGAGAGAGAAACAGACAACATAATCATGGAAGTAACATGACAACATATGAAGTAAAAAATCAACAACAACAACAATTTATGACAGCTATGATAAGCCCAGCAGACTGATAACCACGTGTACAGCACTGCACTCAACATTAGTCACCCGCAGCAACGTTAGTGACATTCAACAGTCCAATGGTGAAGAAGGAAGTCCACACACTGCTAACGTGTGGCATGAATATTCGATCAAAAAGTGGATCTCCGGGAGAATGACAGTGGGTTGACAGGGGCGAGATGGGGAAGGGGGAGGTGTGGGGGGGGGGGGGGGGGGGGTAGGGTGAGGGAGTGGAGAGTGGGGGAGAGGAGATACCGTGGTGGAGATGTACATCACACACACACACACACACACACACACACACACACACAAAAGGAGAAAACAAACGTATCCAATCTAACCAACCTTTTAAAACCTTCTTCCCATTTCCTAAACTCAAGCAGTGACGTACCATCACTCAACCCCCTCCCCCCACCCACCACCACCACCACCACCAACAACAACAAACACCAGAACAACATCACACCATCAAAGACCGACGTGGAAATATTAAGAACCTACCACACGGACTCACCCCCAACCCGTCCCCCCTCCCCCCCCACCCCCTAAATCGCGGCATTGCTTTTTAAGTTTTTTTAGCCAGCGTCTCTGAAATAAAAGCGTTCCACTTTCCTCCCCTACAACGGTCGCTTCAAGCACCAGAGTCATTTTGTTGCTGAAGGCTGCCAGGGTTCTTTTATCCTACTCGAGCGCTCCCAAGTTTATACGATCGAGTGGGGGTGGGCCGCGGGGAGGGGGGGAAGGGAGGAAGGGTGGTGATGGGGTGGTGGTGGGGGGCATGGGAGAGAGTGAGGGGGAAGAGGGTGAACTTAGCCGGGTGATGGAATCACCTGTCTCGCAGCCAGTCTCTTTTCTCGTGGCATCACAAGGCCGTACAAACCACTCAGCCTGGGTCGGACATTCGTTTTCGAGTGGACCTCCCACAAGGAAAGAAGAAAAAGGAAATAAGAGGGTGAAGAAGAAGAAGAAAGAAGAAGAAGAAAGAAGAAGAAGCAGGTGATAGAGGAGGAGGAGGAGGGAGGAGGAGGAGGAAGGAAGAAGAGGAAGGAGAGGAGGAGGAGGACGAAAAGGAGACAAATGTGGAGAACTGAACTCCGAAAGTTTACAAGGAGGAGAAGTAGGAAGAGAAGAAGAAGAGGAAGAATGAGTAGCAGTA
>NC_134903.1:9944793-9952293 GCF_041734735.1 Babylonia areolata | reverse complement strand
CCCCTTTCTCTCAAGTGTCACTGGTGGGGAAAAAAAAACAAAAAACAAACTCAGCGTCTAAGTCATTCGAACGAGATGGTAAACCGAGGCCCCCTTGTACAACACGCACTTGATGCACTAGAAAAAAAAAAAAAAAAAAAAAGTGGCAAAAACTTAGCTGTTGGCCGAAGGAGGATTCCTTTACCTCACACCCAATCTTGCCCACATCACCCGCCCCCCCCCCCCCCCCCCCCCGCCCCCATTCCTAAAATAACTTGCAAATTATTGTGTATTTTATTTTGTTACACCATGTCATTATTAATGCTATGCTCCAACTACTTCATCCCCCCCCCCACCCCCATTTGTATTATCCCCCCTTTTGTTTCTTCTTTTTAAATTATCTTCGCTATTCCTCTGTGGCCGTCATCCTGTTATTGTCATGTTTCCTTGTTTCTCTATGACTCAAAAGAGTTAATGGGAATTAACAAACTCTGAAACTCTGCACCCCCCCCCCCCCAACCAAACCTCCACCCTCCCTGTATCTTTCAGTCCCCTGTTCTCCTCCACCCTCCCCGTATCTTTCAGTCCCCTGTTCTCCTCCACCCTCCCTGTATCTTTCAGTCCCCTTGTTCTCCTCCACCCTCCCTGTATCTTTCATTCCCCTGTTGTCCTCCACCCTCCCTGTATCTTTCAGTCCCCTGTTCTCCTCCACCCTCCCTGTATCTTTCATTCCCCTGTTCTCCTCCACCCTCCCTGTATCTTTCATTCCCCTGTTCTCCTCCACCCTCCCTGTATCTTTCATTCCCTTGTTCTCCTCCACCCTCCCTGTATCTTTCAGTCCCCTGTTCTCCTCCACCCTCCCTGTATCTTTCATTCCCCTGTTCTCCTCCACCCTCCCTGTATCTTTCATTCCCCTGTTCTCCTCCACCCTCCCTGTATCTTTCATTCCCTTGTTCTCCTCCACCCTCCCTGTATCTTTCAGTCCCCTGTTCTCCTCCACCCTCCCTGTATCTTTCAGTCCCCCTGTTGTCCTCCACCCTCCCTGTATCTTTCAGTCCCCTGTTCTCCTCCACCCTCCCTGTATCTTTCAGCCCCCTGTTCTCCTCCACCCTCCCTGTATTTTTCAGCCCCCTTGTTCTCCTCCACCCTCCCTGTTATCTTTCAGCACCCTTGTTCTCCTCCACCCTCCCTGTTATCTTTCAGCCCCCTGTTCTCCTCCACCCTCCCTGTATCTTTCAGCCCCTTGTTCTCCTCCACCCTCCCTGTATCTTTCAGTCCCCTGTTCTCCTCCACCCTCCCTGTATCTTTCAGCCCCCTGTTCTCCTCCACCCTCCCTGTATCTTTCAGCCCCCTTGTTCTCCTCCACCCTCCCTGGTATCTTTCAGCACCCTTGTTCTCCTCCACCCTCCCTGTTATCTTTCAGCCCCCTGTTCTCCTCCACCCTCCCTGTATCTTTCAGCCCCTTGTTCTCCTCCACCCTCCCTGTATCTTTCAGCCCCCTGTTCTTCTCCACCCTCCCTGTATCTTTCAGCCCCTTGTTCTCCTCCACCCTCCCTGTATCTTTCAGCCCCTTGTTCTCCTCCACCCTCCCTGTTATCTTTCAGCACCCTTGTTCTCCTCCACCCTCCCTGTTATCTTTCAGCACCCTTGTTCTCCTCCACCCTCCCTGTTATCTTTCAGCCCCCTGTTCTCCTCCACCCTCCCTGTATCTTTCAGTCCCCTGTTCTCCTCCACCCTCCCTGTATCTTTCATTCCCCTGTTGTCCTCCACCCTCCCTGTATCTTTCAGCCCCCTGTTCTCCTCCACCCTCCCTGTATCTTTCAGTCCCTTGTTCTCCTCCACCCTCCCTGTATCTTTCAGTCCCCTGTTCTCCTCCACCCTCCCTGTATCTTTCAGTCCCCTGTTCTCCTCCACCCTCCCTGTATCTTTCAGTCCCTTGTTCTCCTCCACCCTCCCTGTATCTTTCAGTCCCCTGTTCTCCTCCACCCTCCCTGTATCTTTCAGCCCCCTGTTCTCCTCTTTCCCTGCCCCCCGCCCTCCCCCCCCCCCCTCTCTCTCCATGGGTCACATGACAGGAGCACGTGACCAGAGAGGAACCAATCACATATGGCTTATTACCAGATTTGGTCTGCTTCCTCCTCCTGTCTCCGCTTCGGGTCTTTCCAGTCTGGTCTGGTCTCTCTAGAGTCACACGCACGCACGCACGCACTCACACACAAACACACACACACACACACACAGATGCGCGCTCTCTCTCTCTCTCTCTCTCTCTCTATCCTTTGGTCACACACACACACACAGATGCTCTCTCTCTATCTTTCTCTCTTTCTTTTGGTCACACAGACGCACGCACACACACACACACACTCTCTCTCTCTCTCTCTACCCGTCATTTCCTGTTCTTCTGCGGTTACTTCTTGTGATTTCCTCCCCGGGTTTTGGGGGTAGGGGCGGATTATATGGAACGTGAGTGGGTTGTGGTTGGGGGTGGGAGAAGTACGCGCGTACGTGCGTGCGTGCGTGCGTGTGTGTGTGTGTGTGTGTGCGTCTGTGTGACCAAAAGAAAGAGAGAAAAAGAGACAGAACCTCTGTGTGTGTGTGTGTGTTTGTGTGTGTGTGTGTGTGTGTGACCAAAAGATAGAGAGAGAGAGCCTGTGAGTCTGTGTGTGTGGTGTGTGGTGCGTGCGTCGTCGTGCGTGCGTGCGTGGTTTTTTGTGGTCGTGTACCAAAAGAAGAGAGAAAGAGGGGAGGAGCCCTGGTGTTGTTGTGTGTGTGGGGGTGGAGGGGGCCCTTTTGGGGTTTTTTTCTTTTTGGTGTGCGGGGGGGGGGGAGGGGTGGGAAAAAGGGAAGGGAAGGGGGGGGCGGGGGGTTTGGGGGGGGGTTTTGGGTTTTGGGGTGTTGTGGGGGGGTTGTGTAACGGGGAGAGGAGAGCGTGGTGGTGTTGTGTTGGTTGTGTGTGTGGTGTTGTGTGAAAGAGAGAGGAGAAAAAGAAAAGGAGAGAGAGAAAAGAGGGGGGGGGGGGGGAAGAAGAGAGAGAAAGAGAGAAAAGGGAAAAAAGGGGGGAGTGAGAAGAAGAAAAAGAAACAAGACAAAAGAACAAAAAACTTTAATCACCTCCGGCCTGTTTAAAGTCAAAAGTCCAATATTTCCGACCAAAAAGAAAAAGATAAAAAGGGGGAGAAATTTTGTTGTAAGAAAACAACACAGGAAAACAGAAAGGGGGGGCGTTCTCAGATTAATAATCTGTTTCGTTGTCCACCAAAGGTCCGACGATTCCGAAAATCCGGAGGAGAAAGGACAACAAAGAAGGAATAAACAACAACCAACAAAGTTTTTTGTTTTTGTTTTTTTAAAAAAATGGGAAAACCAACCGTTTTTTTTTCCCGTCCCGAAAAATTTTAATCAAAACATTCCCCAAAAAAAAAGAAAGCAAAGAATAAATTTCCCAAAAAATTTAACTGCACATTCCCATAATATACCAAAATCTTTGTAAAATAAAATAAAAAAAATTTCCCCAAAAAAACCCCCCCAAAAAAACAACAACCAACCAAACAAAAAAAATTTTTTTAAAAAAAATTTATTTTAAGGAGGAGGGAAAAATAAAAAGAAAACCCTGTTGGAAAAGGTAAACCAGAGCCAACCCAGACCGAGTGCTGCTTCTTTTTTTGTGCCCCTTTTGAAAGGGGGGATTTTTTTAGTAAGAGAGGAAAAATTTTGAGGGCAGGCGCCAAGCGGGACAGGGACTGGTTTACTTTCCCACCCGAAAATAAGCTCGTTTTTTTCCAAATTAGGAAAACGAGGGGGTTTCAAACCCCAACCCCCAGGGTTTTTTTTGGGGGAAAAAGGTTTAACCTTTTTTTTTAAAAACAAAACCCAGGGAAAGGGGAAAAAGGGGAAAGGGGGGAAAAAAAGGAAGGGGAAGGGAGAAAAAGGGAAAGGAAAAGAAAAAAAAAAAAGAAAGAAAATTTTAAAAACAAAAGGGGGAGAAAGGGGGAAAAAAAAGGGGAAAAGGGGAAACAAAAAAAAAAAAAAAAAAAAAAAAAAAAAAAAAAAAAAAAACAAAAAAAAAAAAATGGGAAAGAAAAAAAAAAAAAAAAAAAAAAAAAAAGGGAAAAGAGGAAAGGGGATTTGGGAGAAGGGGGGGAAGGGGAAAAAAAAAAAAAAGAACAAGGGGGAAAAAGGGGTAGGGGGGAAGGGAAGGGGGGTAAGAAAAGGAAAGGGAATGGAAAAAAAAAAAAAAAAAAGAAAAAAAAAATAAAGAGAGGGGGGAGAGAGGGGGAAAAAAGGAAGAAGGGAAGAAGGGAGAAAAGAGGGAGAGGAGAGAGAGGGAGGGGGAAGAGGGGAAGGGAGGGAAAGAGGGGAAAAAGAGGGGGGGAGGGGAGAAAGAAGGAGGGGGAAAGGAGGGAAAGGGAGAGGGAAAAGAAGGGGGGGGAGGGGGGGGTTGAAAAGGAGGGGGAGGGAAAAAAAAAAAAAAAGGCGAAGAGAGGGGAAGGGGGGCGGGGAAGGGAAATAAGGGAAAAGGGGGGGGTAGGAAGGAGGAGGGATGGATGGGGGGAAGGAGAGGAAAAAAAAAGAGAGGGGGGAGGGGGGGAAAGTGGGGGTTTTGGTTGGGGTTGTGTTGTGTTGTGGTGTGTGGTGTGTGTGTGTCTTTCTCATGTGCACCCTTTTTTATCCCCCCCCCCCTCCTACCCCCCCCCCCCCCCACTCTTCTCTTTCCCCTTCTTCTCCCCCTTCTCACTTTTCAACCCTCCCCTTTCCCCCCCCCCCCCCCCCCCCCCCCCCCCCCCCCCCCCCCCGTTCCCCTGTCTCAATCCATCTCTCTTTTTTCCCCCTCCTCCCCGTCAGTGCAACGCAAAACCCCCCCCCCCGGGGGTTCCAATCGACAGTTCACCGTTAAGCCCCAAATCAAACGCCCTTTGTGCCAATGAAATGGACTTGGTTTACGGGGGGGGAAAAAAAAAAAAAAAAAAAAAAAAAAAATGGGGGGGGGGTGGGGGGGGGGGGGGTTTTTGAGAAAGAAAAAAGTCGGTTTCATATCTCGGCTGACATATTTTGCAATCTCCCTCTCTCTCTCTCTCTGCTTCTCTCTCTCTTTGTCTCCCTCCTCTCGCCCCTTCTCTCTCCCCTTTTCCCCTCGGGCCCCGTCCCCCCACAAATAAGAGAAAAACAATTCCTTTGCCCCTTCCCTTTTTGCTTTTTTTTTCCCCCCCTTTTTTTTCTGCCCATCTCTCCCCCGCCCCCGTGCATTTACTCCCACCCCGCTCTTTTCCGGTACCCCCCCCCCCCCCCCCCCCCCCCGAACCCCCCCAGCCCCCCAAAAACCCGTTTCGCTGTCCCCCAATCCCAGCGCCTCAATCTATTCGTTAAAACAGTCGGGGTTAGTCGCCAACGGGGCCCCAATAGAGGAACCCGGCCATTCTAACATCGGGGGGCAAAAGGCGCCAACGGGGCCCCCACACTAGGGGGAGAACCCTCCCATTCAACAGTCGGGTTAGTCCCAAGGGGGGCCCCACACAAAGGGGAGACCCCCATTTTAACAGTCGAGGTTAGTCCCAACGGGGCCCCACAAAGGGAAAAACCCTGCCTTGTAACAGTCGATTTTATGTTGCCCCAACGGGGGCCCCCCAATTAGAGGAGACCCCCCATTCGTAACATTTAGGTTGGGGTCGCCAACGGGCCCAAATAGGGGAGACCGGGCCATTCGTAACATCGAGGTTAGGTCCCCAACGGGCCCCACATAGGGGAAACCCGGGGCCATCGTAAAGTCGGGGTTGGGGCCCCAAACGGGGCCCACACTAGGGGAACCCGGGCCATTGTAAAGCGAGGTTAGGTCACCAACGGGGCCCCACACTAGAGGAGACCCTGCCATTCGTAACAGTCGAGGTTAGGTCGCCAACGGGGCCCCACACTAGAGGAGACCCTGGCCATTCGTAACAGTCGAGGTTAGGTCGCCAACGGGGCCCCACACTAGAGGAGGACCATGCCCTACGTAACAGTCGCGAGTTAGGGTCGCCAACGGAGGCCCCACACTAGAGAGGACCCTGCCATTCGTAACAGTCGAGGTTAGGTCGCCAACGGGGCCCCACACTAGAGGAGACCCTGCCATTCGTAACAGTCGAGGATTTATGTCGCCACACGGTGGCCCACACTAGAGGAGACACATGCCATACTTAACATTCGAGGTTAGGTCGGCAACGGGCCCCAACACTAGAGAGAGAACCTGCCATTCGTAACAGTCGAGGTTTATGTCGCCACGGCGGCCCCACAACTAGAGGAGACCCTGACATTCTTAACAGTCGATGGTGGTTATGTCCGCCTACGGGGCCCCACACTAGAGGAGAACCCTGCCCTATCGTAACAGTCGAGGTTATGTCGCCAACGGGGCCCCACACTAGAGGAGACCCTGACATTTCTTAACAGTCGAGTTTATGTCGCCAAACGGGGCCCACACTAGAGGAGACCCTTGGCAGTCGTAACAGTCGAGGTTAGGTCGCCAACGAGGCCCCCACACTAGAGGAGACCTCCAAGTCACTTCTGCGGTGGATTTTTTTTATTTTTTTTTTTTTTTTTTTATGTCTTTTTGCTGACGGGCATTTAATTTAAGTGAGCCTAAGTAAAATTTTCGTTTTTGGTTGAAGCAGATAAAAAGGTATTTTGAATTGAATTGAACTGAGTTCACTTAGTGCCTGTTCCGATTTGATGAACTTATGATAACCACTTTCTAAGCCTCCCCGAACAGAATGCTTGTCTCATTGCTCTAATCACCGCCACATCCCAAGATTGTTCTTCACCTACTTCTCTCTCTCTCCCCCGTTTTGCCCCTCCCCCCCCCCCAAACCCCACCCCCCTAACACACACACACAAACCACACACGTGTTTAGAGTGATGGCCAAGAGGTAACACGTCCGCCTAGGAACGCAGAGAAAATCTGAGCGCGCTGGTTCGAATCACACCCGGCAGTCGCAGTATTTCCTCCTCCTCCTCCTCCACTAGACCTTGAGTGGTGGCGTGGACGTAGTCATCGGGGTGAGACGATAAACCGAGGTCCCCGTGTGCAGCACGCACTTAGCGCACGTAAAAGAACCCACCGCAATGACGGCAAAGGGTTGTTTCTTGGCAAAATTCTGTTGAAAAAGAAAAATCCACTTCCATATGAAAATAAATAAAATTACACGCAGAGGGGCTGTGTGTGTGTGTGTGTGGGGGGGGGGGGGGGGGGGGGGGGCGAAGAGAAGAAAAAGAAAAAAAGTGGCGTTCTCAGCCCGAATTTCACACAGAGAAATCTTGTTGTGACCAAAAAGAGTAATGCAATGCAAATGCAATACAATTCGATACGATACAATTTCTTCCCACCACCTCCATTTTCTGTGGGGAGGGTTACAAACCTGAATTGACATGGACACCCCTGTGTTGTGTGCAATGATCCTCTTAGTCTAATGTTTAATGTCAAATCTTTCTTTTTTTTCGATAAAAAAATTCTTCCTTTCCTTTATTCCTCAGTTTCTTCTTTGTGGCTAAAAC
>NC_134903.1:9937293-9939793 GCF_041734735.1 Babylonia areolata | reverse complement strand
GCTTTTGTAAAATCAAGGAATATCACTCCAACCACCTTGCTTTTATTAATATCACGCAGCCATGCATCAGTTATTCTACATAAAGCGGTTTCACAAGAATGGTGCTGTCTAAATCCTGATTGATTGGTATGTAGAAGCTGATATTTTTCAATAAAGAATGTAAGACAAAGGTGTACATGACGTTCTAGAACTTTTGAGACAGAAGACAACAATGAGATTGGTCTGTAATTATTGACATCATTAACATCACCTTTTTTATGCAGAAGAAGAAGAAGAAGAAGAAGAAGGAGAGAGAGAGAGAGAGAGAGAGAGAGAGAGAGAGAGAGAGAGAGAGAGAGAGAGAGAGAGAGAGAGAGAGAGACGCTTTGATTTCTGTCTCTCCTGTCTTACTTCTAAATAATAATCGTCTTCTATTTTCCTATTTTCACTTTTCCCCCCTTCTTCTCCACCTTCTCCTTCTTCTTCATCCTCCTCCTCCTCACTTACGTATGTTATGATGTGATGCTTGCTTTTTTTCATTATCTGGCAATTGTTGGTGGAATATTCCAGTAATCCTCATCCGTATTAATTTTTTTAAACTTTTTTTTGTTGTTTTGTTTTGTTTTATTGTTGTCATATTGTCTTCTTATTTTTCAATATGTTTATTTCTTTTATTTAAAAAAAATATATGTTTTCCATTTTTGTTCTGTTTTGTCAAGTGGAGAGATTGGTAAAACCTGCCTTTGCTGTGCCTGAGTGTTTTACCAATTAAAGATACAATCAATCAATCAATCATTATTTTCTTCTCCTCCTATGTCTCTGCCTGTCTATCCTCCGTCTGTATGTCTCCCACTCTCACTCTCCCTCTGTCTCTCTCTCCCCCCCCTCTCATGGACTTGCCCCTCCACACCAGCCCCAGAAGAACGTCTTCTCAGGTGAGGGACCTGCCCCTCCACACCAGCCCCAGAAGAACGTCTTCTCAGGTGAGGGACCTGCCCCTCGACACCAGCCCCAGAAGAACGTCTTCTCAGGTGAGGAACCTGCCCCTCCACAGCAGCCCCAGAAGAACGTCTTCTCAGGTGAGGGACCTGCCCCTCCACAGCAGCCCCAGAAGAACTTCTCAGGTGAGGGACCTGCCCCTCCACACCAGCCCCAGAAGAAACGTCTTCTCAGGTGAGGAACCTGCCCCTCCACACCAGCCCCTCTCTCTCTCTTTCCCTCCCCCTCCCCCCCACCCCCCTCGCCCCCTGTCTCTCTCTCTCTCTGGACAGATATATAGTCACGGACAGTGAGACAAGAACCAAAGGACACATCAATTTATTATTATGTGATGAATAACTGACAACAAGAAAACAAGATGGGAGGTATCCCCCATCGATACAACCAAAAAAATGTTTGGGATTTTTTTTTTTAGCATCCAAAAAACCCCTAATAAATCACGAATATCAATATCCAGAATCTTTAGAAACATAACAATAACTTTCCACAGCATAATAGAAACTATACATCAACACCCAAAGCGTACGAAGTTAATATAACAAGCAATATCAACACCACGAACATAATATTCTCCTTTGATGCAAGTGGAGCTGAAAGACCTCAACACAAAATATATTGACAGTAACACCAAAAAATGGACAGAAAAGAGAAAGGTTCGGGTGTGTGGGTTATGTGTCTGTGAGATAGGAACTGAAGAAAAAGAAAGAAAAGAAAAGAAAAACAAACAAAAACAAACAACAACAAAAAACCGACAGTAATAAACACAATACTCTCTTTGTTTCAAGTCCATTGAGGCTTCTGGTCCACAGTATCTTTCTGATCTCATTCATCCTTACATAACCTCACCCCAACTCCGCTCTCCTGACACGCGTACGCTTAGGAATCCCCCACCCCCACCCCACCCCCCAACCCCGCCCCCCCTGCTCGAACCAAAACGTATGACCAACGCAGTTTTTCATACCAAGCGCCCTTTCTTTGGAATCAACTTCCTCAGCCTCTCCGTCACTCATCTTCGCTGCAGTTTTTCAAATCCAGTCTGAAGACCCACCTTTCCCCCCTCCTGATTAATTAATTCTCAACAGCTCATCCCTTTCCAGTATGAACCAAAATGACTGTGAGTGAGTGAGTTTTGATAGTTTCAGGATTTGTTGGTGGTACTTTTGATTGTGTACTACTTACGATTGTGTGCTATGACATGTGTGTGCGTGCGCATGTGACTGTGTGTATTGTGGGAGTGGGGAATGGATGAATAGCTTTCAATGATGTTCGGTATCTTGTGTATCTTGTCCGTATGTCTACGGACTTTTAAGGATAAGAAAAAAAAACAAAAACAAAATAAGGACCCTCGCAAGAGACGTGACGTAATCAAATCATGACGAAGACTTTGCAAAGAGATCACAACAGCCTCTGGTGCACCACACGCTTATAGCAAGAAAAAGAACAAGGGACTGCCGCTCCTACCCCCTCCCCATCCACCCACACTCCCGCGCACGGACTTCACACGACGTAATTCAATCATGAC
>NC_134903.1:9922293-9929793 GCF_041734735.1 Babylonia areolata | reverse complement strand
CCTCCGTCACCAATTATTTCCAAGTCTGTTCTTCGTGTTTTCCATAAATCGACAAAATGTATAACAATATTTTATTTTACACATGGCTCTGGTGGAACTTTACTTTGTCAAGGAATGAACTGTCCATCTTAGGAGAAAGAAGAATGTGAAAATCTATTAAAAAAAAAAAAAAAAATTGTGATTGGTTTTTCTAAGGGACCATAATGTTAATGAATTGTCAAACTCAACTTTTGCGTACACCACTGTCATTCACAAGTTCTTTCTCAGGCCTTCCTTATTTGTCACCTCCTGTGACGGACTTGACTGTAATGACCATGGAAAATGTTTCCTCTCCAGGCAAAGATTTCCCCTCCTCACCCCAACAGTCGCAGCTCTTGATCAACCCTACTTCAAAAACACGAGACAATGTGGTCATTCTCCACCACCACCCCCCACTCCCAACCCCACCTGTGGCCCCCACCCACCCACCCACCTTAACTGAGTGACCAAACTCCCCCCAGAAAGACCACACCTGTTGGGAAAAGAACCAGGAGCCAGTTGCATTGCTCGGACGGAAGAGCCTAGTATGGCCGTAACCCGCTACTAACTGTGTGTAGTATGGAACTGACCAATGGCGTAGTTCGGTCAACGTAGGCTTTTAGTCATGTGTAACCGTAAAAAAGTTAGAACCAAGCAATGCAACTGGCACCAGGAGTCAAGTTGGACGTTCTTTGTCAGAATCCCGCGCTGCTCCCAGTCCACTACCGGAATTTAAAATGAGAATGTTACAATTAGGGGAAAAAAAACCCCCAGTGAACTTATTACTCCAAGTGAGGGTTTGCCTCAACACACAGTTACTTGTTTGATCAATGATGCAAGTTGAATGGTCCAATTTAAATCACATGCGTCTCCACCCCCCCCTCCCCCCCTCCCAAAACGAAATGTCTCATACTCAGCACCAGACAGAAACGCGAACACTTTTTCACACAACCTTCCACCCCTTTCCATAATGGTCAACCAACAGAAGCAGTTGATAATCATAAAATTCTTGGAGTCACCATTGATAACAACTTATCTTGGTCCAGTCATATTATGTCATTTTGCAGAACTCTATCCCAAAAGATTTATCAGTTATCCAGAGTTAAACATTTTCTTGATTTGCATTGCCGAAAATTATCTTGTTTGCTTGTATTGAATCACATATTAACTAACAACACTCTGGGATTCAGCTAGCGATAATATACTAAAACCTTTACCAAGTCTGCATAGACGAGCTCTTAAATTAATCCTTCCGAAATCTTCATCACTGACTGCTGACGACTACAGACATTTAAATATTCTTCCCCTTGAGCTTAAACTTGAATACAACAAAGCACTTTTTATTTTTAAAATCATGTCTAATTATGCTCCATACATGTGAGATAGATTTCCCACCACGCTAGTCCGTCACACCAACAAGATTAAGATCCCCCATTCCAAGAGTAGATCTGTTTAAATCCAGTCTCATTTATTCAGGAGGCTGTTTATGGAACAATATTTCATCCAATTTTAATGTTCAGAAAAGCAATCAAGAATTTAAAAAAAAACAAATACCATACACACCTTATGGACAAATGTGTCAACAATCCTACTTAACTTGATTTTATCTTCTTGCATACACATACATAGTTTTGTAGTGTGTCTAACCACTATAGCGATACTTAATGATATACAACCACAATCAATGTCCTCCATACCTTGTATGTTTCTTTTGTTGGGTTTTTTCTTCTTCTTGTTGTTTTTTTTGTTGTTTTTTTTTGTTGTTGTTTTTGAGGGGGACAGTGTCTTCTTTTCTTTCTTTCTTTTTTTCATAATGGGATGTTTGTATCATGATTATGTACATGTGCACGTTTAAATGTGTATGTCAGTGTCATGTCCTTACTTCTACATCTCTTTGTTACAGTCTGGATTTTTTTTATATTCATTTTCTATTTGCCCTGACGGCTGGATAAGAAAAAACAACAACCAACAACACATGTATGCTTATTCCACTTCCCTCAATAAAAAAAACTTCGTTCGTTCGTTCGTTCGTTCTCTCTCTCTCTCTCTCTCTGTCTTTCACTGGATGTTTCTGTCTCACTCTATGTCTGTCTGTCTGCCTCTCTCTCTTTTCCTTTCTCTGTCTGTCTGTCTGTCTGTCTGTGCGTCTCTGTCTCTTGAAGCTGTCTCTGACAAGATTTGATTTAGGGCGGGGAGAGCGGGGCGAGTTAAGTTGCCTGAACGACCGTTTTAATGGGATCAGATGGCAGATTGCATGTGGTGACCCCCAGGAAGGGCTTCAGCTTCTTCTACCCTCCCGAATTTCTTCTTTTCTCTCTCTCTCTCTTCCCTCTCTCTCTGTGTGTGTGTGTGTGTGTGTGTGTGTGTGTGTGTGTGTGTGTGTTTGTGTCTGTTTGTGTGTGTGCCAAATAAGGATACGCGAAATTTTCCCTCTCCTCTTTCGCTCTCTCTGTCTGTCCATCTCTCTCTCTCTCTCTCTCCCTTCATTCACCCCTCTGTCTTGTCGGTCTCTCTCTGTCATACAATGAAACCCCCCTCCCTCCCTCTCTCTGTCATACAATGAACCCCCCCTTCCTCTCTCTCTGTCATACAATGAAACCCCCCTCCTCTCTCTCTCTCTCTGTCATACAATGAAAACCCCCTCCCTCTCCCTCTCTCCTTTCTCTCTGTCATACAATGAAACCCCCTCCCTCCCTCTCTCTCTGCCATACAATGAACTCCCCCTCCTTCTCTCTCTCTCTCTGTGTCATGCAATGAAACCCCCCTTCCTCTCTCTCTCTCTGTCATACAATGACCCCCCCCCCTCTCTCTTTGTGTCATACAATGAACCCCCCCCCTCCTCTCTCTCTCTGTCATACAATGACCACCCCCCTCTCTCTCTCTCTCTCATTTCTCTCTGTCTGACCCTCTTTCTCCTTCTCTCCCTCTCTGTTTGTCTGTCTGTCTCTGTCACATTATGACACACACCCCCTCCACCTCCCCCCCCCCCCCCCCCCCTCTCTTTTTCACTTGTCATTAAAGACAAGCAAGTAAAAGATCGTCAGCGAATTTCTCGGACTGATCATTTCCAACGATTTGAAATGGGAGACAAATACGAACAAAATTGTCAAGAAAGCACAACTTTCTTCGGTGCCTCAAACAGTTCGGAATTAGAAATAAAATCATGGTTGATTTCTACAGTGTTCTCACTGAGAGTGTGTTACTCACTCAGTACGGCCAGTCCTCTCTTCTCCTCTACACAGACCCCTCGGATGTCCAGTGGGTGTCTCAATGACCCACCCTTTAGCTTCCGTCGTCAGAATTGTGGTATTCTTTGTCAACATTCACCTCTTCAGTACAAGAGCCTTCCGCTTGCAATATTTTGATGGTGGTAATTGGGGTGAAACGCTGTTAACGTCGTCTCTTTCGCCGTTCGTATGGAGAGAGTTAACCTTCGCCTTTACTGTTTGGTATGGAAACATTTCCAAGGCAGAAGTCGCATCCCTGAACAAAATCGGAAAAAAACTGTCACCAAGATTACCGGGGCTGATCTACCTTTCTCTAGAAGACACAGATCATAAGCGGTTATCAAAAAAAAAAAAAAAAAGAAAAATCAATCAGCCAGGACGAATCACATCCAACTTTTGGGATTTTCGAGGTGTTCCCCTCTGGTCGTCGGTACAGAAGTATAAGGACGAAAACCAATTGCTTCGCCAATAGCTTTTTCCCCAAAGCAGTCAATGCCCTGTCTCTCGAACAAATTCAGTGTTATTCAAGAGAGTTGTGTAATCAACAACCACTTACCTGAAGATCTAGTCATCAACCACATCCACATGTGATATGCAGCTCATGTTCATGCGTGTGTGTGTGTGTGTGTGTGTGTGTGTGTGTGTGTGTGTGTGCGCGCGCGCGCGCGCACAAGTTCTTCTATTGATATGCACATGCATATGTCCTAAATTCTACTGTGTCTGTGTTTGTGTATGATTTTCGATTTATGTTTGTACCTTTTTATGTACTGTCCCACCCCCACCCCAATATTCCTTGTGACCCCGGTACACTTGGTAATAAAGACATATTCTATTCATCTCTGTCTGACCCTCTTTCTCCACTCACCCTCACTGTCTTTCTCTGCCATATAATGACACCCCCCTCCACTCTCTCTCTCTCTCCGTTCTCTCTGTCTGTCTGATCCTCTTTCTCCATTCTCCCTCTCTGTCTTTCTCTGCCATATAATGACACCCCCCTCCACTCTCTCTCCGTTCTCTCTGTCTGACCCTCTTTCTCCACTCTCCCTCTCTGTCTTTCTCTGCCATATAATGACACCCCCCTCCACTCTCTCTCCGTTCTCTCTGTCTGACCCTCTTTCTCCACTCTCCCTCTCTGTCTTTCTCTGCCATATAATGACACCCCCCTCCACTCTCTCTCTCTCTCCGTTCTCTCTCTCTGTCTGACCCTCTTTCTCCACTCTCCCTCTCTGTCTTTTTCTGCCATATAATGACACCCCCCTCCACTCTCTCTCTCTCTCCGTTCTCTCTCTCTGTCTGACCCTCTTTCTCCACTCTCCCTCTCTGTCTTTTTCTGCCATATAATGACACCCCCCCTCCACTCTCTCTCTCTCCGTTCTCTCTCTCTGTCTGACCCTCTTTCTCCACTCTCCCTCTCTGTCTTTCTCTGCCATATAATGACACCCCCTCCACTCTCTCTCTCTCCGTTCTCTCTCTCTGTCTGACCCTCTTTCTCCACTCTCCCTCTCTGTCTTTCTCTGCCATATAATGACACCCCCCTCCACTCTCTCTCTCTCCGTTCTCTCTCTCTGTCTGACCCTCTTTCTCCACTCTCCCTCTCTGTCTTTCTCTGCCATATAATGACACCCCCCTCCACTCTCTCTCTCTCCGTTCTCTCTCTGTCTGACCCTCTTTCTCTACTCTCCCTCTCTGTCTTTCTCTGCCATATAATGACACCCCCCTCCACTCTCTCTCTCTCTCTCTCCGTTCTCTCTCTGTCTGACCCTCTTTCTCCACTCTCCCTCTCTGTCTTTTTCTGCCATATAATGACACCCCCCTCCACTCTCTCTCTCTCTCTCCGTTCTCTCTCTGTCTGACCCTCTTTCTCCACTCTCCCTCTCTGTCTTTTTCTGCCATATAATGACACCCCCCTCCACTCTCTCTCCGTTCTCTCTCTCTGACCCTCTTTCTCCTTTCTCCCCTTCTCTGTTTGTCAGTCTGTCTGTCTGTCTGTGTCATATAATGATAATTATGCGAAGCCCCCCTCTGTCTGTCTGTCTGTCCGTTTCTCTTTCATTATCTCTTCCTTCCTTCTTTCCTTTCTTCCTTTTTTTTCTGCCATAGATGCGTGCGCGCACTGTTTCTGTGTAGAGTCGTGTGTGTGCATGTTTGTTTTTTTGTTTTTGTGTGTGTGTTGTTGTTGTTGTTGTTTAGTGGGTTTTTTTCTCTCCAATTTATTCTTTTCTTGTTTTGTTTTCATTATTGTTGGTGGTGTTGTTGTTGTTGCCATGTGATGTGTTATGTATTTTACTTTTTTTTTTCTTCTTCCATTTATTTTTCTAGCATTCTCTAGACCAAATTAATTGTAGAATTTCTTTTACGAGGGTAGCATGAAATCTGGCGAATGTTTGCTTATTCCTTTTTCCCTAAATACAAAAACAACGTTCAGATTAATTTTTGATTCCCCTACCTGTTTCTCTAACTTTCACTTTGCTCTTCTCCTTCCCTCTCCTCCTCACCCCCCCCCCCCCCCCACGCCCCCCTCTCCCTCTCTATTTCTCTCCTTTCTATCTCTCTCACTCTTTACACACACATATATATATATGTTTCTCTCTTTTCGTTTCTCTCTCTCTTTCTTTGTTTTTTCTCTCTCCTTGTTTATATCACGCTGTTGTTCTCTCTCTATCTCTTTGTTTCTCCCCCTCTCTCTCTGTTTCTCCCTATGTATTTCTGTGTGTGTGTGTGTGTGTGTGTGTGTGTGTGTGTGTGTGTCCGTCTGTCTGTCTGTCTGTTACTGTCTCTCTCTCTCTCTCCCTCTCTCTCTCTCTCTCCCCCCGTGTCTCTCTCCATATCCCTTCTCCCGGTCTGCACATCCATGACCCAACACTGACCTCTGGCACACAATTATCGTGAGCGGTACCCAGGACAAATGAAGCCTCGTGAACTGGTGTTGACAGCCGGCAACCTTTCACTCCTCCTCCTCCTCCTCCTCCTCCTCCTTCTTCTTCTTCTTCTTCTTCTTCTTCTTCTTCTTCTTCTTCTTCTTCTGTACCATCATCATCATATTATTATTATTATTATTCGTGTTCTTCTTCAATATCATCATCATCATCATTATTATTTTCTTCTTCTTCTTCTCCTCCTTCTTCTTCTTCTTCTTCTCTCCTCCTCCTCCTCCTTCTTCTGTACTTTTCATCGAGACAGTTTTCCTTCTAACCCCCTCCCCTCCCCCGCCCCCCCCCCCCCCCTCTCTCTCTCTCTCTCTTTCTGTCTCCTACTCTTTCTGTCAGCCCCCTGTCTTTCTCTCTGTCCACCCTCTCTCTCTCGGAAAACGGATTATGATGACGATACAGTAAGATCACTGGCGAAGTTCATTGCTGAAGCATATAGTATTCGAAAGAAGAGTAATTTGCGTCAATAGCTTTACTGCATTGATAGAAAAAGAATGCTTTTTGTTTTCATGAACTTTGGAGAGAAAAAAAAATGGATGTGTCGAGCGTTAGTTTACTGGACTTTCCTTTCTGCTTTATTTTGTTTCATTATTTTCATCATTGTTGTTCTGATTTGTACTCCCATGTCACTAGAGCTGTATAGCTAATGACATAAAACCTTTCTTCTTCTTCTTCTTTGTTCGTGGGCTGCAACTCCCACGTTCACTCGTATATACGCGAGTGGGCTTTTACGTGTACGACCGTTTTTACCCCGCCATGTAGGCAGCCATACTCCGCTTTCGGGGGTGTGCATGCTGGGTATGTACTTGTTTCCATAACCCACCGAACGCTGACATGGATTACAGGATCTTTAACATGCGTATTTGATCTTTTGCTTGCGTATACACACGAAGGGGGTTCAGGCACTAGCAGGTCTGCACATAATTATGTTGACCTGGGAGATCGGAAAAATCTCCACCCTTTACCCACCAGGCGACGTCACCGAGATTCGAACCCGGGACCCTCAGATTGAAAGTCCAACGCTTTAACCATTCAGCTATTGTGCCCGTCGTTAAACCTTTCAGTGTTCAGTGTTTTCTCTCTCTCTCTCTCTGAACCTCTCCCTCTCTGTGTCTGTCTCCCTCACTCTCTGTCCCTCTATCTCGCTGCCGACCCCCTTACACCCCCCCTCCTCCACACACACACACACACCCTCTCTCTCTCCCCCGGATCTCTCTAACCCCCACATCCACCCTCTTTCTCCCCCCCCCCCTTTCTCAGTCCCAAATCCCCCATAGCTTTCTTTCACTGCACCTCTACGCCTCTCTCTCTTTGATACCTAATTATGT
>NC_134903.1:9912293-9914793 GCF_041734735.1 Babylonia areolata | reverse complement strand
CTGTATCTATCGCACACACACACACATACACACAGACACACACACTGACAGACTGGCAGAAACCCAATACACCAATCAGACCTTAAGAGCCTACCCTTGGTTTATGTAACACACACACACGTACAAATAGATAGATAGATGAATAAACAGACAGACAGGCAGACAGAAGACAGACATATAGATAGACAGATAGATATAGGTAGACAGACAGACAGACAGATAGATAGATAGATAGATAGATAAATAGATAGACAATCATACAGACAGACGGAAAGACAGACAGACAGACAGATAGATAGCCATTTTCTCCCCACAAGCTGAGTTGTACAACTTATCGGCTTTCCGCGCCCCGATGAATAGGTCAGGTTTCCTTTTCAAAGCGTCAGTCCTGAATCACAAGCACAACCCCTCCACAAGGTGCGTGGTTGTTGGAAACTTTGGTCGAAAGTGGAGTGATGACCTAGAGGTAACGCGTCCGCCTAGGAAGCGAGAGAGAATCTGAGCGCGCTGGTTCGAATCACGGCTCAGCCGCCGATATTCCCCTCCCCCCCCCCCCCCCCCCCGCCCCCCTCCACTAGACCTTGAGTGGTGGTCTGGACGCTAGTCATTCGGATGAGACGATAAACCGAGGTCCCGTGTGCAGCATGCCCTTAGCGCACGTAAAAGAACCCACGGCAACAAAAAGGTTGTTCCTGGCAAAATTCTGTAGAAAAATCCACTTCGATAGGAAAAACAAATAAAAACTGCACGCAGGAAAAAATACAAAAAAAAATGGGTGGCGCTGTAGTGTAGCGACGCGCTCTCCCTGGGGAGAGCAGCCCGAATTTCACACAGAGAAATCTGTTGTGATAAAAAGAAATACAAATACAAATACAAAGCAGCTGTCCTACAAGGCAGTAAAACGAACTTGTGAATTGGCGGCTTCTTCTTCTTCTCCTTCTTCTCCTCCTCCTCCTCATTTAATGGAAGTATAGAAATGGAACATGCTCCCAAAGACATGTCGTCAAATCCCAGCCATGTCTCTCTTTAAAACTAACATAAGATTATTTCTATTCGATACATTTGATTAACCTACTCGCGGTCTTTTTGCAAATGCTTGCTTTTACTCAGTTTGCTAGCTGCCATGCCATGATGATTGAAAAATTGAATGTATGTGTATGTGTGAACAGTAAGTGCGTGTGTGTGTGTTTGTGTGTGTTTGAGTGTGTGTGGGCGTGAATGTGTACGTATGTCTTTGTTTGTTTGCTTGTTTTATATGTGTATGTGTGTGTGTGTGTGTGTGTGTGTGTGTGTGTGTGTGTGTGTGTGTGTGTGTGTGTGTAAGTACGTACATACATGTAATATACCAATTGTTCCAGTTTTCATTGCTTTGTTACCTTAAATAGACTTTTCCATTTACTATTCTTATTCCTCGTTCTTATTATGTTGTTTTATTTCAGTTTTTTTTTTTTTATTTTTATGTTTTGTGTCGTTTTTATTTTTATGTTTTGTGTCGTTAAATGGGCAGAATTGTAAAAAAAAGGCCTTTACTGTGGCTAATTCTTTACCCATTAAAGTTCAATCAATCAATCAATCAATCCTCTTCTCTGTCTCCTTCTTCATCTTCTTCCTCTTCTTGGTCTTCTCCTCCTCCTCCTCCTTCCTCTTCCTAGTCTTCTCCTCCTCCTCCTCCTTCCTCTTCAACAACAACACCACCACCACCAAGAACTAGAAGGTTGGTTATATCTTCAATGGGTAAAGAATTAGGCACAAGACCGGCCTTTTTACACTTCTGCCTGCCCATTAATTTTGAGGAGACAAAACATTAAGGTAAACAAATGAAATAAGATAGAAGAAGAAGAAGAAGGAGGAAGAGGAGGAGCACAAGAAGAAGAAGAAGAAGAAGGTGAAGAAGAAGAAGAAGAAGAAGGTGAAGAAGAAGAAGAAGAAGAAGAAGAAGAAGAAGAAGAAGAAGAAGAAGAAGAAGAAGAAGAAGAAGGAGGAGGAGGAGGAGGAACACAAGAAAAAGAAGAAGAAGGAGAAGAAGAAGAAGAACAACAACAACAACAACAACAACAACAACAACAACAACAACAACCCGCTTTAATAAAAAGAACCAAGACGCTTGCCCATCCGAAAAGAAGAACACTCAAGAACAAGAACACTAGGAACAACAACAACCCGCTTTGATAAAAAAAAAAAAAAGATAAAAAAATAAATAAAAGAAAAGAGCCCGGACGCCTGCGCATCCGACAGACACTGTGAGAGTGTGAGTGAAGACAAACTTAATGTTCGCGGGCAACAAGTTCAACTGACCAGTACAACTTGGGACACAGATGTGCTCCACAAGATCCCGTTTCGCCACACAATCACCACAACGACCCGCAACAGCTGGGTGGAGAGAGAGAGAGGGAGGGAGGGAGAGAGAGAGAGAGAGAGAGAGAGAGAGAGAGAGAGAGAGAGAGAGAGAGAGAGAGAGAGAGAGACAGACAGACAGAGACAGAGAGAATGAAAAAGAGTG
>NC_134903.1:9894793-9907293 GCF_041734735.1 Babylonia areolata | reverse complement strand
TTTTTCTCTCTCTCTCTCTCTCTCTCTCTCTGTGTGTGTGTGTGTGTGTGTGTGTGTGTGTGTGTGTGTGTGTGTGTGTGTGTGTGTGTTGTGTTTCTCTGTTTTCTTTATGTCCGCTATATGTTTCTCACTTTGGTCATGTCTTTGTATGTGCAAAAGTATATATATATATATATATATATATATATATATATATATATATATATATAAATAAATATGTGTGTGTGTGTGTGTGTTGGGTAGGGAGAGTGTGTGTGCATGTGTATGGATATGAATGTGTGAATGCGTTCGTTTTATTACTTTTTACGATGTTAATGATGATGATGGTGATCATTCTTCGTTGTAGTAGCAGTAGATGTAGCAGTGTTAACAAAATTATTATTATTGTTGTGTCGTTATCGTTAATGTTGTTATTGTTATTGTTGTCACAAGAACGGATTGGAAGACTGGGCGATGCCTAAAATCTTTATCCTCGAGTAATAAAGTTTTTGAATCTCTCTCTCTCTCTCTCTCTCTCTCTCTCTCACACACACACACACACACACACACACACACACACACACACACACACACGTACACAAACAAATAAATACGGTAGTGGATCCATGATTCTTCCTCTCTTTCCTTTTTCGCCAGTTAATTTCACAATGGCCCAGTGGTTAATACGTCTGCCAGAAAGGTGACTCAGTCCTGAAGTGGCGGCCACCCTAGAGGCGCGGGTTCGAACCTGCTGAGGACCAGGAAAAAAAATGAAAAAATAAAAAATAAAAAGGCGGCAATACAAGGGCATCCAGGAGTCATGACCAGGGTGCGGCTCGGACCCCTTAGAGTGTAAGGAGTTAAGGGCCGAAACACTTGACTGAGGGTGGGGGGGCTTCTTCTCTGAAGACCTTGTGTTGTTCAGCTCTCATTTGAGTTTCTGATGTACTGTCCAGCTCTCTCTAGAGTTTATGTACTGTCCAGCTCTCTCTAGATTTTCGTATGTACTGTCCAGCTCTCTCTAGAGTTTTTGATGTACTGTCCAGCTCTCATTAGAGTTTCTGATGTACTGTCCAGCTCTCTCTAGAGTTTCTGATGTACTGTCCAGCTCTCATTAGAGTTTCTGATGTACTGTCCAGCTCTCTCTAGAGTTTCTGATGTACTGTCCAGCTCTCATTATAGTTTCGTATGTACTGTCCAGCTCTCATTAGAGTTTCGTATGTACTGTCCAGCTCTCATTAGAGTTCCTGATGTACTGTCCAGCTCTCTCTAGAGTTTCTGATGTACTGTCCAGCTCTCATTAGAGTTTCTGTTGTACTGTCCAGCTCTCATTAGAGTTTATGTACTGTCCAGCTCTCATTAGAGTTTCTGATGTACTGTCCAGCTCTCATTAGAGTTTATGTACTGTCCAGCTCTCATTAGAGTTTCTGATGTACTGTCCAGCTCTCATTAGAGTTTATGTACTGTCCAGCTCTCATTAGAGTTTCTGATGTACTGTCCAGCTCTCTCTAGAGTTTATGTACTGTCCAGCTCTCATTAGAGTTTCTGATGTACTGTCCAGCTCTCATTAGAGTTTATGTACTGTCCAGCTCTCATTAGAGTTTATGTACTGTCCAGCTCTCATTAGAGTTTCTGATGTACTGTCCAGCTCTCTCTAGAGTTTATGTACTGTCCAGCTCTCATTAGAGTTCCTGATGTACTGTCCAGCTCTCATTAGAGTTTATGTACTGTCCAGCTCTCATTAGAGTTTCTGATGTACTGTCCAGCTCTCATTAGAGTTCCTGATGTACTGTCCAGCTCTCATTAGAGTTCCTGATGTACTGTCCAGCTCTCATTAGAGTTTATGTACTGTCCAGCTCTCATTAGAGTTTCTGATGTACTGTCCAGCTCTCATTAGAGTTTCTGATGTACTGTCCAGCTCTCATTAGAGTTTCTGATGTACTGTCCAGTTCTCTCTAGAGTTTCTGATGTACTGTCCAGCTCTCATTAGAGTTTCTGATGTACTGTCCAGCTCTCATTAGAGTTTCTGATGTACTGTCCAGCTCTCATTAGAGTTTCTGATGTACTGTCCAGCTCTCATTAGAGTTTCTGATGTACTGTCCAGCTCTCTCTAGAGTTTATGTACTGTCCAGCTCTCTCTAGAGTTTCTGATGTACTGTCCAGCTCTCTCTAGAGTTTCTGATGTACTGTCCAGCTCTCTCTAGAGTTTCTGATGTACTGTCCAGCTCTCATTAGAGTTTCTGATGTACTGTCCAGCTCTCTCTAGAGTTTCTGATGTACTGTCCAGTTCTCACTGGAGTTTCTAAAATACTGTCCAGTTCTCTCTAGAGTTTCTGATGTACTGCCCAGCTCTCATTAGAGTTTCTGATGTACTGTCCAGCTCTCATTAGAGTTTCTGATGTACTGTCCACCTCTCTCTAGAGTTTCTGATGTACTGTCCAGCTCTCTCTAGAGTTTCTGATGTACTGTCCAGCTCTCATTAGAGTTTCTGATGTACTGTCCAGCTCTCATTAGAGTTTCTGATGTACTGTCCAGCCCTCACTAGAGTTTCTGATGTACTGTCCAGCTCTCATTAGAATTTCTGATGTACTGCCCAGCCCTCACTAGAGTTTCTTACCACCTTGGTTTTCTGTTCATCTTGCTTCAAGGAAACGCATAGCGGGCGGTTCGATACACAAATACACAGCACTAACATCTGCCTAAGAGAGGAAGGTGGCAGAATGGTTAAGACGCTCGTCTGCCAAGACACTGTCCGTGAGGGTCTGGGTTCGAATCCCGCTCTCGCCCTGGAAAAAAAAAAAAAAACAACAAGAAAAAAACAGCGTGTCTGGTTTGTACAGCACGCACTGAAACAGCAGAACCCATGGCATCTAAAGTGTTGTCCTTGGGCAAAATTCTGCAGAGAGAAAAAAAAATCCACTCAGATAGATACACACACACACACATACATACACTCATGGTCACATGAAGGTCTGACTAGCGCGTTAGGTTATGCTCTGTGTGTGTGTGTGTGTGTGTGTGTGTGTGTGTGTGTGTGTGTGAAAGAGAGAGAAACAGAGACAGAGAGACTGTGTGTGTGTGTGTGTGTGTGTGTGTGTGTGTGTGTGTGTGTGTGTGTGAAAGAGAGAGAAACAGAGACAGAGAGACTGTGTGTGTGTGTGTGTGTGAAAGAGGGAGAGAGAGAGACACAGAGAGAGAGAGAGACTGTTTGTGTGTGTGTGTGAAAGAGAGAGAAACAGAGACAGAGACAGAGAGACTGTGTTTGTGTGTGTGTGTGTGTGTGAAAGAGAGAGAAACAGAGACAGAGACAGAGAGACTGTGTGTGTGTGTGTGTGTGTGTGTGTGTGTGTGTGTGTGTGTGTGTGTGTGTGTGTGTGTGTGTGAAAGAGGGAGAGAGAGAGAGAGAGAGAGAGAGAGAGAGAGAGACTGTTTGTGTGTGACTGTGTGTGTGTGTGTGTGTGTGTGTGTGTGTGTAACAGAGAGAGAGAGAGACTATGTGTGACTGTGTGTATGTGTGTGTGTGTGTGAAAGAGAGAGAGAGAGAGAGAGAGAGAGAGAGTGTGTGTGTGTGTGTGACTGTGTGTGTGTGTGAGAGAGAGAGAGAGAGAGAGAGAGAGAGAGAGAGAGAGAGACTGTGAGAGAGAGAGAGAGAGAGAGAGAGAGAGAGAGAAAGGCTGTGTGTGTGTGACTGTGTGTGTTTGTGTTTGTGACTCTCTCTCTCTCTCTGTGTGTGTGTGTGTGTGTGTGTGTGTGTGTGTGTGTGTGAACAAGGAAGGAGGGGGAGAAGAAGAAGAAGGGGTTAGAGAAGAGGAGAAAAAGAAAGGAGGAGGAGAACAAGAACAAGTACAAGAAGAAAGGAGGAGGAGGAGAAGAAGGAGAAGGAGAAGAAGAAGAATAAAGGAGAAGAAGAAGAAGAAGAAGGCGAACAGCAACAACAACAACAACAAGTGAATTCCAATCAAAACTGTTGTCGTTCTTGTTGTTGCTGCTGTTTTCAACAAGGAATCATTCTCGGTGTATAAATATGCGAAGGTTCGTAATGAAAAGTGTGTCACGTTACATAAGAACTCTCTGAACTGAACGTTTTTAATTTTCAGACTTGGGTTGTTTTTTGTTGTTTTTGTTTTTGTTTTTTTTTTCTTTTTCTAAACGAGTTTGTTCCTTCTCAGAAAATATGGTGGTTGTCCTGAAACCACACTGCACATCAGACGAATAGATAGATAGATATATGTATATAATCATATATATATATATATATAAAGCTGAAGATGGGGAAAAAAATGTCACAGCAAATGAGGCAACGGATCAATCAGGGCACAAAACCGCATTCAGCCCTAAAGCAAAAAAGGTTGACAGGGCTCACACAAATATCATTCTTTATTTCCCTCAACAAACATGACATTTCACACACTGATTATTGATAAAACAAAAACAAAAAATAAATAAATAAACAGTAGGAAACGGACAAAATAATGAATAATAAACCATAACAGCTGAATCTATGGGTGGGAAAAAAAACCCACCAACAAAACTAAACAAAACAAAAGTAAATAACTTCGCATAATTACACCGCACGCGCCTGGCATACACATACGCACACACAAAAAAATTAAAAAAAAATAATAACGAAAATATAATAAAGAATATTAAGGCGAGAGAGCAGTTCATTCTACATGTGGGATTCACCGCAAAGGCGGGACAGAAGTGGATTTTACACGTGTGGCTCGACGCAACATTGTACCTCACAATATCGATCAATGCTCTCCAAAATAAAAGTTTTGAATTGAAAGCATGTCAGCTTGCTTGAATGAATCTCAAAATATCAACTGATTCACTCCAAAATGTATGACAATGCAAAGAAGAAGAAGAAGGGGTTGCAGGGGGGGAGGAGGAGAATAAGGAGAAGGGGGAAGAGGACGACGAGGAGAAGGAGGAGAAGAAGAAGGAGGAGAAGAAGAAGAAGAAGAAGAAGAAGAAGAAGAAGAAGAAGAAGAAGAAGAAGAAGAAGAAGAAGAAGAAGAAGAAGAAGAAGAAGAAGAAGAAGAAGAAGAAGAAGAAGAAGAAGAAGAAGAAGAAGAAGAAGGAGAAGGAGGAAGAAGACGACGAGGAGAAGGAGGAGAAGAAGAAGAAGAAGAAGAAGAAGAAGGAGAAGAAGAAGGAGAAGGAGGAGGAGAAGAAGAAGAAGAAGAAGAAGAAGAAGAAGAAGAAGAAGGAGAAGAAGAAGAAGAAGAAGGAGAAGGAGAAGGAGGAAGAAGAATTAGAAGAAGAAGATGACGATGATGATGATGTCGATGATGATGCTAAAGGAGGAGGAGGATAAGAAGAAGCAAAAGAAGAAGAGGAAGGATGATGATGATGATGCTAAGAGGAGGAGGAGGACGAGAAAAAGAAGAAGAAGAAGAAGAAGAAGAAGAAGATGATGATGATGATGATGATGATGCTAAAGGAGGAGGAGGAGGATAAGAAGAAGACAAAGAAGAAAAAGAAACAACAACAACAACAACAACAACAAGAACGTTTTCTCACACAGACCGCGCTTCACAGACTCCATGAAGAAACACACGGCAGGAGCAGCAGTATCAATAATCCACCTCCCGTGTTTTCCTCCTGATGCACAAACCATCGCCAGACGACACAAAAATAACTTTTTATCACATACGCGACGAAAAAAACAAACAAAAAACAAAAACAAAACACACACACACACACACACACACAAAACGATGGTGTGTTAGGGCGTGTGTGTGTGTGTGTGTGTGTGTGTGTGTGTGTGTGTGTGTGTGTGTGTGTGTGTGTGTGTGTGTGTGTGTGTGTGCGTGCGTGCGTGCGTGTGTGTGTGTGTGTGTGCGCGCGCGCGTGTGTGTGTGTGTTTCAGAGAGAGAGAGAGACAGACAGTCAGAGAGAAAGAGAGAGAGAGAGAGAGAGAGAGAGAGTGTGTGTGTGTGTGTGTGTGTGACTCTGATGTGTATGTGTGTGTGACTCTGATGTGTGTGTGTGTGTGTGTGTTTATATGTGTGTGTCTTGTGTTTACGTGCGTGCGCGTGCGTGGTTGTGTGTGTGGTGTGGTGTGCATGTGTATGTGTGTGTGTGTGTGTGCGCGCGCGCGCGCGTATGTGTTTGTGAAAAACAGACAGACAGACACACACAGACAGGGACAAGAGACAGAACCAAAAGGAAGGGTGGCCAGCGAATGCGCTTGCTCGTTCTATCGGACTCGTTTGATATCAGTTAGAAGTTTGACATTTTGAAAATAAGAGCACTGTTTAAATCAGAATGCGAGTGTTTGCTCAGAGAGCCGTGGCACTTCAAGATAACAGGGGAAGGTGGGAAAGGCCAACGTTGACGTGTGTGTGTGGAGATATGGAATTCAGATAAGAATAGATAATTGAAGAATGAACGAATAAACAAATGAAATAATTAAATGAATAAATACACAAATAAATAGAATGGATTAAAATGAATGAATATTTAGATGAATAAACAAACAAACAGGCAAACAAGCAAATGAGTAAATGCACAACACTTTAATAATAGATAAACAAAATGTAAGAAATAAACAAGCAAACAAATAAAACAAAATAATAAATACACCAACACTCCGTAATGCAGTCAGGACAACGTGTCTTCCGATCAACGTCGTCAAATGATTATTATTTTTTTATTTTTTTTTTTTTAAGGTTTGAATCATAAGGTGAAGACATTCACATTACTGTCATTATCCTCTATAAACTTAAAACATCACGGATATATAAACATGACTGACACATTCCAGATGTCACAATCCCTAAACAGTCGGCATCAACAAACATAACTGTACTTTTACGGACATGAGGATATCAGAAGAAAATATATAAACTGACGTAATAAAAATGTTTTAATCACTTACAGAACACAGAGTACTTCATTATCTCAAAAATGACAGAACAAATCCTTTTTGCAGAAGACGCTAGAATCACAGGCATTCAAAACGCATACACAGAGAACTAAAACAGACTGCTCAGATGTCAACTGAGAGTTCAAACCTACATACAATAATCACGCTCATATTCACGCAATAATCACAGTAGACGAAACGAAATAAATTAAAACAAAATCATGAAAAACAAAAATTAACAAGAGTTAATCACGCACATAATAGTCTCAGCCATTCACATGTAATAATCACAGATTTTTTTTGGTGGGGTTGGGGTTGTTGTTTGTTTGTTTTGTTTTTTAAGGAACATGTGTAAAACATCATACTATATTTGTCTGACAGAGGCCAAGCACTGGACAACACAAGGCACACACACACACACACGCAAAAAACGAACTTTGTCATCATTTTTGGATTCTTTACCAGATAATGGACACATGCAATTCATACCATTACCGCTCTCCGTGACAACTCATTTCCAACCCCCTACTGCGTAAACTACGTGCCGCTCAAGTGTTGCTGCCCTTTTCTTTTTCTTTCTTTTTCAGTGTGTGTGTGTGTGTGTGTATGCGTGCGCGCGCGCAGGAAAGAGAGAGAGAGAGTGTGTGTGTGTGTGTGTGTGTGTGCGCGCGCAGGAAAGAGAGAGAGAGAGTGTGTGTGTGTGTGTGTGTGTGTGTGTGTGCGCGCAGGAAACGGGGGGGCGGGGAGAGAGAGAGAGAGTGTGTGTGTGTGTGTGTATGTGTGCGCAGGACAGGGAGGGAGGGAGGGAGGGAGAGAGAGAGAGAGAGAGAGTGCGCAGGAAAGGGAGAGAGGGAGAGAGAGAGAGAGAGAGAGAGAGAGATAGAGAGTGTGTGTGTGTGTGTGTGTGTGTGTGTGTGTGTGTGTGTGTGTGCATCTGCACGCTCGTGTGTGTGTGTGTGTGTGTGTGTGTGTGTGTGTGTGTGTGTGCGTCCGCGCGCGCTGTATGTGTGTTTGTGTATGTGTGTGTGTGTGTGTGTGTGTGTGTGAGAGAGAGAGAGAGAGAGAGAGAGAGAGAGAGAGAGAGAGTGTGTGTGTGTGTGTGTGTGTGTGTGTGTGTGTGTGTGTGTGTGTGTGTGTGTGTGTGTGTGTGTGTGTGTGTGTGTGTGTGTGTGTGTGTGTGTTTGGGTGCGCAAAATTTCGCTGAACGTACGTGGCCGATTTATTGGTATTATCATTTTATGTCAATCATTTTCCCTCCACATGTATCTTTTAATTGATTATAAATATACTAACGTATCCAGTATAATATATATATATATTATCTAGTTGAATTATTCCATCCATTTATCTCTTTTTTTTCTCTTTTTTTTTCATCAAAGCCTTGGGCAGGCTGCGTAGGGTCAGGAATCTGCAGATGTGTTGTATACGCGTGTATGGAACAGCCTGCACGCTGTTATAATACCTCCTTGAAGCTGAAATGGATTGTCTACCCTCTCCCTTCTTCCTGAACTCGGGGAATGTATTGCATTGCATTGCATTGTATTGTATTGTATTGTATTCTCTCTCTCTCGCTTCTCTCTCCCTCTCTCCCTCTCTTGCCATTTTGGTCACAAGATATTTCTCTATCCAAAATTCGGCTTGCACGCTCCAGAGGATAATCTCTCCACAGTGGTGTCATGTTCATATTTCCATTTATTTAGTTTTTATTTATTTACTTATTTATTCATTTATTTATTTATGTATTTATTTATTTATCTATTCATTAATTTAGTCGATTTGTTTATATTTTTTTTTTGTTTTTGTTTTGTTTATTCATTCATTTACACGTTTCTTTATTCATTTGTTTTCAATTTGTTGCACTAAAACAGAATCTCTCGCTTCAAAGGTTGACTGACTCTCTAACCACTGGGCCACAACACCGCTGTTGATAGTCCCATACAGCCAAGTTCGTCTCGTCGTATTCGTCCAAACAACACTGTCGTTTTGTTTGTTGTTTGTTGTTGTTTTTAACCCTTCCTTGAAGCTAGTCTCAGTTGCGTGCAAGTCTAACAGCCACGTACTTTCTTTCTTTTATCTGTCTTTTTTTTCACCCAGGTTTCTTTTATGCTATTTTCTGCCCACTTTATTTTTGTACAAGAGATGTACACAACAAAATGCTTTCAAGAGAGACACTGAGAGAGACACACACAGACAGACAGACAGACAGACAGACAGAGAAGCAGGCAGAAACAAAAGCAGAGAGACAGATTGACACATACAGACAGGCAGACGGGGAGAGAGAGAGAGAGGCGGGGAGGTATTAATTGAAAGAGAGACAATGAGAGACAGACAGACAGACAGAAAGAGAGGCAAACAGACAATAAGGATGACATACAGAGACAGGTAGACAGAAAGAAAACGAAAGAGAGAGGGGGGGAGAGAGGGGGGGGAGAGAGGGAAGGAGAGAGAGGGGGGAGGGGGAGAGAGAGGGAAGGAGAGAGAGAGGGGGGGGAGGGAGAGAGAGACAGGGGGAAGAGAGAGGGAGGAGAGAGAGTGGGGAGAGAGAAGAGAGAGGGGGGAGGGAGAGAGAGAGGGGGGAGAGAGAGGGAGGAGAGAGAGGGAGAGAGAGAGGGAAAGAGAGGAGACAGAGAGAGAGAGAGAGACAGAGACAGAGATAGAGAGACAGACAGATAGACACACGATAACAGACAGACACAAACAGATACACAGAGACATCAGAAACAGACCAGTTCAAACATAGGACTGATCGGCCTGTCGTATTTTCTCGGCCGCCGAATAACACATTCTATAGTATCGTAAACAACCTGTAATTAGTTATCTAAAAACAGATAAATAGATAAACAAACAAACAAACAAACAGACAGATAGATGAATAAATAAATAAATAATAAATAATTTAAATCAAAATGCAACAACAGAATTCAGGCTCTGCTCACACACACAAAAAATGTATTTGTATGTATGTGTGTGTCTGTCTCTTTTTATCACAACATAATTCTCTGTGTGAAATTCGGGCTTCTCTCCCCAGGGAGAGCGCGACGGTACACTACAGCGCCACCTTTTTATATTTTTTTTTCCCTGCGTGCAGTTTTATTTTTCCTATCGAAGTGGATTTTTCGACAGAATTTTGCCAGGAACAACCCCTTTGTTGCCGTGGGTTCTTTAACATGCGCTAAGTGCATGCTGCACACGGGACCTCGGTTTATCGTCTCAACCGAATGACTAAGCGTCCAGACCACCACTCAAGGTCAGAGTGGAGGGGGAGAAAATATCAGCGGCTGAGCCGTGATTCGAACCAGCGCATTCAGATTCTCTCGCTTCCTAGGCGGATGCGTTACCTCTAGGCCATCACTCCACAAAAGCTATAAATCACAGGCCAGTCGACTTAGTACTACACGACCACAGAAACACGAGACTGGTCCAGAAACAGGAAGACACCAACCCCCCCAACCTTTGAAGCTCAAAACCGCCGACTTTCTCTTTGAAGTCGCGAGCCAGGGGGTAGATGGCTGTGTGTGTGTGTGTGTGTGTGTGTTGGGGGGTGGGGGTGGGGGGGGATCTAGATTCTCAAAGGATTGCGTGTGCGTGTGCAACTGAGGCTTCCAGACAAGCCAGCGACTCAGAGAGCGACGGAGAGACTAGAGACAAGATAGTACAGTACAACACACAAAGACAGTAGCAGACTAAGGAAGGTAAACGAAGGCAAGGCAAGACAGGACAAAATCTGTATTATCGAGGGTAAAAGATAAGCAAGTAACATAATTTTTTTTTTTTTTTTTTACATCCAGCCCTCGCCCTTAAGGAGAATAAAGCTAAAAAAAAAAAGTCAAGGCGATGCAAGACGAGGCAAGGCAAGACGGCCGCAATAGCCGCATGGTTAAAGCGTTGGACTTTCAATCTGAGGGTCCCGGGTTCGAATCTCGGTGACGGCGCCTGGTGGGTAAAGGGTGGAGATTTTTCCAATCTCCCAGGTCAACATATGTGCAGACCTGCTAGTGCCTGAACCCCCTTCGTGTGTATACGCAAGCAAAAGATCAAATACGCACGTTAAAGATCCTGTAATCCATGTCAGCGTTCGGTGGGTTATGGAAACAAGTACATACCCAGCATGCACACCCCCGAAAGCGGAGTATGGCTGCCTACATGGCGGGGTAAAAACGGTCATACACGTAAAAGCCCACTCGTGTATATACGAGTGAACGTGGGAGTTGCAGCCCACGAACAAAGAAGAAGAAGAAGACGAGGCAAGGCAAGACAAGACAGAACATGGCAAGACATAACGCATGCATTAATGTTCGAGGATGACAGAAAAGCACTGCTTTGTTTTTCGAACGTCAGTTAAGGAGCCACGATAGTGTAATGGGTAAGACAGTTTCTTCTCACCCGAACACGTGGGGTTCGAATCTGCCGCCAGGACTAATTTTCTTTTCTTTTCTTTTTTTTTTTTTTTTTTTTTTTTTTTTTTTGACCCGAAGCTTTATAATTACAAATACAGAACACATTGTAACGATTAGAATTTTTTTTTTTAAAGTGTATCACAAGTGAGTCTTGAAGGCCTTGCCTCTCTTGTTGTTGTCGTCTTACTGTATTGTACTGTATTGTATTGTATTGATCTCAAATATCGTTTCCAGTATACGCTCTTCAGGGGTCGCCGTGGGAGAGTCTCCACGGCGTTGACCTTCTGACCCAAGTGTTCACCAGTGATCAAGGCTCGAAACCTCCGTGTCGGCATGGTGTTATTCTGCCCTGTGGGAAAGGCACTTTGCTCCCATTTACCCTCACACCCACCCATCCACCCACTCCTCCTCTTCCCCCTTCTCCTCTTCTTCCTCCTCCTCCTCTTCCTCCTCCTTATCTTCCTCCTCCTCATTCTCCTCCTCTTCCTCCTCCTCCTCTCCCTCCTTCTTCTCCTTTATCTTTTCCTCCTCCTCCACCTCCTCTTCCTCCTTCTTCTCCTCCTTCTCTACCTCGTCCTCCTCTTCATCCTTCTCTTCCTCCTCCTCTTCTCCCTCCTTCTCTTCCTCTTCCTTCTCTTCCTCGTCATCATCTTCTTGGTCCTCCTCCTCTTCCTCCTTCTTCCCCCCTTCTCTTCCTCCTCCTCCTCCTCTTCCTCCTCCTTCTCTTCCTCCTTCTTCCCCCCTTCTCTTCCTCCTCCTCTTCTTGGTCCTCCTCTTCCTCCTCCTTCTCTTCCTCCTTCTCCCCCTTCTCTTCCTCCTTCTCCTCCTTCTCTTCCTCACCCCTCTCTGCCTCGTTCTTCTCCTCCTCCTCCTCCTCCTCATTCTCCTCCTCTCCCTCCTTCTTCTCCTCCATCTCTTCCTCCTCCTCCTCTTCCTCCTTGTCTTCCTACTCCTCCTTCTCTTCCTCCTCCTCTTCCTCATTCTCCTCCTCTCCCTCCTTATTCTCCTCCATCTCTTACCCCCCCCCCTTCTTCTCTTCCTCCTCCTCTTTCTCATTCTACTGCCCCCCCCCCCTTTTTTTTTCCTCTCCTCCTCATCTTTCTTTCTTTCTTTTTTTTTTTCATCCCCCCAAATCGTTGTTTCATAGTTTGTGGTCACAGTCATAATCATGAATAAGACCATCACCAAAACTGCTTCACCGTGAAGGTCTTTTTCTTCTTCTTTTTTTTTTCGTGTTTTGTTTTGTTAGT
>NC_134903.1:9879793-9887293 GCF_041734735.1 Babylonia areolata | reverse complement strand
CCCGCCCAAATACCATCCTCCCCATCCCCCCAAAAAAGAACAACAAACACACAACAACAAAAAACGTACACAGACAAACAAACAAAACAAATAAATGAATGAAAAACGAAATACAGAAAATAATAAATGAACACAGAAATAATGACAGAGAAATCATTTCTATCAAACTATAATGTCCTGACCAAGACATTTTGGGAAGAACTGACATCACAATATGTCGCATACAGACAGACAGACAGACAGACACAGACACACACACAGATAGCGAGAGAGAGAGGAGGTGGGTGGGGAGGGGGGGGAGGGGGACGGGCGAGTTCGCTCCGACCGATTATCTCGCTTGTGAGTCTGCCTGTCAACACTCGGAGATTCCTTCAGAAAAAAAATAAATTAGAAAAAGAAAAAAAGAAAAATACGAAAAGGGCGTTAATCTATGACCGAGTCGCCATTTCCTCATGCAAGCACCGTCCCAATCCCTTCGCTTTTTGCTAATTTAATTTCCATGTATCTATGTGTTTGTGTGTCTGTCTGTCTGTCTGTTTATCTATCTGTTCACTTTTTATTCGTGTATTTGTTGTTAATGTTTTTGTCGTCTTTGATTGCTTTCATAATCATGTTTGTATCTGGTTCCGTTTCGTTGTGTGTGTGTGTGTGTGTGTGTGTGTGTGTGTGTGTGTGTGTGTTCTTTTGTTGAAATGTGATTGGTGACAGAAAAAAAATGAACACGACAAAGAAAGGTATTATGATTTTCCTTGAGACAGAGATTAGGAACAGCACTGGACAACAACAACAACAAAAAATGACATTTTTGCAATCATATATATATATTTTTTTTAGGAGAATGGTTCACCCATGACGGGCCCAATAGCCGAGTGGGTAAAGCGTTGGACTGTCAATCTGAGGGTCCCGGGTTCGAATCACGGTGACGGCGCCTGGTGGGTAAAGGGTGGACATTTTTACGATCTCCCAGGTCAACATATGTGCAGACCTGCTAGTGCCTGAACCCCCTTCGTGTGTATATGCAAGCAGAAGATCAAATACGCACGTTAAAGATCCTGTAATCCATGTCAGCGTTCGGTGGGTTATATGTTATAGTGTGCCAGCAGTGTCACCCCCCACCACCTGCACTCTGTCCCCCTTCCCTCCCCATCCCTTCGTCCCCCCCCCACCCCCCCTTCTTATCTCCCTTCCCGCGCCATCCAAAGTCCAGTCTTTGAGGTCGCGCCGACACTGCGCCACCCTCCCTCCTTCCACCCTCCCTCACCCCTACTCCCTAGTCGGCCCTCTTTGGTCAGCGACGCCGCGTCACCCGCCCCAGCTATAGGAATATGTGCAGTTACGTGATGTCTGCCACAATTCCCGTGTTCGAAACAGATGAGCACAGCATGTTGGAACATCTCCCGTGTGGCGGCCTGTCTTTCAAGTCGTTCCCCTTCTCCCCGTTCACAAACAGGGCTGAGCTAGATGGCGGGACTTCAGAACGTAAGCTAGTGAGAATTTATGCTAATGCGAACTTTGATCAAGCCGACTAACAGGCCCAGAGTTTTATTGTCCTGTCTCCTCAATCTCTTTGTGACGTAAACGGGTGAAGTTGTCATCATAGAATGTGTATAGACAAGTGGGTTGAAGTAGCGAATCAGATGATTCTGTAGCTTGCATTAGTATACACAGTATGTTGGGGGAAGGGATAAAACCAGTCAGCACAGCCAGTTCTCAGCTGTCTCCCCGAAGAACTGACTGACACAGGGTGACTGACTGACCAGTGATGTGAGGAACAGGGAAATCCCTGTTGGGCTGTGAGTACATGACTTGTAATGGTTTTATGTTATGTTGATAACTTAGTTGTGTTGGGAAACTATGTTTTATGTCAGTGGACAGCCAGTTTAAGTTGATCTTGTGGCTTGTGGAAAGAAAAGGGGTTAATGTGTGAAAGCTACCCACTGAGAGAAGTACTGGCCTAAATCTTTTTATCCCCCCCCCCCTTCTGTTTGGTTACAGATATCTTGTTCTGTATTTTTGATGTATACATACTTGTTTTGTATATAGTAGGTGGTGTTGGTTCAGTGTGAACTGAACAGATCTATGGGCTAACACACTGTCAGTGTGTGTTGAGGGTTTTTCATGTGTGTGTGCACATGGGGGTAACAGCAAGTGTTGTGGAACACATGTTTGATTTGTTGGTAGTTGTGGTAACATGTGTAGGAGTTGTGCTATGTGTCAGTGGTTTACTTTGTTCAAAGTGGGAAGGAACATTGTAATGTGATTAATGAGTTGGCAAATTATGAGAGCATTGAGGGTCAGTGCTATGTTGGTGCACATTGCTGTTTACCAGATATGTTGGAAGTAATGATTCCCTTTCATGTACTTGTGTCGGTGGCATACTTTGTGAAGACAAAGAGATGTGTTTGGTAATGGTAGCACACAGTTAAGTTGAATGATGGGTAACATGAGTTGGAACACAGGGTTGTATTGGTCAGTGATATGTTTTGTACACAGTATGGTAATTGGTATGTCACTGCTGGTGGCAGGTAAGCTTGATGAAGCTTGTACCTCACATAGATCTTTGTGTGAGAGTAGTGCATACTGGTGGACATGTGATGAAAGGTGCTGAGAGGGTATAGGCCTTTTATGTCAGTGATGTCCAGATATTTGACATTTTATCTGACCTTGGTTTTGGTTGTGTGTTTGTGTTCCAGGTGTGCTGCTTTAGGGTGAATTTTACTGTGCTGCTTATAGGTGCTGCTTATAGGTGCTGCTTTAGGTGTAGGATGATCTTTTTACTGTGTGCTGTATTGTAAAGTAAACACTCTATAAAAACCACTCCATGTGGCCCTGCTATTGATGTGAGGAGAGAGTGAGTGAGTGCATGATTAGTTGATCCTATATTCCCCCTGCATAACTCCCCTCTCTCTTAGAACCACACTCTCAAAGAACACCTTTTTACATATAGAAACAAGAACATACCCAGCACGCACACCCCCGAAAACGGAGTATGGCTGCCTACATGGCGGGGTAAAAACGGTCATACACGTAAAAGCCCACTTGTGTGCATACGAGTGAACGCAGAAGAAGTTCACCCATGAACAGTTACTCCTATTTCGATCATACACCTTGTGCGCATCACTCAATTTAACCCATTCCTTTCCTGTTTCCTTCAATCGGGTTTCACACTCATACACACTCACACAGACACGTAACATTCCACGAGTATGTGACTGTTTCATTTATTGACTCCCACCATGTAGGCAACCACACTCAGTTTTCGGGGGGGGGGGGGGGGGGTCTGCATGCTGGGTATGTCCTTGTTTCCTATAACCCACCGAACGCTGACATGGATTACAGGATTTTTAACGTGCGTGTTTTGATCGTCTCCGTGCGTATACACACGAAGGGGGTTCAGGAACTAAGCGGGTCTGCACGTGTGTTGACCTGGGAGATCGTTTAAAGTCTCCACCCTTTTGTATTGTATTTATTGTTTTTCTCTTGTAACAAAAGATTTCTCTGTGTGAAATTCGGGCTGTTCTCCCCAGGGAGAGCGTGGCGCTACACTGAGAGTGCCACCCTTGTTGTTGTTGTTGCTGCTGTTTTTGTTGTTGTTGTTTTGTATTGTTTTGTTTCCTGCCCGCAGTTTTTTTATTTGTTTGTTTGTTTGTTTCTTTGTCCAATCGAAGTGGACTTTTTTCAAAAGGATTTTGCCAGGGACAACCCTTTTCTTGCCGTGGGTTCTTTCGCGTGCGCTAAGTGCATGCTGCACACGGGACCTCGGTTTATCGTCTCATCCGAATGACTAAGCGTCCAGACACCACTTAAGGTCTAGTGGAGGGGGAGAAAATACTGGCGACTGTAACCGTGAATCGAACCAGTGCGCTCAGGTTCTCTCGCTTCCTAGACGGACGCGCTAACCTCTCGGCCATCGCTCCCACCAAGCGCCGTTACCGAGATTCGAACCCGGAACCCTGAGAGGTTTTAGCCACTCGGCCAAAATACACCTCGGTCTCTTCATTATCATCATCATCATCATCATTATCATTATTATTATCATGGTCCTCATCCTCTTCATCATTATTGTTATCATTATCGTCCTCCCCATCCCCTTCATTATTATTATTATTATTATTATATTGTTATATTAACGTCCTCCTCATCCTTTTAATAATTATTACTGTTATTATCAACATTATCATTACAATAACTATCTCAATCACCATCCGTCATCACTATCATTACCATTACTGCAGATTCTACACACACACACACACACACACACACACCCACCTCTCTCTCTCTCTCTCTGCCCATCCCCCTCTGACAACCCACTAACACCCCCCACCCCGCCCCCATGCCCCCCTCTCAGCCATCCCCCCCCCCAAACCTCCCCCCTACCATCGACACCTTATGACATGAGGAATCACTCGCCAGACCGCGCCGAGTCACATTCTAATTGGCGTTTCATGCAGATACACGCACGCGCACACACGCACGCGCACACACGCACACACACACACACACACACACACACAAGCCTCACAGAACGCACGCGTTATGGCCTCCGTGCTAAAAAACAAAAAACAAAGCCAAAAAAAACAAAAAAAACAACCATATATAAATATATATATAACCGGCAACGGAACAACCATCGTCTTTCCAGTAACGGCGGACGTGTGGGCTGTGTCCCTGTATAAAAACAACACCCTCCCCCCCCTCATCAGTTTTACTACACGGACATTACGTGACTCGGAATAGGAACAAGCCACAATCTTTGTGGACGGGAGAGAAGATGAAGAGCACAGAGTAATAACTTTCGCCCATCTCTCTGCCAACAGACAGCACTGCTGGGTTAACGATTGGAAGGGGTCCGTATTAAATTAAAAAAAAAGAAGAAAAAAAAAGAAGGATATATATGCGTCAATATATATAACTGCAAACAACACAATATAAATGCGTCTATGTTTACACGGGAATGGGAACAATATACACACACTGATGGCTGCATGAACTGGCGAAAAACAACATTCTGGAACTCTTTCACCGCGAAGTTTCTGTGTGTGAACAAATAAAATAATAAAAAAAATTTCAAAAAATTCCCAAGCGCCAAAAAAAAAAAAAATCTTAGATCCGATACTTTCAGTCACAGGCTTCGATTCATGTCGAAACAACCCAATGAACTTGTTCACTTCAGACTGGATCAGGGGACAGAGGTTAGTCATTGTTCAGCTGGTGGGGAAACTGGCTGCAGCTGTCGAGCTTTGGTTACCGTGTGAAAAAATGGTCTTGTTAACCTGACCCTTAATGTCGACTAAAGTCGCCTGTGAAAGAGAACCTATCAATTCAGCTCCCCAAAATTTCTTACCTTTCGCAGTTTGAACAGTATAGTATCAGTAGCTCAAGGAGGCGTCACTGCGTTCGGTCAAATCCATATACGCTACACCACATCTGCCAAGCAGATGCCTGACCAGGCATAACAATAAAAAAAAGAAATTAAAAAAATGTAAATAATTTTTTTTAAATAAAAAAATAAAATTAAAAAAAAATGAAATAAAGTAAGCAAAAATAACAAATATATATATATATATATATATATATATATATATATATTATATATATAAGATAAATACATAAACATTCTACTACTACTACTACTATTTCAAAGGCGCAAAATCTTGATGAAGTCAACTCCAGGCGCGCGCGCACACACACATACACACACACACACAACGATAAATAAAGAGTGGTAACTCTCTCCATGCACCTTGTATATGGACAGAGTTGCCAATCTTTATTGTTCTTGAATCCCAAACCCACTTCGCCTCACTGTACTTTCTTTTCTTTTTTTTAAATACATTTTTTGAAAATTTATTTACTTATTTATCTTTTATCATTATATCATTACCATCATATCATTATCATTATTATTATCATTACTGAGTGGAGTGTTGGCCTAGAGGTAACACGTCCGCCAAGGAAGCTAGAGAATCTGAGCGCGCTGGTTTGAATCACGGCTCAGCCGCCGATATTTTCTCCCCCTCCACTAGACCTTGGGTGGTGGTCTGGGCGCTAGTCATTCGGATGAGACAAAGTGCAGCATGGACTTAGCGCACGTAAAAGAACCCACGGCAACAAAAGGGATGTTCCTGGCCAAATTCTGAAGAAAAACCCACTTCGATAGGAGAAACAAATAAAACTGCACGCAGGAAAAAATACACACTTAAAAAAAAAAGGGGGGGGTTGGCGCTGTAGTATACCGACTCGCTCTCCCTGGAGAGAGCAGCCCGAATTTCACACAGAGAAATCTGTTGTGATAAAAAGAAATACGAATACAAATTATCATTATTTATTTCTTCAGGTCATCGCACTGGTTCATTCCGGTTGTACATTAACAAACAATCCTTCCACACAACTATTATTATTATTATTGTTATTATCTTTTTTATTTTTTTGTTTGTTCAGGTAAGGGAGATGGAGAGAGGGAGAGAAAGAGATGGAGAGAGTACAGAGAGAAATAAATATATATATATATATATATATATATATATATATATATATATATATAATAGTGAGAGAGACAGAGACTGAGGGAGAACCAAAAGACAGAGTCGCAATGGAAAAAAAGCACAAAAAAAGCTACATAAACAGGCAAGTCTTATCCTCCTTTGTTTATTCACTGACCCTGTTGTTCGTTTCCTCATAATGCCAATGTTTTGATCTATTTGCTTCACATACTGACAGTTTCATTTATCTATCTATTTTATATATGTATTTATTTATTTGTACATTTGTTTATTTGCTTGTTTATCCATTCATTCACCAATACATTTCTTTATCTATTCATCTATTAATTTACCTATTTCTTCGTTTGCTTGTTTGCTTATTTATGATTTCATTCACTCATCCATTGATTTACTAATTCTTTAATCTATTCATACATCTATTTATTTATTCATTCATTTATTTATTTATCTACTTGTTTATTTGTTTATCTATTAATCTATTTGTTTATTTATTTATTCATTTATTCGTTCATCGATTTATCATTCTATGCATTCATTCACTCAATTCGGTGACTTCATTGATTCATTCATCAATCTATTCATTTATTGGTTTTGCTGCCGGCAGTTATTTCATTACCCACGTGCCCCCCGCCCCCCCCCCCCCCTCTCCCCCTGCTTCCGATAAAGGGAAGGAACAAGGAAAGAATGGGGCAACAGAATTATCATGGACCACCCGGCCCCACCTTCCAAGTCTCCCCCCCCCCCCCCCCCACACACACATACCTCCTCCCCATCCACGGCATCACCTCCCCCCTCCCAATCTGAAACATTGATAGGAACAGCAACATTATATGATTTGCGTCCCACACACACAAAAAAGCACGGCCTATAAACGTGAAAGACTGCAAGGAGAGAAAGAGAGAGAGGGAGGGGGCGAGGGGAGGAGAGAGAGAGAGAGAGAGAGAGAGAGAGAGAGAGAGAGAGAGAGAGAGACAGACAGACAGACAGACAGACA
>NC_134903.1:9857293-9859793 GCF_041734735.1 Babylonia areolata | reverse complement strand
ACCATGAGGTGTGTCCCCTCAGGATAGCTGACTCCCAGAACGCAGTTTTATCCGAAATGATTAGAGGCCTTGGTGACGAAAACCAGACGACTTTTACCAACAAATTGTACAGAAACGACGCTGGACTAACGACTTACGGACTGGGGAATCCACGTCAAGTGACTAGTACTAAGCATGGGTCATGAAAACGACAGAAAGGCGTTTTTAATGACGTTGCCCCTCGTTTTCACGAAAATACTGGAAAACATAATCATCATACCTTGATGCCAGCCATGACGCCTCTGGGGGAGGATTTCCTTTCGCTTCACGCTCATAAGGATTGAGAGAGTGAGCGAGGGAGGGGGAGAGAGACAGACAGAAAGAGAGAGGGGGAGAGAACGAAGAAAGTTTTGTTGTTGTTTTTTTTATTGTGGGAAGTGGAATTAGCATACACGTGCTTTTTTTTTTTTTCACCCAGCCCTCAGGACAAATAGAAAATGAAAATGAATCCAAATATTCACAAAGTAACAAAGAGATGTAGAAGTAAGGACATGGCATTCACATACACATTTAGACATGCACATGTACATAATGAAGAGAGAGAATGAGAGACAGACAGACAGACAGACAGACAGACAGACAGAGACAAAGAGAAAGGGGGAAGGGAATGTGGAGTTTCCAGGTACCATCTCTGTCTCTCTCACTCACTCTGCTTGTCTGTCAGTCTCTCTATCTCTCTCTCTCTCTCTCTCTCTCTCTCTCTCTCTCTCTCTCTCCTCCCCCCCCCTCTCTCTCTCCCCCTCCCTCCCTCCCTCTCTCTCTCTCTCTCTCTTCCCCCGTCTTTCTACCCCCCCCTCCCTCTCTCTCACACACACACACACACAATTTTCAAATTCAGTTTCTTTTTCTTCTTTCTCTCGTAGGCATACCCTACTTGTTGCAACACGGAATTTTCTAGAAGAAAAATCGATCATTACAGTGAATGCAACACCAACATAAAGGTGTAATGTTACTTTACTCCCCCCCCCCCACCCCCCCTCTCTCTCTCTCTCTCTCTCTAGTTCTATGGTGGCATAGAATCGACTATCACAGTAACCGCAGCACCAACCTAGTGGTATGATTGTATGAAAAACTGACAATGGGGTCCGGTGGGGGGCGGGTGTCATTAGTTTAACACCAGAACATTCAGACATTCCGGTTCCACGTAAAGTGCGACTCGGCGGGTGGGGACAGGGGGTACTAGGGTAGGAGGGGGGTGTGTGTGTGGAGGGGGGGGGGGGGTTGGGAGGGGGCAGGTGGGGGATAGGGGTGGAGGCTAGGGGGAAGAGGAGGGTGGGGGATGGGGGATGGGGGGAAGAGGAAGGTGGGGGGGGAGAGGAGGGGGGGGGGGGCTGGGGGGCTCTTCCTGTGTCTGTGGAAGAGGGTCTATAAGGGGTACAATTGACAGGGGGTGGGATAGCAGTGACATCTAAGGTAACCTGTGTCTGTGGAACAGGGTCTATAAGGGGTACAATTGACAAGGGGTGGGATAGCAGTGACATCTAAGGTAACCTGTGTCTGTGGAACAGGGTCTATAAGGGGTACAATTGACAGGGGGTGGGATAGCACTGACATCTAAGGTAACCTGTGTCTGTGGAAGAGGGTCTATAAGGGGTACAATTGACAGGGGTGGGATAGCAGTGACATATAAGGTAACCTGTGTCTGTGGAACAGGGTCTATAAGGGGTACAATTGACAGGGGTGGGATAGCAGTGACATCTAAGGTAACCTGTGTCTGTGGAACAGGGTCTATAAGGGGTACAATTGACAGGGGTGGGATAGCAGTGACATCTAAGGTTAACCTGTGTCTGTGGAACAGGGTCTATAAAGGGTACAATTGACAGGGGTGGGATAGCAGTGACATCTAAGGTAACCTGTGTCTGTGGAACAGGGTCTATAAGGGGTACAATTGACAAGGGGTGGGATAGCAGTGACATCTAAGGTAACCTGTGTCTGTGGAACAGGGTCTATAAGGGGTACAATTGACAAGGGGTGGGATAGCAGTGACATCTAAGGTAACCTGTGTCTGTGGAAGAGGGTCTATAAAGGGTACAATTGACAGGGGTGGGATAGCAGTGACATCTAAGGTAACCTGTGTCTGTGGAACAGGGTCTATAAGGGGTACAATTGACAGGGGTGGGATAGCAGTGACATCTAAGGTAACCTGTGTCTGTGGAATAGGGTCTATAAGGGGTACAATTGACAGGGGTGGGATAGCAGTGACATCTAAGGTAACCTGTGTCTGTGGAAGAGGGTCTATAAGGGGTACAATTGACAGGGGTGGGATAGCACTGACATCTAAGGTAACCTGTGTCTGTGGAACAGGGTCTATAAGGGGTACAATTGACAGGGGTGGGATAGCAGTGACATCTAAGGTAACCTGTGTCTGTGGAACAGGGTCTATAAAGGGTACAATTGACAGGGGTGGGATAGCAGTGACATCTAAGGTAACCTGTGTCTGTGGAACAGGGTCTATAAGGGG
>NC_134903.1:9839793-9847293 GCF_041734735.1 Babylonia areolata | reverse complement strand
GTATTTTGGCTGGGCGACAACCAATGATAGGCGCTATATAAATATCCATACCATATAACTCATCATATCATACCATTCCCCTCCTTCTTTCTTCATCCCACTCTCTCCCTCAATCACTCTTGGACCCCCCCTGTCTCTTCCCCGCCTCCCCCCTCTCTCCTGGTAAGATGTATCAAGCAAAGGAGCACGTTGCTGGACCTGCATAACGCGTGCACCCGTGTGCACAGCAAAGACACAAACACGTCAACTCTAATAATACGGCCCTTGGATGGATGGAGGGTGTGAAGCTGACTGGGACTGGAGCGTCACTGAGGTGGTGGTAATGGAGTCTCCCGTCAGACCGACGGATGAGTAGGCAGGCAGGCTTATCTGTCTGTGTGTGTCCCCTGATCAGCAAAGGTGACTTCCCCACTCTCTCGCCTACCGACGCTCACAGTCCCACAGGTGCAGATACTGCCACGTGTAGGACGGCCTCGGCAGGTGCAGGTTTTTTTTCGGAGTTCCGTCTCCTAGGAGGACTTCCAGCCAAGGTTAAGAGCTCCCCTGCTCTTTGGTCATCCTCTCCCGCCTCAGTTCACAGCTGTTGGGAAAGGTTTCCTCCTCCGCCTGGTCCATCGTTTGGAGACTTCACATGTGGCAGGTAGTACTGGGTTACATGGTACCAGTAGCAAGGGCTATGCCTTTGACCTGACCCAGGAGGTGGTGGTGATTCCCTACCAATCACATCTCAGTAAAAACGTGTGTCTGTGGGGAGTGCGGGTGGGAGGGGGAAGGGGCTGGGGAGAGGGAGCGGCGGGGGGTGGGGTGGGGGTGTCACTGACACTGTGTCAATCAATTATCGGGTTAACGGTGTCTGTTTTGCATGTGGGAGGGGAGGGGAGGGGGCGGGACGTGGTGGGATGTTTGAATCTGACAAGGGGTGGTGCGTCACTGACGCTATTGTCAATCAGTCCCCGGGTTAAATGTGTCTGTTTAAGGTGTGGGAGTGGAGGGGGCGGGGACGGGGACGGGGACGGGACAGGACGGGGTGGGGTGTTTGAAACTGACAAGGGGTGGTGCGTCACTGACGCTGTTGTCAATTAGTGCCCCAGGGTTTAATGTGGCTGTTTCAGGTGTGGGGGTGGCGAGTGAGGGAAGGGGGTGTTGGGTGGGAAAAAAAACAACAAAAAACAAACCTGACGTAGGGCGTGGTGTCACTGACACTGTTGTAAATCAGTCCTCGGGTTAACTGTGTCTGTTTGGGGTGTGGGAGTGGAGAGGAAGGGGGCGGGGCGTTTAAAACTGACAGGAGGGGTGGGGTGTCACTGACACTGTGTCAATCAGTTACACTGTGTCAATCAGTTCTCAGGTTAACTGTTGTCTGTTTGGGGTGTGGGAGTGGAGGAGGGAGGGGGCGGGGCGTTTAAAACTGACAGGAGGGGTGGGGTGTCACTGACACTGTGTCAATCATTCCTCGGGTTAACTGTTGTCTGTTTCGGGAGTGGGAGTGGAGAGGGAGGGGGCGGGGGGGGGGGGGGGGGCGTGGCGGGACGTTTAAAACTGACAGGAGGGGCGGGGATGACATTGGCACTGGGTCTGTCAGAATGCCAGATGAGTGCCGTGTAAAGGTTGTGGTGTGACGGCCGCTGACAAGTCACGTGAAGTTCAACCTTGTCTCGCTCAGGGACACCCGCATATACCTATGTTTATTTTATTTTATTTTATCTTATTTTATTTTATTTTATTTTATCTTATTTTATTTTATTTTATTTTATGTGCTTGTTTTTCTTGTGTGTGTGTGTGTGTGTGTGTGTGTTCTTTTCATTATCATAATCATTATTACCACTGTTATCATTATAACAATAATAATAATAACAATAATAATGATAATTATTATTATTATTATTATTACTACTATTATTATTATTATTATTATCATCATCATTATCATTATCATTATTACCATTATCATCTTCATCATTATCATGCATGTTCGCTTTCGTTTTTCCCCTGAACACCTTTTTGTGGACCAAAAAAAAAAAAAAAAGAAAAGAAAAGGGACAACCCTTTCGTTGTCGCGGGGGGTTCTTTTACGTGCGCAAAGTGCATGCTCGCAAAGTGCACCTCGGTTTATCGCCCCATCCGGTTGGCTAGCGTTCAAGACGGGCGCAATAGCCGAGTGGTTAAAGCGTTGGACTGTCAATCTGAGGGTCCCGGGTTCGAATCACGGTGACGGCGCCTGGTGGGTGAAGGGTGGAGATTTTTACGATCTCCCAGGTCAACATATGTGCAGACCTGCTAGTGCCTGAACCCCCTTCGTGTGTATATGCAAGCAGAAGATCAAATACGCCCGTTAAAGATCCTGTAGTCCATGTCAGCGTTCGGTGGTTTATGGAGACAAGAACATACCCAGCATGCCCACCCCCGAAAACGGAGTATGGCTGCCTACATGGCGGGGTAAAAACGGTCATACACGTAAAAGCCCACTCGTGTGCATATGCGTGAACGCAGAAGAAGAAGCAGCTAGCGTTCATACCACCACTCAATGTCTCTTGGCTGGGGTGGGATGGGGAGGAGGGGGGTGAGAGAAGAAAGTACTGGCGAGCATGGGGCTAGAAAACAGCGGCACTCAGATTCTCTCGGTGATAAGAAACTCTAGGGAGAGCTGGACATTACGAGGTCTTTGGAGAAGAAGCCCACCTCAGTCAAGTGTTTCGGCCTTCTAACTCCCCACACATTCTCGCATTCCAATGCGGACGCGTTGCCGCCTCAGTCTTCTCTTTGTACTCGATATTTTCATATTTTCTTTGTATTCAATCACTTCCTCCTTCGATTCGATTTTTGTCGTCGTCTTCTTCTTCTTCCTCCTCTACTTCTTCTTCCTCTACTTCTTCTTCTTCCTCCTCCTCCTCCTCCTCCTCTACTTCTTCTTCGTCTACGTCTTCTTCGTCTCCTCCTCCTCCTCCTTCTTCGTGTTCTTCATTCTCGTTCTCAACCTTTCTAGGTCCAGCGGATTAGGTGTGGAATAATCCCGGACGGAACACGCGTCTGGAACCCGTACATTCTTCTTTCCTGGTCGGTTGCATTATCATAAGTCCACAGCCGCATCGCATCTTGTCAGCATTCACACGCAACTTATTTGTATTTGTATTTCTTTTTATCACAACAGATTTCTCTGTGTGAAATTCGGGCTGCTCTCCCCAGGAAGAGCGCGTCGCTACTCTACAGCGCCACCCTTTTTTTTTCTTTTGTATATTTTCCTGCGTACAGTTTTATTTGTTTTTCCTATCGGAGTGGATTTTTCTGTAGAATTTTGCCAGGAACAACCCCTTTGTTGCCATGTCTTCTTTTACGTGCGCTAAGTGCATGCTGCACATGGGACCTCGGTTTATCGTCTCATCCAAATGACTAGCATCCAAACCACCACCACTCAAAGTCTAGTGGAGGGGGAGAACATATCGGCGGCTGAGCCCTAATTCAAACCAGCACGCTCAGATTCTCTCGTTTCCTAGGCGGACGCGTTACATCTAGGCCATCACTCCACTATTACAAAGTATCCATTGGGAATCGAACCCTTACACTCTTGCTTCCAAGTGGGGACCACAATAGCAAAGCCTAGGCCGCACCACATCTTGTCAGTATCCATACGCATATCTTCTGGGAATCGAACCCGTGCACTCTTGCTTCCAAGTCGGGCGTCATTTCCGCACAGCCAAGGCCGCACCGCATCTTGTCAGTATCCATACGCAGCTTATTGCAAAGTATCTTCTGGGAATCTGCCCCTTCCTATCTTTGTGGCTGCCTTCACCTCTACACTCCATCTCGCTCTCTACGATGGGCTTCGGATCCACTATGTTTACGCATACCCAGATTCAAACACTCCACAGTTGGCCGCCGTTCTTTCTCTGTCTCTGGACCTTGTAATTGGAATGAACTTCCTCTTTCGCTTCGTCAGGTCTCCGCACTCAGCTCTTAAAAGTCTGGCCTTAAAACCCACCTCTTCACAAGATAGCCTCCAGTTCTGCATGCGTGTGAATGACTGGTGTGAAAGCGCTTTGATTTGTCTCTGCACAAGATTCAGCGCTATATAGATACTATCATTATTATTATTATTATCAATCGAACTCGTACACTCTTGCTTCCAAGTCGGGCATTTTTCTACAAATACAAGCTCACACCACATCTTGTCAGTATTCATACGCAGCTTATTACAAAGTATCTTCTAGGAATCGAACCCGACATCCCGTGAACTCTCTCTTCCAAGTCGGGCGTCATTTCCGCAAAGCCAAGCTCACACCACATCTTGTCAGTATTCATACGCAGTTCGTTTTTTCCTCATTTTGTTTTTAATCTATTGTGGATCGAACCCGCAAACTCTCGCTTCCAACTCATGCGCATTACCTCTTGTCAACATTCCTATACACGTTATATGTAAGTAGTTACTTCCCGATTCTAGTCAGCGTTTCTACATAAATCGAACAGTATATATATCCACCACCCACTCGCTCTGGGGAAAAAAAAACAAAAAAAAAAAAAAACGCGCGCGTGGGCAGTATAATTAACAGAACGAAAGTCATGTGACCTTTTGATACATGAAAACAAAACTAAAATTAATACATTGATCAGGAAGGGGTGGGGTCTAAGATGATGGTACCGCAGCGTAATCTTCCTGCTCATGTGACCAACAGAAGCAGCAGCAATGGCAGCTGTCAAGTTGTTTGATCTCCATGGTTGCAAAGAAAAGGTTACTGATGACGACATCCTGTGTGTAAGGAATTGTTAAGTGTTGTCTTCCGGGTCTTACGAGTGTAGGTGAGTGTGTGGGGGGGGCGCTGGGGGGGCGGGGGGAGGATTGGAGTGGGGGTGGGGTGTGAGGATGTGCGTGCGTGCGTGCGTGTGTGTGTGTGTGTGTGTGTGTGTGTGTGTGTGTGTGTGTGTGTGTGTGTGTGTGTGTGTGTGTGTGTGTGTGTGTGTGTGTGTGTGTGTTTCCGCTTGTTTCGAATGACTGAATTTATGAATCAATGCGTATGTATAGCTGATGTAATCGCTACGCCTCAAAAGAGGCAGAAGTAGTACGTACACACACACACACACACACACACACACACACATATATATATATATATATCGTAATTCTTATTTTACCTGAACACCCTCGATTTCGGCGCGTTCAATTTTTCTCCGTGTGCGATATCTCTCATGTACACACACACACACACACACACACAGAGACACACACACACACACACACACACACAGGGGAGAGCAGGACCGGAATCGACACAAAGAGGACAATGATTGCATAACACACTCAAGGAAGAAAAAAAAGGATCCTATCCAAAACAAGACATACATTTAGAGAGGTACATGTCGCCATAAATAAAACAAAACTTGCTTATAAAGCAACTGTACTGAATTACTAAAAGCATCCGGTTGATCGACCCTAACGCATGACAACGGGTGTATGTCACAAGTCGATATTCTAATCATAAACTCTGCGTTTGTTTTAGTTAAAATGAGAGAAATTTTGCAACATAGGGATGTTAGTTTTCACTGACACAGGGTTTTGTTTTCTTCGGCAATGAAATGATGAGAAAATGTCAATTACCTGAGACTGACGATTGTGTTACTGACGCTTATCAATATGAGCACTTGTATTACAGTCTGAAATACCGGTGTCATGCCCCAGAATGACCCCACCTACAAGTTGACCCCATAGAGTATTTCAAAGGCAAGGCAAGAAGACTATCTCACCTACCCCCACGGGGGCATTGAAACAACACACACACACACACACAGAGAGAGAGAGAGAGAGGGGGGGGGTTGATCTCTTTCTCAGTAAATCTTATTTACCTGTCTGCAAACTGTTTACCAGTCTGGAACCTTATAAAACACACACACACACACACCTATACATATATATACAGAGGGAGAGAGAGATAGAGAGAGAGAGCGAGAATTTTATTTTATTTTCCGAGGGTAATACATAAGCAAAATAATTGGGGGGGGGGTTCATGCAGCCCTCGAAGGGGAAACAGTAACATAAACAAAGGAGAGAGTGAGAGAAAGAGGGAAAGAGAGAAAGAGAGAGAGAGAGAGAGAGAGAGAGAGAGAGAGACAAGACCCCCCACCCCCCAAGAAAGGAAGATAACTTCACATTCCCCCCCACCCACCCCCACCCCTCTTCAGCAACACACACGAGCATAGCATGAAAAACAGTCAGACCGGTCTTTTATGTGTGCTTTGTCTCTTTATCATTGCTCAATAAAATTACAGAAACAAATTACCGGTAAAACACACACACACACAAACACGCACACACACACACACACACGCACATAAACACACACACACACACACACACACACAAAACATACATTTTTTCACACACACCATATGAATAAAAAGTGATAAAAAAAAAAAAAATCAACTCTAGCAAGCAAACCAATACAACATAATCGACAAGTCAATTTTCCTAAGTGACTGAATAAAAACACAAACCACCATTTAGAAACGAACAGTAGAACACGTGAATTTTCCACAGAACTTGACTACTTTTATCAACAAAGTTCTATCGAAAAGAAATACGTATGGAAGTGACAGAGGATTTCAATTCTAACAGAACTTTTTTTTCAAAATATTATTTTAGAAAACAATAAGCATAACTTTATAGAGTTTAGGTGGATTCTACAGTATGCAGACAAACATTTTATGTCTGATGGTGTCAGCATAGGGAACACAGCAACAAATAATGAAATTCGTCAGCAACGTTGACAGCAACCCCCCCCATATATTATTTCATCTCTGGGTAAAATTGTCAAAACACTGTTTAATAACAGGCAGCGCATTGCTGGCTGCTCTAAACTTTACCAATTCAATCACAACAATTATTAATTGTTGGCAACACTGTAAAAAAAAATAAAAATAATAAGCGCCTTGACCAATAAACTGGCTTCAAACATCCTGTAATAGATATACATTGTATCGTTATCTACATGTCTACACCAATGTTGCACAAAAAAAGAAAAAAACAAAGAAAAACAAAAGATCTTTTAACTCACTCAGTACGGCCAGTCCTCTCTTCTCCTCTACACAGACCCCTCGGATGTCCAGTGGGTGTCTCAATGACCGAACCTTTAGCTTCCGTCGTCAGAATTGTGGTATTCTTTGTCAACATTCACCTCCTCGGTATAAAAAAGCCTTCCGCTTGCAATATTTTGATGGTGGTAATTGGGGTGAAACGCTGTTAACGTCTTCTCTTTCGCCGTTCGTATGGAGAGAGTTAAACAACGCCTAGCTTTCTCCGAACTTACTCAAGCTGGACGTTAACCATGTGGGGAAGGGAGGGAGGGAGGGGCCGTACCCTTGCGCTGAAACGACTCTACGCCCTTGAAATTGATACTACTACTACTACTACTACTGCTACTACTACTGCTACTACTTCTACTACTACTACTAAGAAGAAGGAGAAGACGAAGAATCATCATCATCATCATCAAAATGATAACAGTAATAGAAATA
>NC_134903.1:9827293-9837293 GCF_041734735.1 Babylonia areolata | reverse complement strand
CTTATCGTCATTATTATTATTATTATTAGTGTTGTTGTTGTTGTTATCATTCTTCTTATTATTATCATTATCATCATCATCATTATTATTCTTTATTATCATTATTATTTCTATCATTACTATCATTCTTATTATCATATTACAAACATTACTACTACTACTACTACTACTACTACTATCATTATCGTCATTATCATTATCAGTGTTATTACCATCATCATTATTCACAGGAAACCTAATCTTATGTCTTCGCTCGTAGTTTCGTCAAGCACACGAGCCTTGTTTTGCCTTGTCTTAACAACACTAATTCCCGAGACCCAGGTTTACAGTCCCTGTCAATTAGCACAAGGTGCCGACTATCAGAACATTTCAACGTCTCCAGAAAACACTGTTATTAGTCAGATAAACCAGGCTAACAAGAACAAAAGCAAAGCAAAACAGATTACATGTCCGGAACATTCCGTGACGAACTCTTCAATACGCTGACATGCAAAACATGCCTCAGTATAATCTCAGCTTTGGTGGATTCAGTTCCCTGCGATTGGGCCGATTATTATCCACACTCGTTACGTGTGTGTGTGTGTGTGTGTGTGTGTGTGTGTGTGTGTGAGAGAGAGAGAGAGAGAGAGAGAGAGAGAGAGGGGATTTGATCTCTTTCTCGGTTAATCTTATTTACCTGTCTGCAAACTGTTTACCTGTCTGGAACCTCATTATAACACACACACACACACACACACACACACATATATATATATATACATATATATATATATACATATATATAATGATTGATTGATACGCATATCTTTTTTTTATTTACATAGCGCATGCCATCCCGTCAGAAAGCAAGCTCCAAGCAACTTTATCAACCATGGAGTCATTTGCACAACAGGCTGCCTACCTGGGTAAAGGCGACCAACAGTTCCCTTTGTTCACCCATCATTCGTTTCCGGTGTCTTTGAGTCAGGCTTCAGTCAGCGCGCACTTACACACCGGCACACACACACGAACGCCCGCGCGCGCGCGCCCACACACACACACACACACACGCCCTGTTCGAAAGAGCACTGAACACATCAGCGACACAATTTGATGTTTTTGGGGGTTTCTTTTTATTTTTTATTTTTTTTATTTTTTTTTTTAATGAAATGCCGATTGGAAGAACACAGTCATTATTGTGATTTTTATCAAGATTATGATCATGATTGTTGTCACTGTTATAGTATTGTTCTTATTAGAATAAGAAGTAGTAGTAGTAGTAGTAGTAGTAGTAGCCTGTCATTAGTAGTAGTCTTGCAGTCTGGTATTTGTAGTAGTCTGGCATTTGTCGTCGTCGTCGTCGTCGTAGTAGTAGTAGTAGTAGTAGTCTGGTATTCGTAGTAGTCGGGCAGTCTCGCAGTAGTTGTAGTAGTAGCAACAGCAGTACTAGTAGTTGTAGTAGTAGCAGTAGTAGTCTGGCATCAATTGCTCTGGAAGTAGTAGTAGTAGTAGTAGTTGTTGTTGTAGCAGTAGTAGTCTGGCATCGGTTGCTCTGGAAGTAGTAGTAGTAGTCGTTGTTGTTGTTGTAGCAGTAGTAGTCTGGCATCAATTGCTCTGGAAGTAGTAGTAGTAGTCGTTGTTGTTGTTGTAGCAGTAGTAGTCTGGCATCAATTGCTCTGGAAGTAGTAGTAGTAGTCGTTGTTGTTGTTGTAGCAGTAGTAGTCTGGCATCGGTTGCTCTGGAAGTAGTAGTAGTAGTCGTTGTTGTTGTTGTAGCAGTAGTAGTCTGGCATCAATTGCTCTGGAAGTAGTAGTAGTAGTAGTAGTAGTTGTTGTTGTAGCAGTAGTAGTCTGGCATCGGTTGCTCTGGAATAAGTAGTAGCAGTAGTAGTAGTAGTAGTAGTAGTAGTAGTCAAGACATCGGTTGCTCTAAAAGCCACACCCATTTTTAGTGTATCATGACCAGCGACGGAGAAGAACACTGGGGAAAAAAACGTGTACAGCAATATCGATTCGGCCTCATTCCGTGCCAGGGAGGAAGGTGGCCGTGGCAGAGTGGTTAAGACGCCTCATCTGCCAATACAGTATCCGTGAGGGTCCGGGTTCGATTCCTGGGGAATCTCGGCCCTTTCTCCCAAGTTCCGCCGGGGAAAAAAAAAAAAAAAAAAAAAAAAAAAAAGTGAGCGTCTCAAATCATTTCAACTAAGACGATAAAGCGAGGTCCCCCTATGCATCATTCACTTGGCGCTGTGAAAAAAAGGAAAGAAAAAAAAAAAAAGAAAAAAAGAAAAAAAAAGAAACACATGACAACAGAACGCTTGTCTTCTGGTATAATTCTCTATAAGTAGTCCACTCAGATATGCCCACCAATATACAGGCCTATATATGCACTCAATGTCCGACTAAGCGCGTTGGGTTATGCTATAGATACACCTGACTTCTCTGAAGACCTTGTATTGTCCAACATCTCCCTAGAGTTTCTTGTCACTGCTGCCAGGCATCTGCCAAGCGGATGTGATGTAGCTTGTGTGGATTTGTCCGAACGCGTTAACTCTCTCCATACGAACGGCGAAAGATACGACGTTAACAGCGTTTCACCCCAATTACCACCATCAAAATATTACAAGCGGAAGGCTTTTATACTGAAGAGGTGAATGTTGACAAATAATACCACAATTCTGACGACGGAAGCTAAAGGTTGGGTCATTCAGACACCCACTGGACATCCGAGGGGTCTGTGTAGAGGAGAAGAGAGGACTGGCCGTACTGAGTGAGTTAAACGCCGCCTTGAGATAGTGAAACTGAAACTCCTTGCGCGGTAGTCGTTCTTTAAGTAACTAAGACGTCGTGATGGTCGCACAACAGAGCTCTCAACAGCCCGACTTCGAAGACTGAACGCGGAGAGTTAAATTACGTCATAAACATGACGTCAATTACGCAGGTGTCACGGCAACAGGACACAACACGGCTTTGATCAAAGGGCTACGAGAGTAGATGGTCGTTCGTAAGACGTTTGGTTTATAATCTCACTCAAGTCAGGAGGTCATGATAGTCACAAGACAGCTCTACTAAACAGTTCCAAGACAATTGAGACCGAAAATAAAACTATTTATTAAGTATTCAAGAATTGCACATTATTGGAATACATTACCTCTGCATGTTAAGATGGCTAACAATGTTAACACTTTAAAAAAAAAATCTCCTAGAACACGTAAATAGCATCAACAAGTTGAAATTCATTTATGATGAATGATTATATATATATATATATATATATATATATATATATATATATATATATATATATATAAATTTTAACTACTATTACACCTGAGCAAGTGTACTGGCAACTCAAACCAATATTATTTGTTAGACTGGAACAAAAACAACAAAAAAAAATCCGAAAGGGTTATGAACGTCCCAAAAACTGAACTGAGTGTGAGGGAGGAGACAGAAATTACGTCATCAACATGACGTCAATTACGGCAGTGTCAAGGAAACAGGAAACAAGGTGGAATGTCGTTCGTAACATGTTTGTTTCTGTAACACTTTACAAGGCTGGGGGAAACAAATCTGGTTCGTCTAATGCGTGCCTCCAAAATCCCCAACTCCACCCACCTCCAAATAACCATTTTATAGCGACTTGGTAAACGAGAGCCACCTTTTGCGGAATGGTAAGTGAAACTCCGAAATTGGTGCCCCTCTGTCGTCCCAAACAGTTTTAACTCTCTCCATACGAACGGCGAAAGAGACGACGTTAACAGCGTTTCACCCCAATTACCATCATCAAAATATTGCAAGCGGAAGGCTCTTATACTGAAGACGTGAATGTTGACAAAAAAATACCACAATTCTGACGACGGAAGCTGAAGGTTGGGTCATTCAGACACCCACTGGACATCCGAGGGGTCTGTGTAGAGGAGAAGAGAGGACTGGCCGTACTGAGTGAGTTAAAGCTTCATCGGCCAACATGTTGTTATGACTCTCCTATTTCTGTCGTATGTTCCATAACTGCGTGAAGATACAAGGCTTGGTGAGCGTAATCTGTGTGTGTGTGTGTGTAGGTGTGTGTGAGAGAGAGAGAGAGAGAGAGAGAGAGAATGTGTGTATGTGTTTTGTGTTTGTGTTGTGTGTATGTGTGTCTGTCCACACTGCGTCAGAACCTTCCGGGCGCGGATTGGCCTGACCAGTCATCAGCGCACCCACAGAGCCCAACCCACCCACCTCCAGGATGACTAGATGGTCCTCGTCGATCCCGACGGACGAACCACTGTGTGTATGTGTGCGTGTGTTATGTATGAGTGTGTACGTGTGTGTGTACGCGCGCGCGCGTGTGTGCATATGCGCACACATGTATATGTATGTATGTGTATGCGCGCGTTTGTTAGTGCGCTCCTGAGTGCATGAAGTGGACGGTTTTAATCACCCGGGGTCTAAATGACAAGGAGGGGCCAGGCATTCTGACAGCAAGGCCCTCGGACTTAAAACAGGAAAGACAAGCAGACAAACAAATTCTGTTCCCATTATCTTGCCTGTCAAATCTAAATGCAAACGCACAAAGCATGACGTTGAGTGACCAATGAACCTTACTGACAATGGGGAAAACAGTGTCATCACGACAATAGGTTAGAACAAAACACACACACACACACACACACACACACACACACGAATAAACGAAGAGACAAAGAAACAAACGAATAAACAAACACACAAATAAATGAATAAACATGTAGATTAATAAATGATTTTTCTGTAAGTGATAAAAAAAACCCACCCAACAACATATACACAAACAACCGAGAGGAAACACAAACCAAACACATGAACAAATCATCAGGGACAAAAAAAAAAAAAAAAAAAAACATTCAGCAAATGGATAGACAAGTTTGATATGTATGAATGCGTAAATAAATGAATAAAAACAAACAAATAACTGAAGTCACATCAATGGAAAAAAAAATACACACATAAATAAACTGATAAATAAATACGTAAATAAATAAATACATAAATAAATAAACGAAATACAAAAGTAAATACACAGACAAATAAATAGATTTTTTTTAAATTAAAAAAATAAATAAATAAATAAACATAAAAGCTCGAACAGACATCTTCCAACTCCATCGTGTTTTTAGTCTGTCCACTTCAGAAGTTTCTCTCAGAACCTCCCCTTTGAAACCAACCAACCAACCAACCACAAAAAAAGACAGATAGGACGAAAGAAAGAGAGGGAGAGTGAATGAAAGACGACAGAAAGAAGGAAAGAAGAAAGAAAAGGAAAGGAAGACATAAAAGAAAAAAAAAAGATACAAAGAAAGGAAGTATGGAAGAAAGAAAGAAAGAAGGGAAGAAGGGAAGAAAGAAAGAAAAATTAAGAACGAAAGCAAGGAAGAAAGAAAGATAGAAAGAAAGGAACGACGAGAGAAAGAAAGAACAGAAAGTAGGGAAGAAAGAAAGAAAGAAAAACATAAGACAGAACGAAAGGAACGACGAAAGAAAGAAAAAAAAAACACAGGGAAGAAGGAAAGTAAAGAAAGTAAAAAAGAAAAAAAAAGATTAGAAAGTAGGAAAGAAGGAAAGAAAGAAAGAAATAACATAGAAAGAAAGGAACGACGAGAGAAAGAAAGAACAGAAAGTAGGGAAGAAAGAAAGAAAAGAAACTAAGGAAGAAGAGAAGAAAAGAAAAACAGAAAGAACAGAAAGTAGGGAAGAAGGAAAGAAAGAAATAAGTAAGATAGAAAGAAAAGAACGAGAGAAAGAAAGAAAAGAAAGTAGGACAGAAAGAAAGAAAAGAAGGTAAGAAAGAACGAAAGAAAAGAAAAAAAGAAAGAAGCGAAAGTAGGGAAGAAAGAAAGAAGAAAAAAAAACCCCGTAAGATAGAAAGAAAGGAACGACGAAAGAAAGAAAAGAAAGTAGGGAAGAAGGAAAGAAAAGAAAGTAAAGAAGAAATGAAATAAAGAAAAGAAAGAAAGGAAAAAAAAGAACAGAACGTAGGGAAAAAAGACAGACAAACAGAAAGAAAGAAAGAAAAAAAGACAAAAAAGCAAGAAAGAAAGAAAGAACGAAAGATAACAAATATATCAAAAGGAAAGAAAGAAACAAAGAAAGAATAGAGAGGGGGAAAAGAAAAGAAGGAATGAATGAAGGAAGAAATATATATATATATATATTTTTTTTTTTTGTAATACAGGAATGGTTCTACTCTCTCTCTCTCTCTCTCTCTCTCTCTCTCTCTCTCTCTCTTCTTACTCACTATCGCCCACTTGACCGCATGTGACGATAACAGGCTGAGAAAGAAATGAAAAACAAAAACACCACCACCACCACCATAAACAAAGAGACAAGACATTCTTTGGGGAGAAGAAGTTTCTTGGAACTTTCGAACTTTAAACAACTTATTTCTGAGACTCTCTCTCTCTCTCTCTCTCTCTCTCTCTCTCTCTCTCTCTCTCTCTCTCTCACACACACACACACACACACACACACACATAATGAAAAAAATAAATAAATAAAATAAATAAATAAATTTTCTTTTTAAATATACATAATTATATATATATATATATATATATATATATATATATATATATATATATATATATATATACACACACACACACACACAAACATACTGACGCACGCACGCATACACACACACACAAACGAACACAAGCATACCTGCGCGCACACACACACACACACACATACACACCCAGGCACGCACACACGCACGAGACAAAATCCAGAAACCGAGTGACTTATTCAACTCGCCAAATACGTATTTCATTGCATGCGACTTAGATCAACGTTTCTTTTTTTTTGTTCTTTTGCTGTGTCCAACAATCCATAAGGGCTCCATGACAACAAACGAAGTCGAGTAGAGTCACAAACACACGCACGCGCACGAGTGACAGAAAGGCGCCATCCATTTTTTTTTTTTTTTTTTTAACCCACCCCCAATCGTACCCAGTGACGACTCTGACGTCATTAAAAGGACTGACGTTACCACAAGTCAAATTACATCACATCAGGGTTTGCTCTTTAAAGGAAGAGTACCAGACGACAGTAAACGCCAACAATCAAGTGTCTCGTCGCACAAGAACTAAGGGAATAAATGAGATAGTAAAAGTGCCAGCAAGGAGTCAAATCACTGATCATCTAATTCAGCGAGGAAGATAGACTGATGGCCTGTAATTCGCTGTCTGCTTGTTGTGTGTTTCCTTCTGGGGAAACCTTCCTGTTCTGGTGACGTCAAACTGCCAAAGACGTCACTGTCGAGGCCTAAGGTACGTGCTCGAAGTCAGTGCGTACATTGCCGTCTAAAAGTATCACAGACATCTTCGGATTAACTTTGGTTGTATTTTGCTATCACCATGAAGATCATAACAATTAAAATGACTGTTATTACTACCACTACTGCTGCTGCTGCTGCTACTGGTACTACCAACTGCTACTACTTCCACTACCAAAGTTACTACTATTCGTACTCCTACTACTTCAAACTGATAGCCTGGGGATGATAGTAAATAGCCTGTAAAAAGGATGATGACAACGATTATGATGAGCACCACAAAGAAGATGAGTATCTTAAACACCCACAATAAAGGAAAGAATACCTTTCGCACTGAGTACATTTGCATGTACACACGCGCTCCGCCCCCCCCCCCCCCCCCCCCCCCCCCCCCGCCCCCCCTACACACACACACTCTCTCTCTCTCTCTCTCACACACACACACACACGCACACAAGCACTCGCCAACAAGTTGCAGAACCCAACCTACTAAACCCCTAAAGGGCACAAGCTATTTCTTTTTTTTCTCTTCTGAAGCTGGAACTTGTGACGTATATTCTTTTTGTCAACATGATCTGTTTTAACTGATGATCTCAAGGACACACGTGACGTTTCAGATCAATAAAAGACCAGAAAGTGTGCTCTTTTTTTTCTCGTTTTATTTCTTTCCTTTTGTTTGTTTCTTCTTTTTCTTCTTTCCTTTCTTTCCTTTCGTGTGTGTGTGTCTGTGTGTGTCTGTGCGTGCGTGCGTGCATGCGTGTATGCGTGCAAGCGAGCCTGCATTGCATGTTTTCACATAATCAGACATGGCATGGGACTGGCATTAATTTGCAAACATCATCGGCATTTAATTGACGATGTTTAGACATGAGCAAAATATATCAAGATACACACACACACACACACACACACACACACACACACACACACACACACACATGCGCGCCCACATCAACAACAAAATAAAACGCTTGAGAAAACTAGGCATGACACGCAAATGCCAATTTCAAAGGAAACTTACGAAAAACAAACAAAATCAGCAAAACAACACTACGTATAAAAAAAAAAACAACAAAAAACGAATAAGCAACAGAACAGAAACAAAAAAAATCGACAATACATTTTTAAGCGAAAGAGAGAGACAGAGACAAAGAGAAAAATACAAGCTGGTCAAAGGATCTATAAGGCCATAACTGCACAGGAAAGAATGTAAGAAAAAAATATGTTCAAAATAAAATATGAAAACAAGCAAGCAATGAAGCCAAAAGGTTAAAGAAATAAATAAACCACACAAACAAGATCATGAAATGAATAAAGACGAACCCACCCATTCAAGAAAAAAAAAAAAAAAAAACAGAAAGAAAGAAAAACTAGAGGGAACATGCAGTAATATACCCTGTCAAACAGATTTTGTCATCCATCATTATCGTCATTACTGAAACAAGGAGAGAGGCAAGAGAGAAAGACAGACAGACAGACGGAGACAAAGTGACGGAGAAACACAGGGAGAGGAAGACAAAGACACTTACTGAGACAGAGACCAACAAAAAAAAAAAAAAAAAAAAAATCTACAGAGTGACAGAAACAGAGAGACAGAGACAGGCAGAGAGAGACACACAGACAGAGACAAAAACAGAGAGAGAGAGAGGCTGAAAGAAACAGCGAGACACAGGCACAAACACAGACAGACGTCGAGCTACAGGGAGAGAGGGGCCAGAGAGATAGTAAACGAGAGAGAGAGAAAGAGAGAGAGGGAAGGGAAAGTAAGAGAGAAGAATAGATAGAAAGATACAGAAAGGTATAGAAAGAGATAGGGGGGAGAGAGAGAGAGCAGTTCATTCTGACCAGGCCAACCTCTAGTGGATTATCATGTTATCACTGAGAGTGGAAGAATTAAATGAGTAAAATGTGATAGATTTAAAATTGCAGTACAGTATGCCATAATATATTTAAGAAAATATACCAATTTAATATAAAGTACTTGAAATTAAAAATGTTTGTTTCGTTTTGACCCCAAAGAGTTCTCTTATTTCCTGTACGGTTTCTTTCATCTGCCGCAGTGTCCTACTAACGGAGGAGGTATCGGACAGCATCAGCGCGGCAGCAGTCAGTCACAAGTACTGTACCGCGCTAAACGCTTTCCTCTGGCGACCCCTTATACCGCGCTTGCGTAACCCTTGTGGCTCTTGCCTTGCGACTCTTTGTAAGGCGCTCTCTCTAGGCCAAAAGTTGGAACAATAATTACTGAAAATCAAAATCTAACTATGTTACCGCCCACCTACAGCGGTCATCTTTATATCAATGTGAACAGTATGATTTATTCTATCGTAAAAAGAACGGTTGTGTTGCTCACATTTGGACCATTTTTGTATCTGCCCTGGACCACAAGGGGCTGAAAGAAACGATCATTTCAAATTTTATTTCATGTTCATTCCAGTTAATTCAGTGTCCACTTTAGAATATATGCATTACGCACGTCGGTGGTGTATTTAGAATCACTGTATACGTTCTGTCCAGATTTCCATTTCTTTCCTTTTAATTATGAACAAGAAAAAACGAGGTCATGTCGTCTTCGAACACAACCTACTTTCTAGATGGTCTGAGTCAGTGGGAAGCGGTTTTTAGAAGTTTCGGATTTCGGAACGAATCTCAGCGCAATAAACCGTTAATGATTCGGAAATACGGCTTGATTCGGGAGACTTACAACCTGTTACTGGTATGGTTG
>NC_134903.1:9812293-9814793 GCF_041734735.1 Babylonia areolata | reverse complement strand
GATGATGGTAATTGGGGTGAAACGCTGTTAACGTCGTCTCTTTCGCCGTTCGTATGGAGAGAGTTAATTTGTTTTTGTCTCCCCTCCCCCCTCCCCCTCTAGCAACTGTCTGCTTGACGCGGCTCTTTCTGATGCGGAGGTGTGGTGGTGGGGGGGTGAGGGGGGGGGAGTAGGGAGGGTACAGTTGTAACGTTCGGTTGATTTTATGTTGTATGCTCTGTTTTAATCCTATGTGTGTGTGTGTGTGTGTGTGTGTGTGTGTGTGTGTGTGTGTGTGTGTGTGTCTGTCTGTCTGTCTGTCTCTCTCTCTCTCTCTCTCTCTCTCACACACACACACACACACACACACACACACACACACGCATACATACACGTGCGTGCTAAAACGGAGTATGGCTGCCTAAATGGCGGAGTAAGAACACGATACATGTAAAAGCCCACTCGCAGACACGACATAATGCGAACTGCTGACTACGAACGCAAGAGGAGGAGAAGGAGAAGAAGAAGGAGGAGGGGGAGGAGATTTGAGAGGAAGAGGAGAGAAAGAGGAGGAGGAAGGAGGAGGAGGAGAAGGAATAAGAGGAGGAGGAGGAGAAAGACGAGAAGGAGAAGAAGAAGAGGATGACAAGGAGGAAGAAGGAGGAGGAGGAAGAGGAGAAGAAGAAGAAGAACGGAGAAGACGAGGAGGAAGAGGAAGAGACGGTGGAAGGAGGAGGAGGAGGAGGACAACGAACTAGAAACCACCACCACCCCCCGATAACAATAAGAACAAGAAGATAAACCAATGATTCTTCCGGATGACCTTTTTTTTTCTTTCCCTACCCCCACCAAAACACATTTCTCTTCTTTACTGATTCATATAAAACAGTTCCGAAACGAAACTCCTTTCCCATTCATTCTCTTCCAGCTGAATGCTATTTCATTCTTTAAACAAAACAAAACAAACAAACAAAAACTACTGGGATCGTAATCGATTCCCTAAAGGACCCCACTCAATATGTCGTCGATGGCCCGCATCTTAAAAGCCTTCAAAGCAAACAGGAAATGCGATACGAGCGCACGCTGCTGTTTACGACGCCACAGCAGATATTGCTCCAATGGCTGAATCGCACGCATTATATATATATATATATATATATATATATATATATATATATATATATATATATATATATATATATATATATAGTGGAGTGATGGCCTAGAGGTAACGCGTCCGCCTAGGAAGCGAGAGAATCTGAGCGCGCTGGTTCGAATCACGGCTCAGCCGCCGATATTTTCTCCCCCTCCACTAGACCTTGAGTGGTGGTCTGGACGCTAGTCATTCGGATGAGACGATAAACCGAGGTCCCGTGTGCAGCACGCACTTAGCGCACGTAAAAGAACCCACGGCAACAAAAGGGTTGTTCCTGGCAAAATTCTGTAGAAAAATCCACGTCAATAGGAAAAACAAATAAAACTGCACGCAGGAAAAATACAAAAAAATGGGTGGCGCTGTAGTATAGCGACGCGCTCTCCCTGGGGAGAGCAGCCCGAATTTCTCACAGATAAATCTGTTGTGATAAAAAGAAACACAAAATACAAATACAATATATATATATATATATATATATATATATATATATATCAGATTCCACGAAGACTGGACACATGCACAACAACAAACAACAAACAACAACACCAACAACAAAAAAACCATGATTTGTCGTGCAAGATTCTCAACTGTTTTCCCATCATGTAGAAGTGTTGTGATATCTGACCCTTTGTCCAGCACGGCATCCGTCCTTGACCATCAAATCCCAATCACTGTCGCCACAAGCTCAAATCGCCAGTCCGTGTCCTGTACGTTGAAAGGTTGTGTGGGGGGAGCGAGATTCCTCCAACCTGTAAGTCGAGACTTCTCAGGGAGGAGACGCTGCGATGCATTGAGGGCCCGTGTGCTTCGCGTACTTAGCGCACGTGAAACAAACAGTTTCATCAGTTTCAGTTTCAGTAGCTCAAGGAGGCGTCACTGCGTTCGGACAAATCCATACACGCTACACCACATCTGCCAAGCAGATACCTGACCAGCAGCGTAACCCAACGCGCTTAGTCAGGCCTTGAGAAAAAAAAAGGTGAATAAATAATAGATAAGCTTACATAAATAAATAAATGAATAAATAAATAATAATTATAATATAAAAAGGTAGTAATAATAATAATAATAATACTAATAATAATAATAATAATAAATAAATAAATAAATAAATAAATATGACAATAATGATGATAAATAAGCAAATAAATGTAAAATATGAAGACACACATCCACACATACACCCACACATGCATAACAGATATGCACCAAACATGCACTTTCACAGATATGAAAGCACAGTCAAATACATATAAACGTACAGAAATAAATAAACAAACAAAAAGTAACAAAAAAAAAGGCAAGTAAAGGGCCTGTCCTTAGTCACATTACATAGAGCGATCCACTTTGACGGCAAAACAAAAT
>NC_134903.1:9799793-9804793 GCF_041734735.1 Babylonia areolata | reverse complement strand
CCATATCCCTGGCATCTCTGAGAGGTGGTGGTGGTGGTGGTGATGGTGATGGTGATGGTGATGATGGTGGTGGTGATGGTGATGGTGGTGGTGGTGATGGTGGTGGTGGTGGTGGTGATGATGATGGTGGTAATGGTGGTGATGGTGGTGGTGGTTGGTTTTGAGCGTGATCGGAGCATGTTTGTTGCTGGCGGTTTTTTTTCTGACGGAATGCTTGCAGCGTGCTGAATTGTGTGTGTGCGCTTTGATTGTTCGTTTGTGTGTTTGTGCGTGCGTGTATGTGTGTTTCTGAGAAAGAGAGAGACACAGAGAGAGAGAGAGACAGAGAGACAGAAACAGAAAGACAGAGACAGAGAGAGAGAGAGAATGTGTGTGTTAGTGTGTGTGTGTGTAAGCGTGTGTTCGTGTGTTTGTGCGTGCGTGTATGTGTGTTTCTGAGAAAGAGAGAGACACACAGAGAGAGACAGAAACAGAAAGACAGAGACAGAGAGAGAGAGAGAAAATGTGTGTGTTAGTGTGTGTGTGTGTAAGCGTGTGTTCGTGTGTTTGTGCGTGCGTGTATGTGTGTTTCTGAGAAAGAGAGAGAGACACACAGAGAAAGAGAGACAGAGACAGAAACAGAAAGACAGAGACAGAGAGAGAGAGAATGTGTGTGTTAGTGTGTGTGTGTAAGCGTGTGTTCGTGTGTTCGTGTGTGTGTGTGTGTGTGTGTGTGTGTGTGTGTGTGTGTGTGTGTGTGTGTGTGTTTAAGCGTGCGTTCACGAAAGATCCTCGGCATAAAGTGGCAAGACAGGGTCTCCAGCCTCCAGGTCCTAGAGAGGAGCGGCCTGCCCAGCATCAAAAGCCTGCTGATTCAGTGCCAGCTACGCTGGACAGGACACGTTGTCCGCATGACAGACAGCAGGATCTCGAAGATGCTTTTGTATGGCCAGCTGAAGGAAGGCCACCGTGAACTTGGAAGACCCTGCAAGCGCTTCAAGGACACCTTGAAGACAAACCTCTCAAAGCCTGTGACATAGACATCGCTTCCTGGGAAACTGATGCCCTTGACCGCTGTTGCTGGAGGATGCTGTGCTCTAGTGGCATAAAGACTTTTGAAAAGAGAACGCTGGCCACTAAGGAAAAGTATGAGCGAAGGAAGCAGGGCTCAACTTCTGGAGACGTTTTCCCTTGCAACACCAGTGGGAAGTGCTGCGCATCCAGAATCGGCCTCTTCTCCCATATGAGGACACACACCGACAGATAAGCCTGCCTGCCTACTGATCCGTCGGACCGACGGGAGACTCCATCATCACGTGTGTGTGTGTGTGTGTGTGTGTGTGTGTGTGTGTGTGTGTGTGTGTGTGTGTGTGTTTCCGTGTGTGTGTATGTGGAGGGGAAGGAGGGCAGGGGAGACGAATACTGAATTCGATCCCACATTCTCTCAGCTTCCCTCGCAGTCCTTGACAGACACACTATACCACAAGGCCACAGCCACAACCCACAACCACAACCATCACAACCACAGCCACTCCACTCCACTAAGTGCAATGCCCTCAAACAGCTGCACAAAACAAGAGGAGAGAACCCATTCCTTTCAGACAAGCTTGTTGTTTGGGTTTTTTTGTTTGTTTTTTTTGTGTGTTTGTGTGTGTGTGTGTGTGTGTGTGTGTGTGTGTGTGTGTGTGTGTGTGTGTGTGTGTGTGTGTGTGTGTGTGTACGTGTGTGTGTGTAGTAATTTTTATTTTCTCCGAAGGTCAACACCACCACGATGAAATAAAAGTAACTGGCGAAACGCAGACATCGTATCATCTTTGTCTGACCAGCTGGGGTCACTGACATGTGAAACACACGTTATCTGCCTTTCCATCATTGGCTATTGGCTCTCATCATGGGTGTGAAAGATTTGCATGTACCAGTTCGCAAAATCAATAACGGGAAGGGGGGGGGGGGGGGGGGCAAAAAGAAAGACATGAACTAGCTAAATAGATATCAAGCTGCTATCTTTCCATTTGCTCGAGAGTCCGGTTTGAACGTTTCTTATTGCAATTAGTTTGCTATCGATTAATTGACTTATCCATTTATGCACTTATAAACTAATTTGTTTTGTTATTCTTTTACTTATTGATTGATTAAATTATGCAGAATTTATTTATTTCATTACTAATTTCTTGTGGCTTTTTTTTTCATAAACCAAACCGAATGCTAGTCATTCGGATGAGACGATAAACCGAGGTCCCGTGTGCAGCATGCACTTAGCGCACGTAAAAGAACCCACGGCAACAAAAGGGTTGTTCCTGGTAAAAATTCTGTAGAAAAATCCACTTCGATAGGAAAAAACAAATAAAACTGCACGCAGGAAAAAAAAAAAAAAAAAAAAAAAAAAAGGGTGGCGCTGTAGTGTAGCGACGCGCTCTCCCTGGGGAGAGCAGCCCGAATTTCACACAGAGAAATCTGTTGTGATAAAAAGAGAAATACAAATACAAATACGAATGATGCTGAGCGGGTTTTTTTTCGTTTGTTTATTAATTTTGGTTGTTTTTTTCATTATCTGAGTTGAGTTGAGTACAGAGTGACCGTTCTGAGAACCAAAGGCCGTGCAATTCCACACATACACATGAACTTATCAAACAATCAGCGCGGCGGTCAACAATAGATTAACTGACCAATCGACGGGGAAAAGATCAAAGAAAGATCTAAAGGCGATGATAAATAATAAAAAAGTGATGTAAAACCACGCTAGGGATATACATATATATATCATATTACATTACATATGTATATATATTTAATCATATACACACATACATACACAAAGATAAATACACAGATAATTCAAATAAATTATACATTAAATCACATTTCGCTTATACGATTTCAACAACAATATAGCAGCAAGAGCAACAATAATAATAATAACAACAATGAGAACAATAACAGAAGAAGAAAAACAAAATGTTTACAAGTCCGATCCATTTCTATTTAGCTCAAGGCGTTCTTCGCGAAGGAAAGAAGAAAACAGAAAATAATATGTGTGGAGAAAACAAAATTCTGCACGTGGCATTATTACAGCTTGCGTCTCAAACGCACTCACTCATCGTCCACTTCACGGATGGCAAACGTCTTCATGGGAGTGTTTCAATCGTCACGACCAGCACTGCTGCAGGTGGCTGTATCCCACGAGCCTGGTTCACAAGAGGGGGGGTGGGGGGGGGAGGTAATGTGGGGGTGATGGGAGGGGGGAGGGGGAGGCATGACGGGGGGGGGGGGGGGGTGAGATGGGGGGTGGGGGGGTGGTTGGTCGTAGTGGTGGTGGAGGGGTATTTTACGTTCAGTAATTCTACAATACAAATACAATTCAGTCAGAATATCCCAAAACTATGACAACTGTAAAATTAACGTGTGTGTGTGTGTGTGTGTGTGTGTGTGTGTGTGTGTGTGTGTGTGTGTGTGTGTTTCTTTCTGGGGAGGGAGAGGGGGGCGTGCGTGCGTGCGTGCTGTTTGTCCGTGAGTGCGCGTGTTTCCGTGTGTGTTGTGTGTGAGTGTGTGTGTGTGCATGTATTCTTCATTTCATAATGAAAGAAAGTCTCACTTTATAATTACGAGCTTTTCGGGGATAAGAATCAAACATGGAGCGCTGGCATCTTACACTCGCAAGCTCGCACGTATGCAATCAATTCACACACACGTGCGCAAAGTAGCACCCATACACGCACGCACACGCACACACACACACACACACACACACACACACACACACACACACACTCACTCACACTCACACACATAAAACACACACACACACACACACACACACACACACACGCACACACACACACACACACACACACACCCCTACGAGTTCCTCTGACCCAGACGAAGACACATAACGATGATTACAGGACCTTCTGTTTTCATTATCGTCAAAGCTGGGACCCCTCTTCAGCTTCCTTTCCAGAACTACTAAGTATCAGATTCCTTTCCGTAACATCCATGTTAACTTTCACGAACACATACAAACACGCGCGCGCGCGCACACGCACACACACACACACACACACACACACACTAAGATACCTAGTTTCCACGTCCCCTTCAAATTAACCCTTTTCCTCCCCACCAGGGGAAGAGAAATGACGCCATAATCACATCCTTAACCACCAACACCATAGCTTCCTTTTCACAGGAAGCGTTCTTTCGAATTATGTCTGTCAGCTGAGAGAGGTACCACCATGGCAAATTGAAATGAATTTTTCTTTTCTTTTTTTTCTTTTTCTTTTTTTTAACGTGTTGATTTATACAGTGTTCACACACACACACACACACACACACACACACACACACACACACGCACGCACGCACGCACACACACACACGAAGCGTTCTTTCGAATTATGTCTGTCAGCTAAGAGAGGTACCACCATGGCAAATTGAAATGAATTTCTTTTCTTTCTTTTTTTTCTTTTTTTTTTAACGTGTTGATTTATACAGTGTTCACACACACACACACACACACACACACACACACACACACACACACACACACACACACACACACACACACACACACGAAGCGTTCTTTCGAATTATGACTGTCAGCTGAGAGAGGTACCACCATGGCAAATTGAAATGAATTTCTTTTCTTTTTTTTTCTTTTTAATTTTTTTAACGTGTTGATTTATACAGTGTTCACACACACACACACACACACACACACACACACACACACACACTCTCTCTCTCTCTCTCTCTCTCTCTCTCTCTCTCTCTCTCTCTCTCTCACTGGGAGAACTTGAATCCATAGCTTTCGTTCACAAGCCAGTAACTGCACCGCTGTAACAGTATGTGTCGGGAGCATCGTGACTGTAACCCAAATCGAATGACACAGGAAACGAAGTGACGAGCGGCCCAGTGGCAGCTGTCAGTCGATTCCACACAAGTACTGCAAATAAAACCGTGTTTGTAAAAAAAAAATAATAAAAAATAAAAAAAAAATAAAAAAAACGGGCTGAGAGCTTGGT
>NC_134903.1:9777293-9794793 GCF_041734735.1 Babylonia areolata | reverse complement strand
CAGACAGACATACTGGCATGGAGAGGACGAGAGAGAGAGACAGACAGACAGACAGACAGACATATTGGCATGGAGAGGACGAGAGAGAGAGAGAGAGAGAGACAGACGTATTGGCATGGAGAGGACGAGAGAGAGAGAGAGAGAGACAGACAGACAGACAGACAGACAGACAGACGTATTGGCATGGAGAGGACGAGAGAGAGAGAGAGAGAGAGAGAGAGAGAGAGAGACAGACAGACAGACAGACAGACAGACAGACATATTGGCATGGAGAGGACGAGAGAGAGAGAGAGACAGAGACAGACGTATTGGCATGGAGAGGACGAGAGAGAGAGAGAGAGAGAGAGAGAGAGAGAGACAGACAGACAGACAGACAGACAGACAGACGTATTGGCATGGAGAGGACGAGAGAGAGAGAGAGAGACAGACGTATTGGCATGGAGAGGACGAGAGAGAAAGAGAGACAGACAGACAGACATACTGGTGTGAGAAAGAGAAATAGGAGAAAGAGAGAGCGAGCGAGAGTGACAGCGAGAGACGGACAGAGAGAGAGAGAGAGAGAGAGAGAGAGAGAGAGAGAGAGAGAGAGCGAATGACAGAGACAGACGGACAGACAGAAAGAGTGAGCGAGAAAAAAAAAAGAACAAAAAGACAGACAGAGAGAGACTGACAGTCATTATGAACGGTTCCATAAGCAAATATATATGACAGGACTGACAATGACAAGACTTGCACACACACACACACACACACACACACACACACACACACAATCACCCCCCCGCCACCCCACCCCACACCACACACACACACACACACAAACTACTCACCATCGTCGGCAGCTTGAACGACACAGGATGCGGGCAAAGTGTTCACATCTCTCACACAATACTACAGAACAACTGGACCACCACAGATCACAGCTTCCAGTATAAGCTCACTTCAGAAGCAGTTCACAACACCATCACCAGCGACTACATCGGTCCTCCACACACACACACACACACACTCCTCGAGATCTCCTCCTGTCTTGCTTTTTTTTTTTTTCAGACAGAGCAACTTAGCCAACATTCCTCATTCCTTCCCCTCCCCAATCTCTTTCTATCTCTCTTCCTCCGTCCCCCTCCATCCCTCAAAACCTGAACATGGGCTCTTTAATAATGTCACAAATATACGAAATGGTGCGATGCGGTTTGAGCAACAAAAATAACCACAAAAAAAAAACCTGCTCTTGAAATGTAGAGTTTCCGGTTTTTCACTTCATTCTCACGATATTACAAGGGCGCATGTTGTTTCACTTTTCATTAACTTTTTTTTTTCATCCCGTATTTTTTTGCGGCGTTGAAAAGACCATACGTGTTGCCTATGTGCGGTTTCGTCTTTGTCAGGGAATTTACAAATTTTTTTTTTTCCAATATATGAAGACGCAGAATTGTTGTTCCGGCACAGAACAAAAAAAAAGATAATTATATCCTTGCACTTATGACACAACGTTCTGTTTCTTCGTGATCCTGAACTCAAATTATCATTCCACACACGAAGACGTCGTTGCCACTGCAGTTTGACAAAGAGGAAATCTTTTGATTCACTGAAGCAATTGTTTATCTTCTGTTATGTCCAGGAACTCGCATCATCATCCGTATTCATAAACGAAGGTGTCACTTTGTCATTTGACGTTCAGGTATTTGCTCTTCGAGCGAAATACTAGGAGTTCACGTATTCGTCCCAAATAGGAAGACGCAACACAGCAACTTGAAGAGAACAATGCTAATTCTGTTGTTGTTTATTTGTTTGTATATTTTTGTTGTTGTTGCTGGGTTGTTGTTGTTTTTCTGACACACTGTTTACTTGCTTATCAGAAACTCAAACATTATTGATCCTTGAATGAGAATACCGCTGCATGGCAACTGGAAAGTAAATAGATCTTTGCCCATGAAGTGCAAAGTTCCAAGTCATATCACGAATTCGTGTAGTATCCCTTAAACAAGGACTGTTACGGACTTTAAAAAAAAAAAAAAAAAAAAAAAAAAAAAAAAAAAAAAAAAAAAAACACCAACGAACTGTGCTCTTTGAGTACAACAGATTTCGTTTTAAAGTTCACCGTTTCTTTTTCACGAACTCTCATGTCCATTCCGTGCCTGAACACGCCTCAACTGCAGAACGAGATAGTATGTTTCTTCTTCTTACTGTTGTTGTTGCTGCCTCACTCGTCCCATCCCATGTGTGAGAACGCAGCACTGCAATTTGACGTGGAGAAGACACTTTCACTTCGAGGGGCTGCTGTGTGTGATGCTACATGTACCAGGAGCTGCTTTACTACCCTCTTCACTCTTTATCGTGAACACGACTGTCTTTTTCATATTTTCATCCCGAAAAAGAACTGTTTCTTCTATATTCACACCATAGTAATACGACAGAGCAGCATTCCAATTCCACGCCGAAAGAAAAAAAAAGAAACCCCTTGTAGTTCTTGCTTTCACTCTCAGATATCTGGTGAATGAAATTCACTGCAGTCTCCTCACATTTGATACGTCTGTTTTGATCTCTTTTTTTTTCTTCTTCTTCTTTCAACCGCAGAGAAATATTACAGAAACACACGATTTAATAAAAACAAGGCAAGAAGGTGAATACAGAACCGCTGTCTTTCGTGTAGCAACTGACAGTTTATCAGCAACTGCGCCGCTGGGCTGTGTCCATCAGTTACCAATTTACAGTTTATCGCGGATTGCGTCGCTTCTGATCTGCATATCCTTCACATGTCTGTTCCGATTATTGGCGTCCAGATGACTTGACACTGCGTTGCCATTCAACAAACGAGTACGGGGGGTGCGGGGGGGTGGGGGTGGAGGGGGGGGGGAATGTTAGAAAAGGGAGCAAACTCTCGTCATCCTCTGTGCACACGTCCTGTCATTTTCTCTGCGTTGAGAGACGTTCGCTGTTTCATTTCATACGGCATCAAACTGACAACACAAAAAAGGAGAGAAAAAAAGAAAGAAAAAAGAATGAATAAATAAATAAGACAAAACAAATAAATAAATTTTTTTTTAATTCAATTCTCTATTTTCATCCACTCAACTGTAAATGGCATGCATATTCGAATTGTTCCGCCTTCATCGCCAGTGAAACGGAAGTAAATCGCTTCATTCACGCTATCACCTACTAACATTGGCGACAAAAGCCTCACCCACTTCATGCTTTGTGACAATGATACAACTGCCTCCTCTTGCTTAGCTACAGAAGTACTTTACGCTATTTTAGGCAGGGATACACTTACTTTCACATTCTTTACGCCATATAAAAGGGATACTTTCACCTTTTTACGCCATATAACAGGGATACAATTACTTTCACCTTTTTACGCCATATAACAGGGATATACTTATCTTCACCTTCTTTACGCCATATAACAGGGATATACTTATCTTCACCTTCTTTACGCCATATAACAGGGATATACTTATCTTCACCTTTTTACGCCATATAACAGGGATATACTTATCATCACCTTCTTTACGCCATATAACAGGGATATACTTATCTTCACCTTCTTTACGCCATATAACAGGAATACACTTGTCTTCACCTTTTTTACGTCATACAAATAAAAAAAAGGATACACTTATCTTCACCGTTTTACGCCATATATATAACATGGATACAATTATTTTCACCTTATTACGCCATTTAACAGGGATACACTTGTCTTCACCTTCTTTCCGCCATATAACATGCATATTTCACCTTCTTTACGTCATTTAAAAAGAAAAGGATACACTTATCTTCACCGTTTTACGCCATATAACAGGGATACACTTATCCGCACCTTCTTTACGTCATATAAAAAAAAGGATACACTTATTATCTTCACCCTTTTACGCCATATAACAGGGATAAAATTACTTTCACCTTATTACGCCATATAACAGGGATACACATGTCTTCACCTTATTACGCCATATAACAGGGATACACTTGTCTTCACCTTCTTTACGCCATATAACAGGGATATTTCACCTTCTTTACGTCATACAAATAAAAAGGATACACTTATCTCCACCAATTTACGCCATATAACAGGCATACATTTATCCGCACCTTTTTACGTCATATAAAAAAAGGATACACTTATCTTCACCCTTTTACGCCATATAACAGGGATACAATTACTTTCACCTTATTACGCTATATAACAGGGATACACTTGTCTTCACCTTCTTTACGCTATATAACAGGGATACTTCACCTTTACGTCATATAAAAAAGATAGCCTTCCTTACGCCATATACTTGCCTTCTTTACTTTATATAACAGGGGTACACTATCTTCACCTACTTTACGCCCAAAACAAGATACTTATCTCACCTTCTCTACGCCATATAACAGCTTGTCTACACCTTCTTTACATCATATAACAGGGATATACACACCTTCACATTTTACGTCATAAACAAGATACACTTACTTCACATACTTTACGCATTACAAAAAAAAAAAGATACACTATCTTCACCTTCTTTACGCCGTATAACAAAGACACTGTCTTCACCTACCTTTACGCCATATGACAAAGATACACTTATCTTCACCTTCTTTACGCCATATAACAGGGATACACTTAATTTTTCACCTTTACGCCATAAAAAAAAGATACACTTATCTTCACCTTCTTTACGCAATATAGCAGGGATACACTTAATTTTTTCACCTTTACGCCATATATATATAAAAAAAGATACACTTATCTTCACCTTCTTTACGCCATATAACAGGGATACACTTCAATTTTTCACCTTTACGCCATAAAAAAAAAAGATACACTTATCTTCACCTTCTTTACGCAATATAGCAGGGATACACTTAATTTTTTCACCTTTACGCCATATATAAAAAAAAAAGATACACTTATCTTCACCTTCTTTACGCCATATAACAGGGATACACTTAACTTTTCACCTTTACGCCATATATATATATAAAAAAAAGATACACTTATCTTCACCTTCTTTACGCCATATAACAGGGATACACTAACTTTTTCACCTTTACGCCATATATAAAAAAAGAGAAACACTTATCTTCACCTTCTTTACGCCATATAACAGGGATACACTTCAATTTTTCACTTTTACGCCATTTAAAAAAAGATACACTTATCTTCACCTTCTTCACGCCATATAACAGGGATACACTTCAATTTTTCACCTTTACGCCATATAAAAAAAAAAGATACACTTATCTTCACCTTCTTTACGCCATATAACAGGGATACACTTCAATTTTTCACCTTTACGCCATATATATAAAAAAAAAATTTTAAAAAAAGATACACTTATCTTCACCTTCTTTACGCCATATAACAGGGATACACTTAAACTTTTCACCTTTACGCCATATATATAAAAAAAAAAGATACACTTATCTTCACCTTCTTTACGCCATAGAACAGGGATACACTTATTTACATAAAAAAAAATTGTTTACAACAATATGGAAGCTAGAAAAGGAAGCTTGCCCACCTTCATCAAGATCCCACAGACATAAAAATTTATTTAAAAAAAAAAAAAAAACAAAAAAAAAACGACATATAGCAGTGGATGTGGTTCAGGTGATAGTGATTCCTCTTGACACTGACGCCAATCTGTCGTGTTTTTATTTTTATTTTTATTTATTTTTTTGTAGTCGTTTTGTTTCGATTTTTTTTGTTTGTTCCTTGTATATGTGTGTGTGTGTGTGTGTGTGTGTGTGTGTGTGTGTGTGTCCCCCCCCAGCACACTGCACAGGCACAAAACACGAGTAAGCCAGTCAGTGACTGACAAGTCGAACCATCTCCGTGATGATGCCGCCAGGAATGGTCAAAGTCAAGCAAGGATCTCTCCTCTCCCTCTCTCTCTCTCTCTCCTCTCTCTCCCTACCCCTCTTCCCCTCTCACTAACAACAAAATGAAGACACCTTCCGCAAAGCGAATCGCCAGCTCTTTGAGCAATACTCAACGCAAAAGGGTGGCCGGCTGTTTTTGTTTTTTTTGTTGTTTTTTTTTTGGGGGGGAGTGTTTTTACGAAAGTTTCACCACGCACAGTGTGCAATTTTCAAGCCGTCAGAAGAAAAAAAAAAAAAAAAAAAAAAAAAAAAAAAAGCTCCCCCAAAACCGAGATGATGTACAAATTTCTTTCCTTACTTGCCAGCTTTCTTCCATTTTTTTTTTTCAAGCAACTACCGGACAATTGTGCAGAACATTTTTTTTTTCTTCCCCACTCAACGTAAAGTAGAAAAACACACTGACCAACTTTTTTGAAAGTTGCCACAACGTGGCCACGGCTGCACTGTAAATGATTCTCCACCACCAGTGACTACCACCACCACCACCACTTCCAAAGAAAGCAAGCCAACAATACTTTCAATTTCACACTGTAAAAAAAAGAAGAAAAAAAGAAAAAAAAAAAAAGAAAAAATCGTCGTAAAACTTACAGAAACCACTTCAAACCAAAAACCGCTAAGAAATAACTCCAACTGTCGTTCTCATTATATAGTTGTTTTTTCCGCCACTCTCTCTCTCTCTCTCTCTCTCTCTCTCTTTCTCTGTATCTCTCTCTTTTCACAAAACCATCTTTCAAAAACTTATGTCAGGGAGCTACACGATTCCCCCACCCCCAACAATCTGGCGAAGAAGTCAGCGTTGCTGGTCTGTCAGCCTTTTCTCTCTTCCCCTATCGCACTCCCTTCCCCCCCTCCCTCCCTCCCTCAACCACCCCCCTCTCCCTCCCTCTCTCTCTCTCTCTTCCTCTATCACTGATTGAGCGTCAGCGAACTCCCACCCCCCCCCCCCAACCCCACCCCTACCCCCTCCAGCCAGCAACACCACGACTCTTAGACCACTTCCTGAAAAAAGGGGGAGAGTGAATGAGACAGAGAGAGAGAGTGAGTGAAAGAGAGAGAGTATGTGAATGAGTGAGGAAGAGTGGAGATGAGGAAGGGGGCGTGGGGTCTGGTGGGGGGGGGGGGGGGCGGGTTGTATTTCATACGCGTTGTCAGTAGTAATAGAAGAAGAAGAAGAAGTAGAAGAAGAATCAATATCCCACCCTTGCAAAAATAGTGGGTGGAAAGAGGGGGTTGAAAAGTGAACAAACAAAAAAAAAGAAACAACAACAAAAAAACAAACAGAATGAACAAAAACGAGGGTGGAGGGAAAGGGGGAGGGGGAGGGGGAGGGTGGAGGAAGGAAGGAGGGGGGGGGAAGAACGAATGAGAAGAGAAATGATGAGTGACGTCAGTGCTGGTGGTAGTGTGATGTGGTGGAGGAAGGGGGTAAGGGGGGGTGGGAGAAGTGAGTGGTGTGAGCCGAAAGAGAGCCGTGTCAGGCGAACTCTTGTCCTCTGTGTGTGTGTGTGTGTGTGTGTGTGTGTGTGTGTGTCTCTTTGTGTGTGTGTGTGTGTGTGGCCGACCCGCCCTGGTCCTTTGCTCTCCCTCTCACTCCATCCTTATCTCCCCCCCTGCCCGCCCCCCCCCCCTCCGCCCCCCGCCTTACCCTCCACCACACCGCACCGCAACCCACCCTACCCGCAAACATACACCCAGCCCCCCCCACTCTTCCCCCCAATAAGGTGTCTCTCTTTCTCTCTCTGTCTGTCTGTCCGTCTGTCTCTCTCTTTGTCTGTCTGTCTCTCTCTCTCTTCTCTCTCTCCCCCCTCCCTCCCTCTCTGTCCTTCTGTCTCTCTGTCCGTCTGTCTCTCTCTTTGTCCGTCTGTCTCTCTCTCTTCTCTCTCTCCCCCCCTCCCTCCCTCTCTGTCCTTCTGTCTGTCTGTCCGTCTGTCTCTCTCTTTGTCCGTCTGTCTCTCTTCTCTCTCTCCCCCCTCCCTCCCTCTCTGTCCTTGTGTCTCTCTGTCCGTCTGTCTCTCTTTGTCCGTCTGTCTGTCTCTCTTCTCTCTCTCCCCCTCCCTCCCTCTCTGTCCTTCTGTCTGTCTGTCCGTCTGTCTCTCTCTTTGTCCGTCTCTCTCTTCTCTCTCTCCCCCCTCCCTCCCTCTCTGTCCTTGTGTCTCTCTGTCCGTCTGTCTCTCTTTGTCCGTCTGTCTCTCTCTTCTCTCTCTCCCCCCTCCCTCCCTCTCTGTCCTTCTCTGTCTGTCTGTCCGTCTGTCTCTCTCTTTGTCCGTCTGTCTCTCTCTCTTCTCTCTCTCCCCCCTCCCTCCCTCTCTGTCCTTGTGTCTCTCTGTCCGTCTGTCTCTCTTTGTCCGTCTGTCTCTCTCTTCTCTCTCTCCCCCCTCCCTCCCTCTCTGTCCTTCTCTGTCTGTCTGTCCGTCTGTCTCTCTCTTTGTCCGTCTGTCTCTCTCTCTTCTCTCTCTCCCCCCTCCCTCCCTCTCTGTCCTTGTGTCTCTCTGTCCGTCTGTCTCTCTTTGTCCGTCTGTCTCTCTCTCTCTCTTCTCTCTCTCCCCCCTCCCTCCCTCTCTGTCCTTCTGTCTGTCTCTGTCTGCCCGTCTTCTCTCTTCTCTCCCTCCGTCCCTCTCTGTCTTTCTGTCTCTCTGTCCGTCTTCTCTCTTTGTCCGTCTGTCTCTCTCTCTCTCTTCTCTCTCTCCCCCCCCCCCTCCCTCTCTTCCTCTCTTCTGTCTCTCCGCTGTCCTCTCTCTTTTGTCCGTTCTGTCCTCTCTCTCTTCTTCTCTCTCCCCCCTCCCTCCCTCCTCTGTCCCTTGTTTCTCGCTGTCCTCTGGTCCTCTCTTTCCGTCTTCTCTCTCTCTTCCTCCCCTCCCCACTCTCTGTCCTTCTGTCTGTCTGTCCGTCTCTGTCTCTCTCTTTGTCCGTCCTGTCTCTCTCTCATCTCTCACTCCCCCTCCCTCCCTCTCAGTCCTTCTGTCCTCTTCTGTCTCTGTCTGCCCTCTTCTCTCTTCTCTCCCTCATCCCCTCTATGTCTTTCTGTCCTGTCTCTCTGCTGTCTCTCATGTCCGTCCGTCTACCTCCCTCCCCCTTCCGTCCCTCTATGGTCCTCTGGGTCTGTCTTCTCTCTCTCTTTGTATTTCTGTCTGTCTCCTCCCTTATCTCCCTCCCTCCCTTCCCCTCTCCCTCCCCTAACTCTCCCCCGCCTTCCGTTTGTATATCTGTCTGTCTCCTCCCTTCTCTCCCTCCTTCCCTCTCCCTCTCCTAACTCTCCCCCGCCTTCCGTTTGTATTTCTGTCTGTCTCCTCCCTTCTCTCCCTCCTTCCCTCCCCCTCTCCCTCCCCTAACTCTCCCCCGCCTTCCGTTTGTATTTCTGTCTGTCTCCTCCCTTCTCTCCCTCCTCCCCCCCCCCTCTCTCTCCCCTAACTCTCCCTCGCTTTCCGCTTGTATATCTGTCTGTCTCCTCCCTTATCTCCCTCCCTCTCATCCCCCCTCCCTCCCCTAACTCTTCCTTGCCTTCCGTTTGTATATCTGTCTCCTCCCTTCTCTCCCTCCTTCCCTCCCCCTCTCCCTCCCCTAACTCTCCCCCCGCCTTCCGTTTGTATATCTGTCTGTCTCCTCCCTTCTCTCCCCCCTCTCCCTTCCTCTATGTCTTTCTGTCTTGTCTCACTCTCTATCAACCTCTTCATGTATATCTCTTTCTTTTCCCCTTCCCTCCCTCCCTCCCTCCCCATCTGTCTGTATCCCCCCTCTCTCCCTCCCCACCCTCTCTCTCTCACTCTGTCCGTCCACCTTTCACTCACACTCCTTCCCTCGCACGCTTCCCTTCTCTCTGTCTGTGTCCGTCTGTCTTTCTCTTCTCTCCCTACACCTCCCCCCCTCTCTCTTTCTATCTGTCTCTTCCGGTCTGTCTCTCCCCCCCCCCATTCCCTCCGAATCCGCCCCCCCCTCCCCCCACACACACACACAATCGACCTTTGTCTGTCTCTCTCCACCCCTCCCTCTATCTCTCTCTCTCTCTCCATCTATCCCTCTCTTCCTCCATATCTCTTTCTCTCTCCCTCCCACCCCCCTAACCCCGCAACCCCACCCCACCCACCTCCCTCGTCCTCTCTCTGTCCGTATGTCTGTCTGTCTCTTCTCTTCTCCCCCTCTGTCTGTCCCACTCTCTATCTCTGCCTGTTTGTCTGTCTAGTCTCTCCTTCGCTACTACCTCCCTCCTCCCCTTCAGTCTCTGTCTCTCTCTCTCACCTCTGTCTCTCCCTCCCTCTATTTCTCTTTTCCTCACTCTCTCTTTCTCTATCCCTTCCATAACCCTCCCTCCCTCGCCCGATCTCTCTCTCTCTCTCTCCCTCGCCCTCTCTCTCTCTCTTCCTCCGTCTCCCATAACCCTCCCTCCCTCGCCCCCTCTCTCTCTCTTCCTCCCTCCCTTCCATAACCCTCCCTCCCTCGCCCCCCCCCTCCCCCCCTCTCTCTCTCTCTGTGCATCTGATGGGCCGTGACAGCTGTGGTGGTGTTTTGGCCATTAACTGGGAGTGGTCTTCGTAATCATCGGCGGAAGTGACGTCTTTTCGACGTGGTCGTCGTCGTCGTTGTCGTCGTCATTGACTGAGTGGGTTTCGTTGTCGTCATTCTTCTGATTACGGTGATGATGAAGATGATGATGATGGTGAAGATGAAGATGATGATGATAATGATGATGGTGAAGAAGATGATGATGATGATCGTCGTCGTTCTCGTCATGTTCGTTGTCTTCGTCATCAGAATGGCTTTACCATCTAAGTGGCTACAGCAGCAGCAGCAGCAGTAGCAGTGGTAGAAGCAGCAGTAGTAGAAGTCGTAGCAGAAGCAGCAGCTGCATTAGTCCGAATCTATTCTTCATATCCTTGCCGTTCTGATACTGATAATAGTGGTGATGATATCATTTCCTAAGCTGGGACTCTGCCTGTAGACATTGTTGCTGTGATCGTCGTCATCTTCACCACTGAAATACTGTCGTCGTCTTTTCAATAGCTCTTCATCCCACGTTCTCTTCTGCACGAAGCCGCTTGACAAATCAAAAAAAAAAAAAATCTGATAAAATCTTGTTACACACACAACCCCTCCCCCCCCCTTGCTCCCCCTCCCCACAAAAAAATGAATAGATAAATAAATTTTTTTTTTTAAAAAACAACAACACAAAAACACATGCTCTCTCTCTCTCTCTGTCTCTCTCTCCTAAACTCTCATCATCATGCTTGTGCATTCAAGCACGCTGTTCTGCATGTCTGCGTGCATGTGTATTTGTATGTGTGTTTGTGTGTGTGTGTGTGTGTGTGTGTGGGGGGGGGGGGGGGCACGCGCGCTTGCGTGTGGATGTGCGAATGTGTACATGCTTATATATTTACATACACAATGTGCTTTGCGCTTAAGGGAACTTCACGCTCTTTCGCCTTATTCTCCTGGACATCACAGCCACAGGTCGTCAGCTCCACTTAACCCAACTTTGTTCTGACCAAGAAAAGCCCAATTTCCCAGGGGAAAAGAAGAGAGGCAGGAGACGCTGTGTCTAAAAAAGCCACACTGGCATCAAACAAACAGCCAGCCACCAACGTCTAAGGGAGACTGTGGCATGAACAATCTTATCGACAGTGTGTCGGCCAAACCTTGTTCCTTGCACTGCCCCCAGCTACAGAAAGCAACGTCAGGGCTTTTTCACTGAGTTTGGCACTGCTCCCGTGAGGTGGGGTTCCATCAGACCTCTGGCTACAAGAAAGGAAGATGCTGGATAAGACCTATGTTTGTTTCCTGACCTGGTTGTGTCTGTAGTGCTCACATATCCTGGAAGCGCTATTGACAAGCAGGACAGGACAGACGCAGACATCAAAAGGACTGACAGGGCCGGACCAGCCTTTATTCAGAGTGCTTTCAAAACCGAAACTAAACATCCAGCTCTTTAATTCCAGCAGTGAACTTCTGAAGCTGCTATACGGTGCTGTGACATGGAGAATGACAAAGACTGTCCTTAACAAAGTGCAGACGTTCATCAGCAGCTGTCTGAGAAGTATTCCTCTTGCCTACTGGCCACACAACATCAGCTACATCGACCTGCAGAAAAAGACACAATACCAGCCAACTGAAAGCGAAATTAGAAAATAATAAAATGTTGATAGATCAGAGAAGAATCTACGCCACTGGCAAAACAAGATCAGCAACATCAGGGTGGAGTGATGGCCTAGAGGTAACGCGTCCGCCTAGGAAGTGAGAGAATCTGAGCGCGCTGGTTCGAATAAGGGCTCAGCTGCTGATATTTTCTCCCCCTCAACTAGACCTTGAGTAGTTGTCTGGACGCTAGTCATTCGGATGAGACGATAAACCGAGGTCCCGTGTGCAGCATGCACTTAGCGTACGTAAAAGAACTGACGGCAACAAAAGGGTTGTTACTGGCAAAATTCTGTAGAAAAATCCACTTCGATAGGAAAAACAAATAAAACTGCACGCAGGAAAAAAAACACCAACAAATGGGTGGCGCTGTAGTGTAGCGATGCGCTCTCCCTGGGGACAGCAGCCCGAATTTCACACAAAGAAATCTGTTGTGATAAAATGAAATACAAATACATCAACCTTTGAAAGAAGACACAACAGCCATCTGCAAGCCAAACAAGGCGAGGATGGATCAGGCACTTGGTAAGAACACCAGCACCAACCAGCCGCCATGACGAAGTGGTTAGCGTCGCGAACTGACGGCTGGGAGGACGCGGGTTCGAATCCCAGCGGAGGTGGGTTTTTCGGCCCGTGGCCGGCTCCTACCCACAGCTGAGTGTGCTGTGGGCTTAAAATTTTTTAATGGGGAGACTGGGACCACACAGTCGAGTGTCATCCACTTCAAGGATGCGTCTTTGGGTGTGTTGCTCTAATTACCTGACCAACACTGCAAGTGTCTGTATCTCTCGGGCCTGGTTAACGCCGGGATATCATTATGACAGGAAGCGTAGAGTACAACCTTGTCACGCAGTCCGAAACCAGAATGGACCTCCATAGCAACATCGTCATCCTCCTCCTTCGCTGTCATCAATATAAACAAAATAGTCTCAAAGTCTGTGGCCTTTCATGCCCTGCTCTCATGGTGACCTCAGTTTCGATACCCCTCCACTTCCGTGCTTTGGTTGAGTCCTGTCAATGTCGTCAGTGTCGGCAGATTCATGGGGGGCTGTTGTTTGAGGAACGTGGTGGCGTGGTGTTTGAGGGACGTGGTGGCACTCTGGGAGAGACGCTCACTCAGTCCGGCTCCGCGACTAAGCCATTATTGTCGTTAGTAGGGTCTTAGTAGGTGGTGTCCCAAGTACGTTAAAACAGAACAGGCACCACTGAACACCACCGAAGTGACTCAGCAGCAGTGCAGGGTCTCCTCTGGTGTATGGCCTCCTGGCGACCTAGCATCGATGGTTCCCTGTGGACTGCCGACGCTGGAACTGCGACGGACGAATCCGGGTGTGGCCGTGTATGGGGGAATCTAAATGAGCGCCGTGGGAGTAATGCCACTGAAACGGTGCAGATGATGGGACAGCAAATTAAAAAAAAAAAAAAAAAATCGAAAAAAAAAGAACACCACCATCAAACATCACAAGATAAACCCTGACAGGGAAACCCCAAGGGAAGAGAAAGTGAGGCCAAATGAGCAAATATAATGCAGACACCAAGAAGACGGGAGGAGGAGGGAGCGGCGTTGTTTGTTGCTGTTTTCGTATCTTCCTTCCGCTGCATGTCAGAGTGGGTGTCTGTGTTTGTCCTGCTGGCAAATCGTTTGAGAAAGCCATAGACCACTGCGTGTCACACTCTGTTGCACTGTTCATTGTTGACACACGTGGATGTGTGTGTGTGTGTGTGTGTGTGTGTGTGTGTGTGTGTGTGTGTGTGTGTGTGTGTGTGTGTGTGTGTGTGTGTTTCCTTGTTTGTGTGTGTGTGTGTGTGTGTATGTGTGTGAGTGTCTGTCTGTCATACTTCATCCCATCTCCCCCTTCTTTTTTTTTTTTTCCTTTGCGCAGAAGGTTATATTTTCTTTTCAACATCGTCTCCATTACAATTTCACATGAAATTCCACACCAATAAAGCAGAATTGCAATTTACACAACCTTTAGCAATAGAGGTCACACACACACACACACACACACACACACACACACTGACAACACACACACACGCACACACACACACACAAACATATATATATATATATATATATATATATACATACATACATACATACATATATGGTGACAGTTTGAAAAGGTATATCTTTTAGTTAACAAACAAAAAAAACTCACAAACAGGAAAGAATGTAAAAAGAATGAAGAAGAGAAAAAATAAACAAACACGACCAACAACAACAACAACAACAAAACAACGAAGGAATAACAGACATAGATCCCCAGAACATGACATTTCCAATCTCAGCTCACAGCACACGTTAAAAGTCAAATCTCATGGATCACAAGGAACACCCCCTTCTTCTTTCCTTGTGCTTTGGAGTGGTGGTGAAATGTGGAGGGTGAACGAGGGTCATTTGTAGTGGACAGTGCTTTCTGTCAGTGTAGGATCAGTGAGCAGCGACTCTTGTTTCCTGCTTCCCTCGTCATTCTCCCTTTGATTCCCCCCCACTTTTCTCTCACTTGTGTGTGTGTGTGTGTGTGTGTGAGAGAGAGAGAGTGTGTGTGTGAGTGTGCGTGTGCGTGTGTTTGGTGCTAGATAGAGAGAGAAAGTGCATACGCGTATACATGTGTGTATGTGTGTGTGTGTGTGTGTGTGTGTTTGCGCAATGTGTGTGTGTATATATGGGTGTGCATGTATTTACGTGTACATCCATCTACCTTTGTATTCACTCTCAGTTTCATGGATCTTCACGCTCTTTCGCCTTATTCTCCAGGATATCTCAGCCACAGGTCAGCTCCACTTAACCCAACTTTGTTCTGACCGGGAAAAGCCCAATTTCCCAGGGGAAAAGAAGAGAGGCAAGGGACGCTGTGTCTAAAAAAGCCACACTGGCATCAAACAAGCAGCCAGCCACCAACGTCTAAGGGAGACTGTGGCATGAACAATCTTATCGACAGTGTGTCGGCCAAACCTTGTTCCTTGCACTGCCCCCAGCTACAGAAAGCAACGTCAGGGCTTTTCACTGAGTTTGGCACTGCTCCCGTGAGGTGGGGCTCCATCAGACCACTGGCTACAAGAAAGGAAGATGCGGGATAAGACCGATGTTTGTTTCCTGACCTGGTTGTGTCTGTAGTGCTCACATATCCTGGAAGCGCTACTGACAAGCAGGACAGAACAGACGCAGGCGTTAAAGAACTGGCAAGAAGCTTTCAATCAGAGTGCTGTCAAAACAGACACCAGCTCTTTAATTCCGACAATGAATTCATTGTTAATGTATGTTGTTGAGATGAAGATGATGGCAAAGACTACTCCCAACAAAGTGCGGACGTTCACCAACAGCTTTCTAAGAAGAAAAATTTACAAACCCACTGCTGAGACAAGATCAGCAACATCGACCTGCTGAAGAACGCGCTGCACCAGCCAACTGAAAGTGAAACTAGAAAAAAAAGTGTCTGTGGCCTTTCATGCCCTGCTCTCATGGTGACCTCAGTTTCGATGCCCCTCCACTTCCATGCTTGGGGTGTCCTGTCAATGTCGTCAGTGTCGGCAGATTCATGGGGGGCTGTTGTTAGAGGGACGTGGTGGCGGTCACCACTCTGGGAGGGACGCTCACTCAGTCTGGCTCCGCGACTAAGCCATTATTGTCATTAGTAGGGGGTTTAGTAGGTGGTGTCCTAAGTACGCTAAAACAGAACAGGCACCACTGAACACCACCGAAGTGACTCAGCAGCAGTGCAGGGTCTCCTCTGGTGTGTGACCTCCTGGCGACCTAACATCGATGGTTCCCTGTGGACTGCCGACGCTGGAACTGCGACGGACGAACCCGGGTGTGGCTGTGTATGGGGGAATCTAAATGAGCGGCGTGGGAGTAATGCCACTGAAACGGTGCAGATGATGGAGCCAAATGAATCAGAGAAGAATCAACACCACAGGCCACACAAGATCAGGAACATCAACCTGTGGAAGAAGACACAGCAAGTCATCTCAAAGTGAAACTGGGCGGGGATGAATCAGGCACTCACTAACAAAACCAGCATCATGCATCACCAGACAGGCCCTCACATGGAACCTCCAGGGGAAGAGAAACATCATGCAGGCATTAAGAAGATGGGGGATGTTGATTGTTTCTGTTTGCTTAACTTGGTTCCGCTGCATGTCAGACTGGGTATCTGTGTTTGTTCTGCAGGCAAATCGTTTGAGTCCAAACAGCGTTTCCATTGAGCCTAGCACTGCCTGTCAGTCTCTGCACGTGTGTGTGTTTGCGTGTCTGTGTGTGCATTCGTGCATGAGTCTGCGCATTCATTTGTGTCTGTCTGTGTGTTCGCATGCATATGTGTACGTGTCCATGTGTGTGCATGTGTGTATGTACACGCGCTTATGTATTTACATGCATAAGGGAGAAGATCCAGGATAAGAGCGATGTTTGTTTCCTCACCAAGTCGTGTCTACAGCATTCACACAGGACGGAAGAACCATGAACACACAGGGCAGCACAGATGAAGTTGCCAAAGCAAATGACTAACAAGGCCAAAGCAGCAGTCACACAGAGTGCTGTCAAAAAACAAAAGATCCAGATCGTCAATGCCGCAAAACAAAAACAACTGAATATCCAGCTCTTCAATTCCAACAGTGAAGCAGAGGTGTTGTACAGTGCTGTTGCATGGAGCATGACAAAGGCTGCACTCAACAAAATGCACACGTTCACCAACAGCTGTCGGAGACGAAGCATCTACAAATGCACTGGCCAACCAAGGTCAGCTACATCAACCTGCAGAAGACAAAACCAAACCAGCCAACTGAAAGCGAAATTAGAAAAAAAAAGGTGTGGATGGATCAGACAAGAATCACAGGATGATGAAGACTACCCTCAACAAAGTGCACACGTTTATCAACAGCTGTCTTTGAAGAAGAATCTACAAACCACTGGCCAGGTAAGATCACCACCGTCAACCTGTGGAACAAGACACGGCAACAATCACCCGAAAGAGAAATTAGAAAGTGGGGGTGGACCAGGCACACACTACGACCACACAGGCCCTGACATGAAAACCATGAGGTAAGAGAACGGAGAGATGAAGATGATGGCAAAGACTACTTCCAACAAAGTGCAGACGTTCACAACCAGCATCAAACATCACCGCACAGGCCCTGACGTGGAAACCACGAGGGAATAAAAGGGGTGATGAAGATGATGGCAAAGACTACTTCCAACAAAGTGCAGACGTTCACAACCAGCATCAAACATCACCACACAGGCCCTGACGTGGAAACCACGAGGGAATAAAAGGGGTGATGAAGATGATGGCAAAGACTACTTCCAACAAAGTGCAGACGTTCACCACCAGCATCAAACATCACCAAACAGACCCTGACGTGGAAACCACGAGGGAATAAAAGGGGTGATGAAGATGATGGCAAAGACTACTTCCAACAAAGTGCAGACGTTCACAACCAGGATCAAACACCACCACACAGACCCTGACATGAAAGGCAAAGACTACTTCCAACAAAG
>NC_134903.1:9744793-9762293 GCF_041734735.1 Babylonia areolata | reverse complement strand
TACACATTTGACAAGCAGTATCAATAAAATGAACGATTTACATTACACATTATGGCATAAGGTGGGAAAGGCAAGAGAGAGAGAGAGAGAGAGAGAGAGAGAGAGAAACCAATATACGCTACACCACCACATCTGCCAAGCAGATGCCTGACCAGCAGCGTAACCCCAAAGCGCTCAAGGAACAGGCAAAGGAGGAGAATGGTGTCCTCCAGTCCAAACAGGGGCCCACATAACACAACTCTAGATCACAGACATAAACATGATGGGTAGAATATACAAAAAAATACGATATTTGTATTTGTATTTCTTTTTATCACAACAGATTTCTCCGTGTGAAATTCGGGCTGCTCTCCCCAGGGAGAGCGCGTCGCTACACTACAGCGCTACCCACTTTTTTGTATTTTTTTCCTGCGTGCAGTTTTATTTGTTTTTCTTATCCAAGTGGATTTTTTTTCTACATAATTTTGCCAGGAACAACCCTTTTGTTGCCGTGGGTTCTTTTACGTGCGCTAAGTGCATGCTGCACACATGACCTCGGTTTATCGTCTCATCCGAATGATACAATACAATACACTACACTACAATACAATACAAAACAATACAATAAAGCACGCAAATCAGAGTATATCAAAAATGTTATTGGAGATTAAAAAAAAAAAAAAATTGTAAGACACACACAAAAAAGGCGGTAAGGTGGGAAAAAGGGAGAGGGGCGGAGAGAGAGAATGAGACAGAGACAGACAGACAGACAGACAGCGACAGGGAGACAGAGAGATACAAAGACAGAGAGAGAGAGAGAAATTGAAAAAAAATAGAGGGCGGAGAGAGAGGGGAGCGAGAGGGTGAGACAGATGGGGGGAGGTAGAAATGGAGAGGGAGAGAGAAAGATAGAAAAGAGAAAGAGAGAGACACAGAGAGAGAGGAAGAGAAAGTGGAAAAGAGAGAGGGGGGAGGACGAAAGTTAAGAAAAGAAAAAAAACACATAAAAGCGAAATCACACACACACACACACACACACACACACACAGACAGACACAGGACAGACACAGAAACAAAAGTCACGGATACGGATGTTTTATTCAATACAGAGGCCATGCCCCCCCCTCAATGAAGGGCTGGTGCAAACAAACATCTCAAGAGAAACCAATGGAAAGGGAGAGAACGAGACAGTCAAGACAGCAGACAACAGTTCATCCAACTTATCCGCATTTGCTGTAAATCATGTCTTTCTTTCCTGCTCTCTTTTTTTTTCTTCTTTCTTTTTTCCTCTTTCTTTCTTTTTCCTTCCGAAACATCTCAAGAGAAACCAAGGGAAAGGGAGACAAACAAAAGGAGGACACACACAGAGAGAGGAAAAGGGAGAGAACGAGACAGTCAAGACAGCAGACAACAGTTCATCCAACTTATCCGCATTTCCTGAAAAGCATGTCTTTCTTTCCTGCTCTCTTTTTTTTCTTCTTTCTTTTTTCTTCTTTCTTTCTATCTAACCTTCCTTTCTTTCAAACTTTATCTTTTCTTTCTTTCTTTTTTTTCTTCTGCATTTCTTTCTTTCCCCTACCCTCTTTTTTTTTTCTCTTTCAATCATTCCTTTCTTTCTTGTATTTCAACTTCTTTAACTCCTCCCTTTCTTCCTCCTTTCATATTCTGTCTTTCTGTCTCTCTTTCTTTTCCTTCGCCTTTCCTCTCATTCCTTTTCTATTACTCATTTCTTTTTCTGTTCTTTTTTTTTTTATTCTTCTTCCTTCTTTCCAACTCTTCCACCATCCCTCGCTCCCTCCCTCCCTCGCTCCTTTCATCTTTGCCCCTTCTTTTACTTCCTTCCTTCCTTTATTCCCTTCTCAATCTGCTGTCTACAATGACATGATCGTGCATTAAATTTCCATGTCCTTATCCTCCCAACCCGCAACCATCCCAAATAAAAAGAGAATAAAAAATAAAATAAAATAAAGGCCTAAGAAAAAAAAATCCTTTCCACTCTTTTCAAACATTTTTGATGGCTTAGAAATCATGATCTTAGAGAGAGAGAGACAGACAGACAGACAGAGACAGAGAGGAGGGAGAGAGAGAGAGGGGGGGATACAGAAAGAGAGGGGGAGAGAGAGCGAGAGAGGGAGGAAGGGAGAGAGAGGGGGAAAGAGAGGAGAGAAAGAGAGGAGAGAGAGAGGAGAGAGAGGGAGAGAGAAAGACAGAGAGAGGGGGAGAGAGAGGGGGGGAGAGAGAGAGGGGGGGAGAGAGAGGGGGAGAGAGAGAGAAAGAGAGGGAAAGAGAGAGAGAGAAAGAGAGGGAGAGAGAGACAGAGAGAAGGAGAGAGAGACAGAGACAGACAGACAGACAGAGACGAAGTGACTGACGAATGCACATGACCTCGAGTGATCATTTGTGAACTAACCCCCACCTACTCCCACCACAACCCCCCCATCCCCCACCCCCACCCCCACACCCCACCCCCCCTCCCCTCCTTACCCGGAAATCTTGAAACCCAAAGCGTGTAATGTCTCCAAGGGAATCAATCTTGTAGTCGTTGACACCACGGGGGAAAAAACAGAAAAAAAAACCCAAACGACAGAAGAAACTAAGAGAACACACAGAAAGAAGGCTCACACCCTTTCGGAAGAACTGAGAGCAGCTAGCAGGGTGTCAAAAAAAAAAAAAAGGTGGTGACAAAAAAAAAAGAAAAAAAAAAGAGTGGCAGCGAAAAGGTGGAGGTGACTGACAGTGGCTGAAGAGAGATAACGATAAGCGTGAGAGAGAGATGCTGGGGGGGGGGGAGGGGGGCGGAGAGAGAGAGAGTGTGCGACAGACAGACAGAGACACAGAGAGATAGAGAAAGAAAGAAAGAGATGGAGAGAGAAGAAGACAGAGAGAAGGAGAGAGACAGACAGACAGACAGACAGAGACAAAGTGACTGACAAATGCACATGACCTCGAGTGATCATTTGTGAACTAACCCCCACCTCCTCCCACCAAGTGAGGAAACAGGAGAGAGAGAGAGAGAGAGAGAGAGAGAGAGAGAGAGAGAGAGAGAGAGAGGAGAGAGATGAAGACAGTGAGGCAGAGAAAGAGAAAGAGAGAGAGAGAGAGGGGAGAGATGGAGACATACAGGCAGAGAGAAAAAGAGAGAGAGGAGAGGAGAGATGGAGACATACAGGCAGAGAGAGAGAGAGAGAGAGAGGAGAGGAGAGATGGAGACATACAGGCAGAGAGACAGAGAGAGGGGGGAGAGATGGAGACATACAGGCAGAGACAGAGAGAGAGAGAGAGATAGAGAGATATACAGGCAGAGAGAGAGAGAGAGGAGAGATGGAGACATACAGGCAGAGAGACAGAAAGAGAGAGAGGAGAGATGGAGACATACAGGTGGAGACATAGAGGAGAGAATGATGAGAGATGGAGACAGGCAGGCAGGCAGAGAGAGAGAGAGAGAGAGAGAGAGAGAGAGAGAGAGAGAGAGAGAGAGATTAAAACAGAGACAGACAGACAGAGAGAGGAGAGATGGAGACACAGAGAGAGAGTGAGAGGCAGACAGACACAAAAAGAGATAGCTAGAGAGATAGACAGAGAGATAGATAGACAGATAGAGATAGATAGAGAGATAGATAGATAGATAGATAGATAGATAGATAGATAGACAGAGGCAGAGGCATACAGACAGACATGTATACATCACAGACTAATTCATCCTATGTAATGTGACCATTTTCCATACAACTCTGCACGTTTCGTGTTATTCGTTTGTCAAAAATCACGAATGATAATAAACACATGATCTTTCTTTTCTTTTTCGTTCCCCTTATCCGTTCTTCAGTTCATGCATCCTCTCTCCCTCCCTCCCTTGTCTGTCTTTTTTTTCTTCCTTCCTCTCTTCTCTTTATCTTCTGTAATGCTTATTTCTTTTCTGTTTGTTCTTCCCTCCTTCCTTCCTTCATCTTCTGTAATGCTTATTTCTTTTCTGTTCGTTTCTTCCCTCCCTCCTTCCTTCCTTTCTTTCTTTCTCTTTCTTTATTCTTAATTTCTATCTTCCTTCCTTCCTTCATCTTCTGTAATGTTTTTCTTTTCTGTTCGTTTCTTCCCTCCTTCCTTCCCTTCTTTCTTTCATTCTCTTTCTTTCTTCTTTCTTTCGTTGTTTCTATCTTCCTTCCTTTATCTTCTGTAATGCTTATTTGTTTCATGTTCGTTTTTCCCTCCTTCCTTCTTTTCTTTCTTTCTTTCTCTTTCTTTCTATCTTTCTTCCTTCCTTCCTTCATCTTCTGTAATGCTTACTTCTTTTCTGTTCGTTTCTTCCCTGATTCCTTCCTCCTCCTTTCTTTCTTTCCTCCTTCCTTCCTTCATCTTTTGTATGCTTATTTCTTTTCTGTTTGTTCTCCCTCCCTCCTTCCTTCCTTCCTTTATCTTCTGTAATGCTTCTCTTCTGTTCCTTCCTTCCTTCTCTTTATCTTCCGTAATGCTTATTTCTTTTCTGTTCATTTCTTCCCTCTTTCCTTGTCCCATCCCTTTCTTCCTCCATTCGTCTCCTCACTTCATTTCTTTTTTTGCTTGGTTTGTTTTCTTCGCTCCTTCGTCTCTTCTTTCTTTCCTTCTTTCGTCCTACGCTCCTCTCTTTCTTCCGTCCTTCCTTTCTTTCTGTCTTTCTTCCTTTCTTTCTTCATTCCTTCCTACCTTTCCTTTCTTTGTCAGGACCAAATTCACTTTCAGGGGTGAAAGTAAACACCGTTTCGAAATCTCTGCTTCCCACGGAAAACTTTTCGAAGTCGTCATTTACTCGTTCTACCCTCTCCCCCCTCCATGAAGACTTCAAGACAGAATACCGTATGATAAAAGACAGAGACAGACAGACAGACAGACAGAGACAGAGAACTCAGAACTCAACACGTTTTTATTCAAGGATTAAGATTTTAGGCATTGTCTATTCTTCCAATCTGTCCTTGCTAATCTACATCTATTACAAATTGCACACACATAAATGAAAGGAAAAGGTTTTCATGAGACAGAGAGACAGACAGACAGAGTACCAAAAGACAGAGAGAGGCAGAGACTGAGACTGAGAACGTATGAGACAGAGACAGAGAGAGAGACATGCACAGAGAAAGACACACAGAGAGAGTGTGACATATACACACAGTGGGGCACAGAAAGAGACACAGAGAAAGAGAAAGGCAGAGACAGAGACAGAAAGAGAGAGAGAGAGAGGGACAGACAGAGACAAGGATAGAGTGTGAGACAGAGATAGAGACATGGAGGCTGAGAAGAGAGCTCCATCATAAAAGCAACTCAACCCAGATACAACACCGCTGACAACACCGGAGAAGGGAAAACAAGAAAGACAAGGCCTTCACGACTCACTTGTGATACACTTTAAAAAAAATCCAAGCTTTTTATGTATTGAGTATAATGCCTTTACTGTTATATTTATATTTTTTGTATTCTCTAAACTTGGCACTTTGATCTGATATTCGACCCAACAAAAGATCTGTCATTATTGTCATTTTTTGTTCAAACAGGAACTTCTTTTGCTAAGCGTGGAAGTTTTATTTATTGCAAACGTTTTGGTGTCGGCAGTAAAACAAGGGAAATTACTCTGCTGGGGAACTTAGTTTGCTTTAAACTGATCTTTCTCATCTTAAACATTACATTTTGAAATTATACTCAATACATAAAAAGCTTGCATTTTTTTTTTTAAAAAAGTGCATCACAAGTGAGTCTTGAAGGCCTTGCCTCTCTTGTTTCAAAATGTAATGTTTAAGATGAGGAAGATCAGTTTAAAGCAAATTAACTCCACTAGCATTACATAGTAATTTCCCTTTTTTTCTATCTGAACCAAAACGTTTGCAAAATAAATAAAGCTTCCATGCTCAGCAAAAGAAGTTCCTGTTTGAGCCAAAAATGATAATAATGACTGCTCTAGCTGTTGGGTCAGAATATCAGATCAAAGTGCCAAGTTTAGAGCATACAAAAAATATAAATATAACAGTAAATGCAGTTTGCATATAATTAGGCTTCATTCTTTATTTTTTTGTGCCCATCCCAGAAGCGCAATATTGTTTTAAACAAGATGACTGGAAAGAACTGATTTTTTTCCCATTTTTATGCCAAATTTGGTGTCAACTGACAAAGTAGTTGCAGAGAAATGTCAATGTTAAAGTTTACCACGGACACACAGACACACACAGACACACACAGACACACACACACACACACACACACACACACACACACAACCGAACACCGGATTAAAACATAGACTCACTTTGTTTACACGCTGTGAATGGGATGGAATGGACGGAGAGTGTTAAAGTATAGAGAGAAGAGTGTGACATATAGACACAGTGGGACACAGAGAAAGAGAAAGAGACACAGATAAAGAGAGACAGAGAGAGAGAGGGACAGACAGAGACAGAGACAAGGATAGAGTGTGAGGCAGAGATAGAGACATGGAGGTTGAGAAGAGAGCTCCATCATAAAAGCAACTCAACGCAGATACAACACCGCTGACAACACCGGAGAAAGGAATAAAAAAAAAAAATAAAAAAAAAACACACGCTGTGAATGGGATGGAATGGACGGAGAGTGTTGAAGGATAGAAGAGCCAGTGGCTGGGAAAAGCAACAAGCTGGGCGACTGAAAGAAAGAGAGAGAGAGAGGGGGTTAGAGAGAGGGAGGCAAGGTGAGAGAGAGGGAGAGAGAGAGAGAGGGTGAGAGATAGAGACAGATAGAGACAGAAACTGAAACACACACACACACACACACACACACACACACACACACACACACACAAAGACATAGACTGAGGGAGAGAGAAAGATGGAGACAGTGACAGAGACAGAGAAAAAAAGAGACATAAAGAATGACACAGAGACAGAGACAGGGACACAGAGAGACACACACACACACACACATAAAGAGAGACAGACAGAAAGAGAGACAGACAGACAGACAAAGATAGAATGTGAGAGAAGTACAGAGAAAAAGAGAGAGACGGGGACACAGAGAGACACACACACACATAAAGAGAGACAGAGACAGAATCACATTCACTTTCTTACACTAATATTCACATACATTCCTTTTCCTTTATCCACTACCTTTCTCCTTTCCGTCTAATAACACCTGTAGTGAATAGACATTAAACTGAAGAAGAACAGAGACAGAAAGAGAGAGACATACATACAGACAGACAGACAGGCAGAGACAAGGATAGAATGTGATAGACACAGCGCGCTGTGTCGTCATGACAGCTCCAGTGTGAAGGGTCCACACTGGCAACACCGGAGAAAGGAAAAACACGCCATGAATGGGACACAGTGTCGAAGTACAAAAAAGCCAACCACTGAGAAAAGCAAGCTGGGCGACTGAAAGAGAGCGGGAGAGAGAGAGAGAGGGAGAGAGAGATACAGGAAGGGAGAGAAAGATGGAGAGAAAGAGAGGGGGAGAGAGAGAGACAAACAGAGATAGACACAGAGAGACAGAGACTGAGAGAATGACACAGAAAGAGAGAGAGAGGGAGGGAGAGAGAGAAAGAGGGGGAGAGAGACAGACAGAGATAGACACAGAGAGACAGAGACTGAGAGAATGACAGAGAAAGAAAGAGACAGACACAGAGAGACAGAGACAGAAAGAGAGAAGCAGAGACAGAAAAAGAGAGAGACATACAATCACAGAGAGACACAGAAAGAGACAGACACAGACAGAGACAGTGAGACAGACACAGAGAGGTAGAGAAGAGAGCTCCATCATAAAAACAACTCAACCCAGATATATCTACAAGAACACGGTTTTCTCCATTTTCTCCCCCACATCGTTGGAGTGTGACCTTTCAACAACAACAACAAAAAAAAACACACACAAAAACATCACGCGGGCCTGGATACAAAACTTTTACAGCAGCAACTTGCATCACATTTCAGTGATGACTGTTTCTCACTCCCCACCAGGACTCGATGCACGGAAATAAAACACGCCCTTTCCACCACGCCGTGTCGTCGTGAGAGCACCAGTGTGAAGGGTCCACACTGACAACACTGGAGAAAGGAAAAACACGCCATGAATGGGACGGAGTGTCGAAGTACAAAAGAGCCAACAGCTGAGAAAAGCAAGCTGGGTGGCTGAAAGAGAGGGGGAGGGAGAGAGGGGGGGAGATAGGAGGGTTAGACAGAGTGAGAGAGAGTAGAGGGAGAGATGCAGACACACACACACACACATGGTGAGAAAGGAGGGAGAGAAGGAGAGAGGGGTAGAGAGAGAAGTGAGAGAGAGAAGTATAAAAGATCCAATGGCGAAGTATAAAAGAGCTAATGGCTGAGAAATGCAAGCTGGATGACTGAAAGAGAGAGAGAGAGGGGTGGGGAGGGAGGGAGGGGGAAAGAGAGAGGGAGGGTAAGAGAGGAAGGAGGGAGGGAGAGAGAGTAAAGGGACAGATGCAGACAGACAAACACAAAGATGGAGAGAGAGGAGGGAGAGAAAGAGAGAGGGGTAGACAGAGATAGACAGAAAGAGGTGAGGGAGAGAAGTGAGAGAGAAAGAGTGAGAGAGAGAGTAGAGGGAGAGACAGAGACACAGAGACATGGTAATAGAAAGACACAGAAAGAGAGAGAGAAAGAGAGAGACAAACAGAGACACAGTAATAGAAAGATGATAACAGAGAGAGAGAGATGGGAAGAAGGGAGACAGGGAGAAGGAGAAGGAGAGAGAGAGGCCAACAGACAGACGCAGGGTTCGTCACTAACAGGAGCGCTGAGCGGAACGCTCTGAAAAAACAAATTGCGCTCTGGAAAATTCCTGGACTCAGAGCGCTTGCACTCTTGATTTTGAAAAGACATAAGCATACACTACTGTATCTAAATTGTTATTCCATTGTCCATCACAAACAAGAGTCAAAAGCGCGATCGTTTTGCATTTACCGAAGTTTGAAAGCCGTCTGTTTACGTTTTGTTAGTTCAACCGGAAGTAGGCCTAGTGAATCAGGGGAGGCTATGCAAAAGAGCGCACTTCAGACTTGAAGAGTAGAAAAGTGGAGCACACGATCGATTTCGCGGCCGTGCAAAATCAAAATGAATTTATGTTTGAGACTTGTTGCTCTATGTTTTTAGTGTGCGCTCTTGGTTTTCAGTTTGCGCTCATCAAAATTCTGAAACTAGAGCGCAGGCGCTCATGTGAAAAAATGTTAATGACGAACCCTGAGACGGGTTGACAGATTGCCAAGAACGACACAAAGAGAGCAGATGGAAGACACTGTTTTCAGAGCGAGACATGGAGACAGAGACACAGAGAAAGAGAGAGGGAAAGGCAGAGGAGCGTATGTGGGTAAGGAACAAGCAGAGAAAGAGAAAGGAAAGAGAGAAGACAACGAAACACAGCTGGCCAGACACAGAGATAATAATAATAATAATAATAATATTAATTTTATACAGCGCTGGATTTTGTGCAGAGACAAATCAAAGCGCTCTCGCACCAGCCATTCACACGCATGCATAACTCTAAAACTTTAGAAACTAAAGACAAGGAAGGGCAGGCATGGGAAGCTATTTTGGGAAGAGGTGGATTTTAAGGCCAGACTTGAAAGAGCTGAGTGTGGAGACTTGACAAAGCGAAAGAGGAAGTTCATTCCAATCGCAAGGTCCAGAAACAGAGAAAGAACGGCGGCCAACAGTCGAGTGTTTGAGAGACAGACAAACAGAGACAGCAGAGAGACAAAGTGATTACGTCTGTACGGGTCGTTTTGTTTTCTTTCATTCACGGTGAAAATCACAGTGACAATGGCATCGTTAACAAAATAAAGAGTGCATTGACACTTAAAAGTCATGTCAGCAAAACGGTCGGCCATTTCCCGTCAACACACACACACACACACACACACACACACACACACACACACGAAAAAGAACAGAAAAATGGAATCCTCCTCTACAACTGTTAGTTCCTCAGATATCAAATCCACGCATAGACGATGCACTTGGAAACAAGATATGCCTGCAAAGCACCCACGCACCCACTCACTACGCGCGCGCGCGCACACACACACACACACACACACACACACACTTCGTGCACGCCAACGAATAAACAGAGAGATGGATAGAAAGGTAGAGAGAGAGACAGACAGACAGACAGAGAAAGACATAGACAGAAAGACACAGAGACAAAGAGAGACATAGACAGAGAGAAATTGGGATTGAGAGAGACAGGGGGACAGAGACAGAGAGACAGATGGACAGACGAAGACACACAAACATGAGTAGACAAACATAAAACACACACACACACACACACACACACACACACAGAGACAGACAGACATGCAGACATAGATAGACTAACAGAGACTGATAAGGACAGAGAAAGAATGAGACACAGACAGACAAAGAGAAAGAGACTGACACAGACGCTTCACCGCAACACAAACAGCAGCCTCACCTCTTTCTGTTTCTCTCCACAGAACACAGTCGTTCTGGTCTTCAAACGTCGGCTGGAACCTCCACGTGCGCGATGGTTGACAAGTCTTTACCTGGAACACGACATCAGAAACGTGGGATGGAATGGATTGAAAAAAAATAATAATAAAAAATAAAATAAATAAATAATAACATGGAATGCTGTGACGTCACGTGATGCGATGATTATGACGTGGTGTGACACGTGTGATCTGACGCCTCGCTACGTGACGTGACGTGGTGTGTTTTTTTGGTGAGGTGTGACGTGATGTGACGAGTTGTGTGTACTGAGGTGGGGTGGGGTGGGGTGTGATGAGATGTGACATAATGTGGTGTGATGTGATCAAATATAAACATAAAGCATTATAAGGGCGTTGATAAGCACGAACCAGAAAAAAAGGCGCTTTCATAATGGGACACATCATATCACGCTAATTCAGCTTAGCGCTTTTCCCCCTATCAACTAGCACACGATTGGATGGAAGAAAATACTACCACTACTAAAAAAAAATTACAATATATATATATATATATATATATATATATATATATATATATATATAATACACACACACACACACACACACACACACACACACACACACATATATATATATATATATATATATATATATATATATATATGATAAAAACCAATGCAGAAAGAGACACACTTACACAAAATAAAAACCGACCTCAACAATCTCCGCTCCACACACACACACACACACACACACTTATTGCCAGTCATACGTCTTATAAGGTTTCCATACAGCGTTCGCTACAGTCCTATTTCTCTAAGAGACGTTCACTACTACTACTATCGCCCTCTTCCTGTCTCCTCGAAGTGAGTCCTCAATTAATCCGCTTTCCCCCCCTAAAGGACTGGACAAGAGTGACCGGTGTAGTACCCCATTTCGCACCCCCCCCCCCCCCCCCCCCCCCCCCCCCATACACACCCTTTCACCCCTCCCTCCCCCCCTACTTCCCTCTCTCCACGGAGGGACGAGAAAAGAACAACACCTAAGCATTCCCCCCCCCCTCCCCATCCACCCTCCACTCCCCAAGGGGTGGGGGGACAATTATACGTCAGAGACGGGTTTGTCAGTAAACGGTTTCCTATAGGTCTGCGTGCAAACTATGTCACTTCACTGTCCGGGAGAAGGAGAAAGAAAAAAAAAGGGGGGGGGGGGATTGGTCCCTCCTTCCCCCACCCCTCCTCCACTTCCTTATTCTGCTGATTCTACTACTTCTGCTTTTCATCCTTCTCCTCCTCCTCATCCACGCCATCATCTATCATCACAAATACTACTGCGACGACTAATACTACTAGTGGTGATGGTGATGATGATGATGATGATACTGATCATTATTATGATTTGTGAAATAAATGAGGTGTCGGAGTGATTAATGTTTTGTCTTGTTTCTTTTTTTTTTCTTTTTTTTTGGGGGGGGGTTGTTTCCAATCAACTGCTGTCTCGTGCTAGTTCGCAGTGTTGAGTTGAAAACATGTGAAACGTTTGGAAACATTCCATTTCTGAAAAAAAAAACCACCACCACGAAATGTAATTATTCATTTGTACACGAAAGAAATGCTATGTTCCGAAGTTCTCTCTCTCTCTCTCTCTCTCTCTCTGTGCCAATCTCTCTCTCTCTCTCTCTCTCTCTGCCAATCTCTATCCTCCATCTCTCTCTCTCTCTCTGCCAATCTCTCTCTCTCTGCCAATCTCTCTCTCTCTCTCTCTCTCTCTCTGTGTGCCAATCTCCATCCATCTCTCTCTCTCTGTGCCAGTCTCTACCTGTCCATATCTCTTTCTCTCTCTGCCAATTTCTATCTGTCCATCTCTTTCTCTTTCCACCCCCTCTTTCTCTCTCTGTCTGCCAATCTATGGTTTTCCATATATAAATATATATATATATATATATATATATATATATATATCACACTCTGTCCATCTCTCTCTCTCTCTCTCCCCAACCCTCTGCGGCGATCACATCCACCGCACAACGTCAGGGATCACGTGACGTGCCCGTGACGCGTTCTGATTGGTGAAGGGGGTTTGTTTTTTTGTTGTTTTTTTGTTTGTTTGTTTTTTTCGTTCATGCACATGATCGGAAATACAGAGTGCGCCCACACGACAAGAAGCGTGCAATGAAGTTGCAGGATCAAGCGCGACAGTTAATAAAAAAAAAAATAATAATAAAAAGGTGGCAGTGGGGAGGGATGATGATGGTGGTGGTGGTGGTGGTGGTGATGATGAGGTTGGGAGGGAGGGAGGGGGATGGGGGGTGGTACGAAGTTCTTATCTTTCCGTCATTTAGAGAAATGTGATTTCTTCGCGCAATACAGCTTTCATCCACATCTCACACACACACACACACACACACACACACACATTTCTCTCTCTCTCTCTCTCTCTCTGTATTGTTAAAACATCTAAATACAAACTATATCAGCGGAAGTCCAGATAGAAATTTTCTTCTTTCCCCCACCTTTTCTCTCCCTTCTAATTATTATCCGGAGGCAAATTACAGGGGGGAGGATTTCAACCTTGTAATCTGTCACTGTGCCCTGGGTCTCCGTCTGCCGGCTCTCCAAAACACTTCTCTTCAACGTCAATTTTCCATTGCCCATTTTACAATTAAGCACCAAAAAAAAACCCTTTAAAATCATCTATCACATTAACGGTTGCTTTTGGGGTTCTCACAGGGGGATTTTTTGTGCATATTTTGTATGATATTTTTTCTCCGCCAGGCCTTCAAATTTCACAGCAGCAGGGACAGGGGGGGAAAAAAAAACAATAACTTGGGAGGCAATTAATTTTAAGTTTGAACAGTGGTGGATATTTGCAGCAATTTACGAAGTTCAGAGATAAAATGTTAACTTGAAAAGAAACAAAAAACAAAACAAAACATGAAAATAGGGAAATAAACGGTAAAAGTTCACCTAATTCAAGAAAATAACATATGTTGGGCGTTCCTGATTTTTTGAAGGTGACGGTCTCTCTTTCTCTCTCTCTCTCTCTCAATCTGTCTATTTATTTATCCATCTGCAACAGCGGACGCCATCGTGCTCGCGTTCGTGAATATGCGCGTAAAAACACACACACACTCAGGCACAGGCGCGCGTGCGGGTGCACACACACACACACACACACACACACACACACACACACACACACACACAGACATATGCATACACGCGCGCGTTTCGTTTATATTCACTTTTTTTAATGGTAACTGAGGAAAGAGAAGCAGGTAAAGTAGTGAAGATTTAAGGCATGGGTGGGGTGGGGGAGATGATGGATTTTCGTCTAAAATCACAAATGTGGATAAACGTTAAGCAAAAGAACGAACGCACACACACACACACACGTGAAAAAGAGCAGTAAAGGAAAGTTAGAATGTGGAAGACACAGACAGACAGACAGACAGAAAGGAAGACACACAACAGACGGACAGAAAAACAAACAAACATGCGGACAGACTTAAGAGATAGACAGGCATATATAATTATAGGGTTTCGTACAAACCAGTGCATAAAGGAATAATTCGGTTTTCATGCACACATCTTTTTTCACGGACATGGAATCCTGAGAGAGAGATATATTATATTATATTATATTATATATAGTATCTCATATATATATATACCCGGCAAACAAAATCATCGAATACAGCCACACTAAAATATATAATAATAATAACAATACCAAATAATACACATGTGAACACTTACTGTATTGTCATACCGCAGTCTGCTAAAACGAAGGAGAACGATCCCAACAATCTGTCAATATAAAATAATAAAATAATTGTCACTGCAGTTCAGCTGTTCTTGTTTCACGAGGCACCACGTCCAGAGGATTTTCTGTCATCTTCAACACCATTCCTTCTTGCTCTGCTAAAGCCGTCTTCACCGTCGTCTCCTCTAGTATTAAAAACTTGGGTGTGCAGTATCGCTCTTAACAAGTCTTGACGAACTGACTTTCTATCATTCTGTTATTCTCTATCATTCAGTTATTATCTACTAGTGTTATTCCATTCTCCATTATTCTGTTGCGACGGGATTTGCTGAACCTTGCTGATGAAGGGATTATTTTGGTGACGCTGACATCACTGATGTTACGCCGTTTTTCTTCTCTGACTATGGTGGGTAAAGAATCTGCTGACACTACAACAATATATATTTGTTCTTGCCTTCGTGTGAGGATGCACGGTGTGAAAGTATTTTGTATTTTTCTCGACACAAGTTTTACCGCTGTACAGATCTATTTATGACGATTATCAGTATCATTATTATTATTATCATCATCATTATTGCCTATCGTATTCTAGGTTGCATTAGGCTCTAAAATAATATTGCAGACTGCCACGTCAGATTTACCACAAAAAAACAGCTGAAACAAAGTTCATTTAAAGTTCAACACTTAATTCGAAGTGTGAAGAAATTCACTGTTACTCACTTCGCACATACGTCTACGCGCATCGCAAAACGGACCACACAAAAGTCGTTTAAAATGGCCATATCAATCAGGATACTAAAGAGCAAGCGTATTACCCATCCAAACACAAAGTTGAAATAATCTTTCATTCTCGCTCTCGACATATGATGCAGTAATGGTGTCAGTTCTCTGACTTGTCTCTTCGGCTCTGAAGCGTTTGTGTTGCGAGTGTTTGCCACAGTTTGGCGCCTGGTCAAACACCTCAAGTATTCCTGTCCGGGATTATGTCCTTAGAATTTCACATACGTCTATACTATTTTCAGTTCGTGTAAGTTGAGAAAGTCATGAAGGTTTGTTTTCGTAAAATCTGGATTTTACTTTGTATAAAAAGTGCATTAATGTCTGCTTTTTTCCGTCATTTTTTTGCTTGTTGGCAGTTGGGGTTTTTTGTTTGTTTGTTTTTTGTTTTAGTTTTCTTTCTTTCATTTTGGGAAGGGGATTTTTTATATATTCTATTTGTACTACTACCATTTCTCCTGCTGCTACTAAAATCATATTAATGGTGATAAATTATAACAATAATGATAATAATAATGTTGGTAATGATAATAATGATATCATTATCAATATCAATGATAATAATGATATTCACAACAACAATGATTATGGTAGCAGTGGTAGTGACAGTAGCAGCCGCAGCAGTAATGTAAAGAAGATTACAGTAATAATGATAACAATGTCATAAGGATGTCAAACCTCTCCAAGTGCTCTACAATATCACGTCAGTCAGGCACAAAGCACAACGGAATGCGAGCGCGCGCGCGCACACACACACACGAGCGCGCGCGCGCGCGCGCACGCACGCACGCAACGAGGCACAGGAAATACAGGAGAGAGAGACAAAGAGACAGAGAGAGAGAGAAAGAACAAGAGAAAGAGAGAGGGAGACAGAGACAGTGACAGAGAGAGAGAGAGAGAGAGAGAGAGAGAGAGAGAGAGAGAGAGAGAATTAATCCCAGCGATGTGTGACAGTTATTTTCATAAAGTCATCAATTGATATCCCACCCACCCACCCCTTAGTCCCCCCCCCCCCCCCCCCACACACACACACCCATTTCTGTTTCACTGCTTTCCAGTTTCAACTCGTCACCCTCACCATCAGTTGTTTGTTGTTTTTGTTGTTGTTGTTGTTTTTCTTGATGAAATATCAACAGAGGACTGTTCTATTTAACAACAATGCAGCAGAATCAAAATAAAATCAATGGGTTCTTGTGCACCCTGTCGTGTTGGGAAAAGGGTGAAGTGGTTCATTTGTTTTTTTTTCTTTCTAAAGCAGGTGTGTGGCCATGATCCTGGTCATACTGCTTGCAAAGCGAGATTCACGTGAAACACGGACTGTAGTCACTGAGTGTCTGTTTGCCTTGCAGTGAGGAAGAGCGTGTCAGTTTTTTTTCCTGGTGGTTCTCAGTTTTTTTTTTCTGAAACTGACAAGTGAAACTTGCAAAATTTTCGGTTGGTTGAAACACAGCGTATTTTAAGGGTATATACTATTAAAACTATTGCATCTATTTTACCGGCAATTTATGTCCATGTATGAAACGATATTATCGTTAGTAGATGTTGTGATCCATTTTCAGTGGATTATGACACTTATTTTGAACGTTAATTCACTCAGTTTTGATGCATATATGACATCTTTTTTTTTCCTTAAAGACGGAAGTATGTGTGTGTGTGTAGGAGTGCGTGAGTGTAGAAATCCCTGCATGTATGAATACTCACATGCGATCATCTGTTTAACTATTCAAAGTGAGAGCTGTATTATCAATGGTTTCTCCAGTCAATGGGAAATCATTTACAGTTTAGTCTTTTGTGAAGGACTATGACTCTCAAACTATAGGAGGCAAAATTGCACTGGCTCTTAGTGCTGTAGCCTTGTGGGCTAGTTGGCCTTTGGGAACCATCCCAACGCCGACTGTCCTAAAACCCTCTTGGCCGAGAGAGTGGGGATGTAACTTGGGCAAGACACTCTCCACTATAATCAAATTCTAGCCCAAATAGTCGGAACAGCAGTTGCCTCCTCTGCTGACAGAGACAGATTGACAGACAGACAGAATGATAACACACACACACACACACACACACACACACACACACACACACACACACACACACACACAGAGAGACAGATAGACATACAGACAGACTGAGAATCAGTCAGACAGACAGACAGACAGATGAAACAAGTGAGAGCAATGGAAACACACGGGGTTTCATTTACACTCAAACAGACCCAAAAAATGTCTCCTCTCCAGCCAAGCAATTAAAAGCCATTTGATTAGGAAAACAGGTGCAGCGGCGATTCCATTCTTTAATTGCCAGAGTCAGGGCAGAAGCGTTAAAATGTTGACCTTGAGGGAATATCGATCAATTAATATGAAAGTTGAAACGATCTGAGTGACTCTCTCTCTCTCTCTCTCTCTCTCTCTGTCTCTGCCTCTATGTCACTGTCTTCGCCTGTTTGTCTGTCTGTTTCTCTGTCTCTCTATGTCTACCTTTGTCTCTGTCTTTCTTTACATCTCTTTCTGTCTGTCTGTCTATCTGTGTCTCCCTCTCTCTCTCTCTCTCTCTCTC
>NC_134903.1:9732293-9742293 GCF_041734735.1 Babylonia areolata | reverse complement strand
AAAAGAGAAAAAAAAGAATAAAAGAAAATGGCAACTGGGAGAAGAAAAACACAAAGGCAGTAAAAAAAAAAACCCCAAAAAACCCACCCCCCAAAACCAGAAAGAATGGAAGAAAGACATAAAAAAAAAAAGAACAAACAAACAAACAAAGGAAGAAAAAAAAAATCACGAAAGAAAGACAATAAAAAGCTAAGCACGAGGAAGAAGAACAACAAGAAAAAAAAAAAAACCCAAAAAACAAAAAGTCAATTTGCACTTGACGGGCACGCGAGTCAACACATAAAACCTCCCCGGAATCAATTTCGCAGTCAATAATTGCTCCCTGCAACCCATACAGTGCCCCCTGAGGGGTCAAATGGGGTGTATATTGAACACACTGCACCCCGGACAGGGCCCAGACAAACCCTTTGCAATGTCATCCAACACATTGCACCCTATACCGTGAATTCTTACCCCACGCCCCCCCCCCCCCCCCACCCACCCCCGGTCAAAATTGAAGTACATTCTAGTTGTGATTTAGATGGTTCGTTAGTGTTTGTGTTTCATCTGGAGATCTAGGCCATTTCTTTAGGGAAGTAGGGGGAGGGGGAGGGGAGGGGTACCTGTAATTGATTTGTTTTATTCTATTTTCATTACAATTTCATATTGTTTTGGTTTCGTTTCTGTCAGTCACAATAGGCTGCTACGCATGAAAAAAAAAAAAAAGAAAAGAAAAAAAAGGAATAAACACATAAACAAATAAATAAAATAACTGAATAAATAAATGACACAATAGAATAGAAAAAAAAACAAAACATTTTATTTAATTTATTTTTGTTTTTAGTTTATTTTCACTTAACTGATCCATTATTTTTTTTTTTTTTTTTCAATTCACTCGATTTCATTTTATGTCTTTGAAATTGTATTTTGCTTTATTTCAGTGGATGCTATTTTATTTTATTTTATTTTATCTTATTGCATTTGAGTGCTTGCGTACGAAAAGCCTGAGGCATTGACAACTGTCAGGGGATGAACTAAATAAAAAGCAAACGACACTGACAAATTGAGCCAAAATGAAAAAAAAAGAAAAAAAAAGAATAAATAAATAGAGCCTAAAAAGACTTGAAAAAAAAAATGTATCGTGAGAATACTATGTAATAGCTTTGCTGTGAAACTGCCACGTGTTACAGTTCAGGTGGTGACAGACAAAGAATTTTCGGTTTATTTTTTTATTCAATTTTTAGTTCGATTTATTTTATTTTATTTCATTGTGTTATTTTATTTCATTTTGTTTTGTTTTATTATTTCAAACTTAAACAGGTTGATCTCTGTCTCCTTTTATGTCTGTTTACGTACCTGCCTGTTTAAATCTCTGTCTGTATCTGTCTCACTCTCTCTCTCTTTCTTTGAATAAAAGATCGTTATCGTTATCGTTATCTCTCTCTCTCTTCTTCTTCTTCGTCTTTGTTCGGTCGTTCCTTCTTTCTCCTCTTCCTACTATTCCTTCTCATACTCTTTCTTCTTTTTCTTTCTTCCTTCCCTTCTTTCTTTTTCTATCTTTCCTTCTTTCTCTCTCTCTCTTCTTCTTTTCTTTTTTTTATCATAATCATCATCATCATCATCACCTTCTTCTTCTTCTTAGTGTTGCGAACCTTAACATGTGTACCGCTAACCTTATCCATCAATGCTATTTTACTTACAAAGGAAGCGATCGCCTGATTTTGCAAATAATAAATGGTTTCGGAACATAAACCTGACTGTCGTGTGATTTTAGAAATCATACATGTTCGAAAGATAAGTCTAACTGTGCTCTGATTCGGAAACAATGGAATTTCAGCAGATGAACAAAATAAAACGGTAATCTGGTTTTAGGAAAGGATAGGTGTTCGCAAATATGTTGTGTCTTTGGTTTGAGATTTGTATCTAATTACACAATCCCCTAGCTAAGCAGTAAAACAAAGAAAAGCGCTTTGGTTTCAAGCATTCATCAATGCATCCGCGTATCCGTGTAATCACACCCACCAACATCACACACACACACACACACACACACACACACACACGAATAACACAGGACATATTCCCAGTCAGGTGATGCTAACAGATGATGAATATATACAAACAAGATTAGGAAAATTTGTGTATGAATGCTGCTGCAATTTACCGCATTAACTGATTGATAAATTGTGTGTTTTTCATTCGTTCATTCATTTACCATTGCAATTGTGTCTTATAAACCTTACGGTTTCATGACAATAAAATCTATTCTATTCTATTCTATTCTATTCACACACACACACACACACACACACACACACACACACACACACACACATATATATATATATATAAATGGTTTTAACGAAATAAACAAGGAAATGAAAGATGCGTCAACGGCAAATAACTGACATCAAATGAAAAAGGCAGTAATAGGCTGGCATCGTTCTTTTTCCCTCTCTCTCTCTCTCTCTCTGTCTCTCTCTGTCTCTCTCTCTCTCTCTCTCTCTCTCTCTGACCATACTTCTGTTTCTGTCATTCTGTCACTCTCTCTCTCTCTCTCTCTCTGTATGTATCTCTGACCATACTTCTGTTTCTGTCATTCTGTCACTCTCTCTCTCTCTCTCTCTCTCTCTCTCTCTCTGTATGTATCTCTGACCATACTTCTGTTTCTGTCATTCTGTCACTCTCTCTCTCTCTCTCTCCGTTCTCTCTTCCCCCATCTCTCCTCTCCTGCCTCCCTCCACTCTCTCTGTCTGTGTCTGTCTCCGTCTCTCTGTCTCTGTCTGTCTGTCTGTCTGTGTCTGTCTGTCTGTCGCTCCTGTCTCTGCCACCCCCCCTCTCCCTCTCTCTGTTTCAACACATTGTCAAGTAAAAAAAAAAAAAAAGAAAAGGGGGGGGGGTTGGGGGGGCGGATGGTGGTGGGGGGGGGAACCAGTGCGTCTCAATATCAAACGCCTGATCTCATCTCAGGAGGTCCATGGCTCTTAGCTAAAAGCCCGTTGTCTGTTGCCTGTTCTTTTTTCTTTTTCTTTTTCTTCTTTTTTCCTTTTATTTCTGTACTCTTCATTTATTTCCCTTTTTTCGGTTTTTGTTTGTTTTTTGCATGATCAAATTTCTTTTAAAAAAAAGACAAAAAAGACAGCATTGACTGTGTGCAGAAAATAGCAAAAGAGGTTACGATCAACAATAAAACAAGTCCAACGACAACAACCACTTAAACGAGCAAAAAACAACAAACAACAACAACAAACAATCCCAAAACCAAACAAACCCAAACAACGACAACAACAACAACCACACCAAAACTAACAAACAAACAAAGAAACAGACGAGCAAACAAAAACAAAACGAAGCAAAAAATAAAACCTTAGCATCATCTTCTGGAGACTCTGCTCGGTTTAGCTCGGTGCTAATGTTTGGCATTCTCATGCAATTAAGTCGTTGCCTCTGCGCTGTCCTTTCCACAATGAAGGATAAATAACCCCGACAAACAATGTCCACATTGGAATCATAACCATCCTAGCTCAGCACAGAGATGGGAGAGAGAGAGAGAGATAGAGAGAGAGAGTGTGTGTGTGTGTGTTGGGGGGGCAGGTGGCGGAGGGAGGGAGATAGAGAGGGGGTGGAGACAGAGAGGGAGACAGAACACACAGAGAGACAGAGAGAGAGAATGATAGAGACACAGAGAGGGAGTGGGGGTAGAGGCAGAGATAGGGAGAGTGAGAATGACAGAAACAGGGGGACAGAGAGAGAGAGAGAGAGAGAGAGAGAGAGAGAGAGAGAGAGAGAGAGAGGCAGACAAACAGAGGTATGGAGATTGGCAGAAAGACAAAGACATGGAAAGAGAGAGAGAGAGACAGAGAGAGACAGAGACAGAGACAGAGACAGAGACATGGACAGAGAGAGACAGAGAGAGAAAGAGAGTCCTGAGAGAAAAAACAACAACAAAAAAGAAACATGTGACGAAGGCGTTTTAGAGTTGCTCTGAATTTGTGGAGTTGAGAAGAATTATTTTTTTAACTGAGAGTTCAGTCCCCTGGAGTTATTTGGCAGTGAGTAGGTTTTCAGTTTCATATTTCGAAAGGTCAGTCGGTTCCAAACTCTGGAGAGATGTGAACACCCTGCTCAATCAGTTACTTGCTACGTTTTTGTAGGTGATTCCAGGTGGTTTACTTCTTTCGACCGAGTTTGGGTATTTGGACACTGAAAGTTACGTGAAAAATGTCTGCTTTTACAAAGGAGGAAGGTCAATTAAACTGAAGAATATTTCATCTTTCTGACAGTGGGTTTGGTCGAAGAGGTATTGTAGATATGTTTCGGATGAATTGAAGAATCTTTCAGCTTTCTGATATTGGGTTTGGTCGAAGAGGTGTTGTAGATATGTTTCGGATGAATTGAAGAATCTTTCAGCTTTCTGACATTGGGTTTGGTCGAAGAGGTATTGCAGATATGCTTTGGATGAATTGAAGAATATTTCATCTTTCTGACAGTGGGTTTGGTCGAAGAGGTATTGTAGATATGTTTCGGATGAATTGAAGAATCTTTCAGCTTTCTGATATTGGGTTTGGTCGAAGAGGTGTTGTAGATATGTTTCGGATGAATTGAAGAATCTTTCAGCTTTCTGATATTGAGTCTGGTTGGAGAAATATTGTAAAAAAAAAAAAAGCAAAAAAAAAAAGCTTTGGAAATCAAGTTGAAGATACGGGTTGTGTGTTCTGAGTTGAACAGGGTGGTATGGCGTCTTTTCTTCGTTAAAGAGGGGAGTGTCCTTGTCGTCAGTAACAAAATTTTGCTTCGTTCACAAAACATTCTAGTCAATTCCGTATCCACTTTAAAACATCCATGTGCAGTAAACACGTGGATGGTGTAGTTCGTGTCATTGCGTGTATTCTGTCCAGAATTTTTTCTTCTTTTAATTGCGAACAAGGAAAGTGATGTCATGCCGTGGTTAAACTTAAACATACGTTCTGGCAGCTGGGAATAGGAATTGTGGTTTTCTGGATCCGTATCCTAAACGAAATAAACCGTTCATGATCCGGAAATACTGCTTAATCCGGTGGACTTACGACCTATTATTGTTATCATTGTGAAGATCATTTCTTCACAATGTTTGATACAAATTTGGTATTTCCAGAGAAAAACAAGGAATTTGTTAAAAGTTTACCATGGACACACACACAAACACACACACACACACACACACACACACACATGCACGCACACACTTACACACAACCTAATACCGTGCTATACCGTAGACTCACTTTGTTTACATAAGTGAGTAAAAACAACAACAACAACAACAACAACAAAACCCAGCAAACAAAACAAAAAACAAAAACAAAAACAAAAAAACAAACCAAAACAAACACACACACACACACACACACACACACACACACACACACACACACACACACACACAAACAACAAAAAAACACAAACAACCACAAAATTCAATATTTTTTTTTCCTTTTGGTGTGCAGAAGATAATTATGACAAAGATTCGTATCACATTGATTCACAACTTCAACCGGGCAATGTCAAACGAAATATATTTATGATAATGCACTGCAAACTGATCAAAGTATAAAACAAAACAAAACAAGGCGAGGAGTTGGATTCCACATATTTTTCTACATGCCACTACCAGATGTGAGGACGACTGACAAACCCCCTCCCAAGTTTTATGGATTGTTTAATTGATTTTTTTCCCTTTCCAGTAGAAAATAAATGCATAATCCAAACACTGATAAAAGGTCATTGTCATCAAATACATTTTATCAGTCTAATCCAAATAACTTTTTTTTTCTGACATCATAAAACAAAATTCTCAATTATTACATTCCTTGTAGATTTTCTTTGTCCTGGCGTTTTCTTCTTTTTTAATCCCTACTGTATAATAACTACTAAAAAAAAACAACGTAAAGCAAACAAAACATAGCAAAGCAAACAAACAAATAACAGCAACAGCAACAGTAGCAACAATCTGTTATTGGCCCATACTTCACTTCCTCAGTAATGACTGCTGCACCAAGAAATCACCGAGAGAGTCACAACATTGTTTCATGCTCGCTCCTTGGCAACCCTCTGTATTTTACGACAGTCGGCTGGCCCGGAAAGATGTATAACGAGAGTTTGGCACGCAATCGCCTTCCTTTTTTTTTTGTTTGGTCCTTGCTTCAAAGATGATGACCACTATCAAGGGAACCATTCGAGTCGGAATTCGTTGTGGAGTTAACGACTTGTTTGTTTGTTTCGTTTCTGTCTTTGCTTTTTTTTCATTTCTTTCTTTTTGTTTTTTACTCTTATCCTATTTGATTTTTTTTTTCTAAAGCAAAGCGGATTTTAGGATTATGTCCCAATTGCATTGGGTGTCACCAAGGGACAAAATAGAGAGAGAAAGCGAGAGTGAGCGAGAGAGAGATAAAGAGAAAGACAGAGACAGAGAGAGACAGAGAGAGAGAACGCAAGAACACAACACAATAATTGTATAGGCCATATGACCCGTTAGAACTGATTGTGCTAGAGTGATCAGTAGTTCAATGAAGTCAAATAAATGACTTTTAACAAGTCAAGAAAAAGGAGAAGCTTAATGACGTCAGTTTGCATAATAAACTGCACCGAGAAATCATTGAGAGAGTCACAACATTGTTTCATGCTCGCTCCTTGGCGACTCCCTATTTTACGACAGTTGTCTGGCCCAGAAAGATGTATAACGAGAGTTTGGCACACAATGTCTTTTTTTTCTTTCTTTTTCTTCTTTTTTCATGTTCGGTGCTTGCTTCCAAGATTATGACGAACTATCAAGGGAACTGTTCGATTCGGAATTCGTTGTGGAGTTTATGACGTGTTTGTTTGTTTCTTTTTTTTTTTTTGTTTCGTTTCTGACTTTGTTTTTGTTTTCTTTTTCTTTCTTCCTTGTCTTAAAAAGAAAAGAAAAAAGAAAAAAGATTTTACTCTGTATTCTATTGGTTTTTGTTGTTTTTTGTTTTGTTTTCTAAAGCAAAGAGGATTTTAGGATTATGTCCCAACTGCATTGGGTGTCACCAAGGGACAAATAAGACAGGGAGAGAGTGAATGAGAGAGAGACAGAGAGAGAGAGAGAGAGAGAGAGAGAGTTCAAGAACACAAGTATTTTATTGCATAGGCCACATCACTCGTTACAACTGATCTTACTGACAAATTTAAAGTGAACAGTATTCACAGTATACTATGAATATGATCAATAATGTCATTTTTTTTTCAAGTCAAGAAAAAAAAAGGGAAAAAGCATCACTGACGTCAGTTTACATAATAAACAACAATCAGTTATTCTGCCCATACCTCAGTTCCTCTGTGATGACTGCTGCACTGAGAAATCACCGAGAGAGTCACAACATTGTTTCATGCTCGCTCCTTGGTGACCCTCTGTATTTTACGACAGTCGTCTGGCCCGGAAATGTGTATAACGAGAGTTTGGCACACAATGTCTTTTTGTTTTCTTTTTTTTTTCCCCCTGTTTGGTCCTTGCTTCCAAGATTATGACGAACTATCAAGGGAACCGTTCGATTTAACGACTTGTTTGTTTTGTTTCTGTCTTCACGTCTGTATGTCTGTCTTTTCTGGGTTTTTTTGTTTTTGTTTTTGTTCTTTGTTGTTGTTGTTTTTTACTGTTTATTCTGTTTGATTTTTTTTGTGTTTGTGCTAAAGCAAAGAAGATTTTAGGATTATGTCCCAATTGCATTGGGTGTAACCAATGGACAAAGAAGAGAGAGAGAGAGAGAGAGAGAGAGAGAGAGAGAGAGAGAGAGAGAGAGAGAGAGAGAGAGAGAGAGCACAGGGACACAAGAATTTATCAAAAAGACCATGTGACCCGATACAACTGATCTTACTGACAATTTTAAAGTGTACAGTAGTCGGAGTATACTATGAACATGATCAATAATGCCAAATTCATCATTAAAAAAAAAGTCAAGAAAAAGGAACAAAAAACCAACATTAATGACGCCAATTTGCATAATAAACAATAATGTGTTATTCTGCCCATACGTCAGTTCCTCAGTAATGACTGCTGCACCAAGAAATCACTGAGAGAGTCACAACATTGTTTCATGCTCGCTCCTTGGCAACCCTCTGTATTTTACGACAGTCGGCTGGCCCGGAAAGATGTATAACGAGAGTATAGCACGCAATCGCCTTCCTTTTTTTTCAGGGGAGTGGGGTGAGGGGGACTGTTCAGTCCTTGCTTCAAAGATGATGACTACTATCAAGGGAACCATTCGATTCTGAAGTCGTTGTGGAGTTAACGACTTGTTTGTTTTGTTTCTGTCTTCACGTCTTTATTTCTGTCTTTTCTGGGGGGTTGGGGGGGGGGGGGGTTGTTTTTTTTTTTTTTAACTGTTTATACTGTTTGATTTGTGTGTGTGTGTGTGCTAAAGCAAAGAGGATTTTAGGATTATGTCCCAATTGCATTGGGTGTAACCAATGGACAACGAGAGAGAGAGAGAGAGAGAGAGAGAGAGAGAGAGAGAGAGAGAGCACAGGGACATAATATTTTTTATCAAAAAGACCATATGACCCGATACAACTGATTTTACTGACAATTTTAAAGTGTACGGTAGTCATAGTATACTGAGAACATGATCAATAATGCCAAATTCATCATTTTAAAAAAATTCAAGGAAAAGGAAAAAAAAACAACAAAAAACCCACCAACATTTATGACGCCAGTTTATATAATAATAATGTCTTTTTTTTTTTCAAGCACTCCACTGAGAAATCACTGGGAGAGTCACAACATTGTTTCATGCTTGCTCCTTGGCGACCCTCTCTATTTTACGACAGTTGTCTGGCCCGGAAAGATGTATAACGAGAGTTTGGCACACGCGATGCCCCCCACCCCCCCACCCCCCACACCCCCCCTTTTCTTCTGATTGGTCTTGGCTTCAAAGATGATGATCACTATCAAGGGAACCATTTGATTCGGAATTCGTTGTGGAGTTAACGACTTGTTTCTTTGTTTCGTTTTTGTCTTTATTTCTTTTTCTTTCTTTTTTTATTGCACTCATTTCTTTTCGTTTTTGTACTCATTATTCTATTTAATTCTGTTTTTTTTTGGGTTTTTTTTGGGTTTTTTCAAAAGAGGATTTTTGGATTATGTCCCAGTTGGACTGGTTGTCACAAAAGGACAAATGAGAGAGAGAAAGGGAATGAGAAAGAGAGAGAAAGAGAGACAAAGAGAGAGAGAGAGAGAGAGAAGGAGAGAGAGAGAGAGAGAGAGAGAGAGAGAGAGAGAGATAACACAAGAACGAAAGAATTTCATTGCATAGGCCTTATGACCCGCTGCAACTGATTGTGCTGACAATGTTAAAGTGAACAGTAGTTATAGTATAGTATGAACATATTCAACAATGTCAAATAAACGTTTTTCAAAGTCAAAACAAAGGGGGGTGGGGAGCGTTAACAACGTCAGTTTGCATAAATAATAAACAACAAGATGTAATTCTGCCCATACCTTAGTTCCTTTGTGATGACTGTTGCACCGAGAAATCATTGAGAGAGTCACAACATTGTTTCATGCTCACTCCTTGGCGACCCTTTCTATTTTACGACAGTCGTCTGGCCCGGCCCGGAAATATGTATAACGAGAGTTTATCACGTGACGCCCCCCTCCATCCTGCTCGGTCCAGGCTTCAAAGATGATGACTACTATCAAGGGGACCATTTGATTCGGACTTCGTTGTGTAGTTGACGACGTGTTTGTATCTTTGTTTCGTTTGCATCTTTGTTTCGTTTGTATCTTTGTTTCGTTTGTGTCTTTTGCTTCCTTCTTTCTTTCTGTTCTTTTTGGGTTTTGTTTTCACAGTTTATTCTGTTTGATTCTTTTTTTTTTGTATGTGCTAAAGCAAAGAGGATTTTAGGATTATGTCCCACTTGCTTCTGGCGTCACCAAGGGACAAGAGAGAGAGAGAGAGAGAGAGAGAGAGAGAGAGAGAGAGGACTCAGAACTGAAAACGATTTTTATTCAAGGATTAAGATT
>NC_134903.1:9719793-9727293 GCF_041734735.1 Babylonia areolata | reverse complement strand
TCCTTAAAAAAAACACACACCCCCCCCCCCCCCCAAACAAAAAAGAAAAAAAAAAGAAAACACACTCTAAGTTGCAGCTTTAGGAAACCCGCTTTAGGAATCCTGTTTATACCCCTCCCTCTCCAATCAATCTAAATAGAGGGAGAATTGTCCACTGCATCAGGTTTGTTTTTTAGTGCATTATATTTTGGGAGATTTTGTATCTGGAGTGACGTCAGTTGGATGATATTCACATCAACCATCATTATATTTCGGGAGATTTTGTATCTGGAGTGACGTCAGTTGGATGATATTCACATCAACCATCATTATATTTCGGGCTCACACTTGTTTCCGTTCCTGTGTCTGCAGATAATAGTCTGCATCTGGGAGAGAGAGAGAAGGATGGGAGAGGGAGAGATAGAAAGAGAGGAAGGAAGGTGCTAAATAAATGTAGAATAATAATAATAATAATAATAATAATAATAATGAAACAATTAGTAGAATGTATTTCAACTGATTGTTATTTTCTTTGAATAGATGGGTTGTTATTGTAAGTACTAAAGTAAGTACTATTGTAAGTACTATTCTTTATTTTTGATATTATAAGTGGTCAATATAGTTCTTCAAGCCTGATTATATTGTGACTGAAATATATGACCAAGCAGTATTACTCATGACTTATTTATAGATGTCTGTCTATCTCACTTTCTCTCCTGATATCTATCTGCCTATTTATCTATCTATCTATCTATCCCTCTAGCTGTCACTGTCTGTCTGAATATCTGTCTATCTATCTATATCTGTCTGTTTGTCTATCTATCTATCTATTTATCTATCTCCATCTCTCTCTGTCTATATATATATAAAGAGAGAGAGAGAGAGAGAGAGAGAGAGAGAGAGAGAGAGGGCGGGGGCGTGGGGGGAGAGAGAGACTCCGGCCCCACCCACCCTATCAGCCCCCATCCCGCGCCCCCCCCCCCCCCGACCCCCCCACTCCTCCCCCCTGACCTGATCCGAACTGATCTGACGTGGTCTGGTCTGGTTTGGTCTGGGACTGGGTTTGTCTTGCCTTGCTGTGAGACAGAACCAGACTGGCCGGTCATTGCTATGCATGAATGAATCGGGAACAATGACGTAGGAGTTAATGGTGCACAGAATGATCTGACGGCAGGTCATACACCTCCAACAATAACAACAACGCCCTGTCCCACATGTCCCCCCCCCCCCATACCCCCCCCCCCCCCCCCCCCGAAAAAAAAAATCAACAACAGAACAAAGAAACAAAAACAAAAAAACAAACAAAAAACCCACACACAAAAAATGTTACAACAACGAAAATCCACTCGCCATACATCCATCATTCTATTAATAAACCAATGCATCTCTTCTGCCAGCCAAGTCTCTGAAGAACCATCCGTCTTGGGCCATATCCTTCTCTGGGCGGACCTAATTGGCGTGATCTGATTTATAGCCGTCTGGGCAAATAACTCGTGTTGATCTTTTAGTTTGTTTCAGGGACTTTTTTTTGTGTGTGTGCTTTTTGTTGCTGCTGTTGTTGTTGTGGTTTTTTTTTTTTTCTTCTTTCATTGAAAAAGCATTATGTTTTCTGGATGTCGATTTTGACTTCGAGGTGTGTTGCAAGGATAATTTTAGAATGTAATGAACTGCTTTTCTTTTCTTTTTTTTGCTTTTTTTCCCTGTTGAGAAAAAAAAAGAGGAAGCATTTCGCCTCTTTTCTAACCTCTCCATCTCTCTTTACTCACTCCTACCCCACCCATCCTATCACCCCTTCCCTCCCCCCCTCACACACACATACACACGCATGCGTGCACATACACACGCACACACACACACACACACACACACACACACACACACACACACACACACACGTACGTTCTCTCTATATATCTTTGTCAGTATTAAGACATCCTCCTTTGATGGCCACATTAAATGAAATTAAGCCTTTTCAGCAAACAGTCCTTCGAGCAAAAACGCTTTCCTTGACACGTCGTTGCGATAATCAGTTTCTCTGTTTATCTCTTTCTGTCTGTCTGTCAATCAATCTCTCTTTTTCTCTTACCCCCAGCTCCCTTACCCCCCACCCCCACCCCCACCCTTGCCCTCCTCTCCCCCCTCCCTCTTCACCTCCCCCCCCCCACCCCTCCGCTCTCTCCCCCAGCCTTGCAACGTATCTGGCCATTGTGGTAAGATAGGGTCTAAGCCAAATTGAATTCAGTTCTCTGGGAATGTTCAGGTTTGCTTTGGCAATCGCAAACACACAATCTGTCTGTCTGTATGTCTGTCACCCCCCCCCCTCCCCTCCCATTCTCTCTCTCTCTCTCTGTCTGTCTCTCTCTCTCTGTGTTTCACTCTCTCCTTTTCTTTCACTCTTCCTCCCTCTGTATGTGTGTCTCTCACTCTTTCTCTTACAGCCCACCACACCCTTTTCTCTCTCTCTCTCTTTCACTGTCTCTTCCCTGGCTCATCTTCATCACACTCATCTTTTACATACCTTCTCAATCCTTGTCTTCTCTCTGTCTGTCTGTCTGTCTCTCTCTCTCCCCCTCCCTCTCTCTCTACCTCCATCTCTGTGTGTGTCTCTCTGCCCCTCACTCTTTCTGTCTGTCTGTCTCTCTCCCTTTCTCTCTTTCCCTCTCTCTGTGTGTCTCACCTTCTCTCCCCCACTGAGAGGTTTAAAAACCCATCTCTATTCTTCCTCAGAAAGAGCTGCAGGACAGAGAGACATTTGTATTCTGAGAGGATGTTAAGGTTTCTTCAGCAGCTACAGTAACATTTGGGGGGGTGGGGGGTGGGGGTGGGGTGGGGGTGGGGGGGGTTTGTAAGGGGTTCACCAAGAAGACAGAAACGGTGTTAGAGGGATTCCATTCACATCAACCACTCCTTCGCCCCTTGCTCTCACATTACTTCTTCTCACCGAGATCGCAGACAAGAGTTTTGGCGTGCCCACGAAGAAGCATGATAGATAGCAACGAAAAGAGAAGTGGTTATATTTATTTGAGATAACCTACCCTTGCATCGGGTTCCCCCCCCACCACCACCCATCCTATCACCCCTTCCCTCCCTCCTCACACACACATACACACGCATGCGTGCACACACACACACACACACACACACACACACACACACACACACACACACACACACACACACGTACGTTCTCTCTCTATATCTTTGTCAGTATTAAGACATCCTCCTTTGATGGCCCACATTAAATGAAATTAAGCCTTTTCAGCAAACAGTCCTTTGAGCACCCCCCCCCCCCCACACACACACACACCCCTCCCCCAGCTAGAATAGAAACAAGAAAGTCAGAAAGAATGACAGACAGAAAGAAAAAGGCTGATGACAAAGAAAAAGGTTGTTGACGCCTTGATCAATTCATTCTTATCTGGTTCGCGTGGTTTAACAACACATTATTACTTATTAGACTATTGCAGAGATACTATGACTGCATTGAATACAGCTTACCATCAAAATATATGGGTATTGATTATAGCTATATTGAAACATAAGTATCCAGTATATTTCTCCCAACATTTTTTCGAGTTCAGTCATTATCCTATTTCAGTCCAGTGTAGCCTACTGTACTGGTATAATGACTGTATCCTTTGGTTTTATATCGTGTTAAATCATGTGACATTGCATCACATTTTATCGTTATGTAATGCTTCGAGTTACAATTATATGTCGTATTGTGCTGCATTGTGTATTATCATTGTGTTACTTACTTTGCAATGTTCTATGTGTTGTTTATTTTATATTAATTTGCTTGGAAACTGACTTGCTGTACAAAATCGAAAAACACACACAGGCACAGCAACACAACACATTTATTGATGATAAGATGATAAAACACAGACAGGCAAGTTCACAGACAGACTGTTTTGCGCAAAATGGGAAAGAGATCAACACAAACATGAACACAGATACACCCACCCAACCACACACACACACACACACACACACACACACACACACACACACACACACACACACACACACACACACACACACACACACAAAGTGCACGCCAACTAATAAACAGAGCGATAGATAGGTAGAGAGAGAGACAGAGAGAGACATAGACAGAGAGAGACATAGACAGACAGACAGACAGACAGACAGACACACACACACACACACACAACCCCCCAGCCCCCCCCCCCCCATATCCCTCCTCCCCCCCCCCCACACACACACACATCACAATTTTTCCCCTTTTCTGGGGAGGAGGGAGGGGGTGGTAATCTTTTTCTTTCTGTAGTTCTTTCTTTCTTTCATTTTTTTTCTTTTTCTTTCTTTTTTTGTTGTTGCTATATTAGATGTTTTTGTTGGAAGTTTCTTTCTATGTGCTTGTCTTCTTGTGTGTGGGGTGTGCTTATTTCTGTTTTCTTTCTTTGAAATAGAAATTCCCCAAGTCGCAACATAATTTTTTTGGACAAAAATGGGAAAGAGATAATCCAAAACGTGGACACAGACACAGACACACAGACACAGAGACACAGACACAGACACAGAGACAGAGACAGAGACAGACAGACAGACAGACAGACAGACAGACAGACAGACACACACACACACACACACACACACACACCACTCTTCCACCCCACCTCCCCACCTCCCACCACAACGTTTTTTTTTTTCCTTCTTTCTTCACTCCTTCAATCTCATCAAGAGGCATCAACACCATCAACCCAGAATAAAACACACACACACACACACACACACCACCAGGGACACATCTCTCTTGCAGCAAGACGTTGTTCACGTGCTAAAAGCACGCGCTGCACACCTACTTCAGTTTATTGCTCCCCTGAGGGTCAGTGGCCAGACTGTCATTAGAACTGTACAGTGGATGGATGAGATGAGGGGTGGGGGAGTGGGTGGGTGGGTGGAGGAGGAGGAGGAGGAAGGGAGATGGTGGTTGGACTGGGGTGGGGGAGGGAGGGGGGGGGGAAGGTGATGGTGGCAAGGAGTGTTTCTGTCCCTTGCTGTTTAACATTGGGCATTTTCCCTCTTTTTTTGTTGTTGGTATTTTATTTCTTTCTGTTTTTCTTTCTTTCGTTTATCCTGCTGTTTAACATTGGGTATTTTTCCTCTTTTTTTGTTGATTTTTTTTCTTATTGTTTTTCTTTCTTTTGTTTATCCTGTCTTTCTTTCTTTCATCCTGTCTTTCTTTCTTTCATCCTTATCTCTTTCTTTCATCTTTCTTTCTATCTTACATGTTTTTGTTGGAAGTTTCTTTTTTATGTGCTTGTCTTCTTGTGTGTGTGGGGGTGGGGGAGTGGGGGGGTGGGGAAGCTGGAGTGGGGGGGGGGTATTCTGTTTCCCTTCCTTTCTTTCTATCTTTCTTTTATCCTTCTTTTTTTTCTTCCATCCTTCTTTCTATATTACATGCTTTCATTGGAAGTTTCTCTTCATTTTCATCACCCTCCCCCCACCCCCTGACCCCCCAGGAGGAGGAGGAGGAAGGGAGATGGTGGTTGGACTGGGGTGGGGGAGGGAGGGGGGGGAAGGTGATGGTGGCAAGGAGTGTTTCTGTCCCTTGCTGTTTAACATTGGGCATTTTTCCTCTTTTTTTGTTGTTGTTGATATTTTCTTTCTTTCTGTTTTTCTTTCTTTCGTTTATCCTGCTGTGTTACATTGGGCATTTTTCCTCTTTTTTTGTTGATTTTTTTTTCTTTCTGTTTTTCTTTCTTTTGCAAGCGCGTTGGGTTACGCTGCTGGTCAGGCATCTGCTTGGCAGATGTGGTGTAGCGTATATGGATTTGTCCGAACGCAGTGACGCCTCCTTGAGCTACTGAAACTGAAACTGAACTTTCTTTTGTTTATCCTGTCTTCTTCTTAGGGGGGGAGGCTAGGGGGTGGGTATTATGTTTCCCTTCCTTTCTTTCTATCTTTCTTTTATCCTTCTTTTTCTCTTCCATCCTTCTTTCTATATTACATGTTTTCATTGGAAGTTTCTCTTCATTTTCATCACCCTTCCCCCACCCCCTGACCCCCCACCAAAACTTTAAAAAAAAAATTTCTTTCTTCCTTCAATCTCCTCAACACCATCAACCCAGAAAGAAAAGAAAAGAAAAAAACAACTACCAGTGACACATCTCTCTTGCAGCAAGACGTTGTTCACGTGCTAAAAGCACACGCTGCACACCTACTTCAGTTTATTGCTCCCCTGAGGGTCAGTGGCCAGACTGTCATTAGAACTGTACAGTGGATGGATGAGATGAGGGGTGGGGGAGTGGGTGGGTGGGTGGAGGAGGAGGAGGAGGAAGGGAGATGGTGGTTGGACTGGGGTGGGGGAGGGGGGGGGGAGCTAGGAGGGGGGGGGAGGTGATGGTGGCAGGGAGTGTTTCTGTCCCTTGCTGTTTAACAATGGACATTTTACCTCTTTTTTTGTTGTTGTTGATATTTCATTTCTTTCTGTTTTTCTTTCTTTCCTTTATCCTGTCTTTCTTTCTTTTATCCTGTCTTTCTTTCTTTCATCCTTCTCTCTTTCTTTCATCTTTCTTTCTATCTTACATGTTTTTGTTGGAAGTTTCTTTTTTATGTGCTTGTCTTCTTGTGTGTGTGGGGGTGGGGGAGTGGGGGGGGGAAGCTGGAGGGGGGTATTCTGTTTCCCTTCCTTTCTTTCTATCTTTCTTTTATCCTTCTTTTTCTCTTCCATCCTTCTTTCTATATTACATGTTTTCTTTCGAAGTTTCTCTTCATTTTCATCACCCTTCCCCCACCCACTGACCCCACACCAAAACGTGTTTTTAAAAATTTCTTTCTTCCTTCAATCTCCTCAACACCATCAACCCAGAAAGAAAAGAAAAAAACAACTACCAGTGACACATCTCTCTTGCAGCAAGACGTTGTTCACGTGCTAAAAGCACGCGCTGCTCACCTACTTCAGTTTATTGCTCCCCTGAGGGTCAGTGGCCAGACTGTCATTAGAACTGTACAGTGGATGGATGAGATGAGGGGTGGGGGAGTGGGTGGGTGGGTGGAGGAGGAGGAGGAGGAAGGGAGATGGTGGTTGGACTGGGGCGGGGAGGGGGGGGCTGGGCGGGGGTGGGGGGAGGTGATGGTGGCAGGGAGTGTTTCTGTCCCTTGCTGTTTAACATTGGGCATTTTTCCTCTTTTTTTGTTGTTGATTTTTTCTTTCTTTCGTTTATCCTGTCTTTCTTTCTTTCATCCTTCTCTCTTTCTTTCATCTTTCTTTCTATCTTACATGTTTTTGTTGGAAGTTTCTTTTTATGTGATTGTCTTCTTGTGTGTGTGTTTGTTGGTGTGTGTGTGTGTGTTGGTGTGTGTGTGGAGGTGTGTGGGGGAGGTATATCTGTTTTCCTTCCTTTCTTTCTTTTATCAGATGAGATGAGAGGTGGGGGTAGGGGTGGGAGTAGGAATATGGGAGTGGGTGGGCGGAGGAGGAAGAGAGTTAGTGGGTGGAGTGGGGAAAGGTGATGGAGTGTTCCTGACTCTTATTGTTGAGCGTTTATTCAA
>NC_134903.1:9704793-9714793 GCF_041734735.1 Babylonia areolata | reverse complement strand
ACCAGTTAGCAATGACACGCAAAAAGGAAGAAATCGGCAAGGAAAGTATACTGTGCAACAAGGCTCTTGGTGCAGTACCAGACCTTTCACTTCCATCCATCCCCCCCCTCACTATTGATACCTCCATGTCTGGTGCTGGCCCAACGGCAACACAAGACAACACCATGGACCAAGTTGCTTCACGTCTACTGCAGATAGAACAACATTATGCAGCACTGGCCTCCGACATGAGTGCGGTGTATTCGTGGTGTGACAGTCTGCAGTCAGAAAACGACGCGCTGAGGAAGGAAGTGTCACTTCTCACAGACCAGTGCCAGTCTCTGCAAGATGTGTGTGATACTATCTATGACCAGCAACAATACCTAACAAGCGCCGTTGACACTCTGGAACGCGACGTTGACAGCTTGAGACGTCCTCTAAAAGGAAAAACGTCAGGTTTTTCAACGTGGATGAGGGTCCAAACGAGGATACCCAAACGTGCACACGCAAAGTTGTCCAGCTTTTAAACCGGTTCTATCCCTCCAAAAAGTGGAGCTGTGATGATGTGGAGGAAGCTCACAGAGTCGGCCCGCTGCGCGATGGAATCCGCCGCCCCCGGCCACTGATCGCCTGTCTACACCGATGGCCAGATAAAATGGTTGTATTACAAAATAAAGAACACAGAAAAGACATGGCGGACGAACTTGGCATTCGTGTATCCACAGATCTCACCAGTCGACAGTACAATGTGCTGCGGCAACACAGAGAAGAAGGAAGAAACGCCTATTTTTTCAGGGGACGCTTGTGTTTCAGAGAAAGAGGAAACCCGAGGAATCGATCACGAAATTATGGACAGAATAGTCCCACAAACAGAATCCTGAACCATGATGAAGACAGCACAGAGTGTTTTGAGCAAATTGACAAGGACTTCCTTCAACCTCCCTTCCCTTCTGACATGAAGGAATTTCCCACGCTCAGCAAGCAATCAACAAGACAAAATATACACCAAGATCCCCCCATGCCATCACATAGTGTCAGACTGTCCACTCCCGCTCAACAAATTAGAGCCCAGCCAAATCATCTCCTTCATCACATGTACCACGACAGGAGCTCGACATCGCCTCTCTGCCACGGCAGACCAGTAGTCTCTGGTTCTCCTGTGTCAGAGACTGCTGTGAAAAAATCCATGCAAGCTGACTCCGACAAAATACGAGCGGTCAACACTGTTCAAGACGGGATGGCAGACAGCCCAGTGACCCTGCCTGGATCATCCTCCCTATTAGTTGTGGACAAACCCTTCTCCTCCTCTGATGTCTCCGTGTCCCCACAGTCCTCCAGACAGCCAGCCACCTGCCCAGCCACTGTTCATAGAGATGAGGTTTGCAGTCCACCTGTTCCTCCTTATGTGAACAGAACGTCTGCAGATGAGGCTCACCGTTCCCCTGACGTGGCTTACGACATAGAAAGCCAGTCCCCAGTGACCCAGGTTCACCCATTGCCTGTTGTGATGACGGACCATTCCCGGCCGGACCCTCCACCTGGCGACACAGACCTACGTCCCCAGCTGGATCCTCTTCCTGGCGGTACTTCCCCACGCCCCGTCGTACAGTCTCCTTATGGGCGTGACCATTCTTCCACGAGTGACAAGGAAATGAACATTGTGGCTGAAGACACAGAAGCTCCTGGCCACCCCTTGCTTTCCACCAGCATCACCCACGAAAACGAAACATCCAGGCTTACCACACAAAGAGCACCCGTTACACGCAAACAAAGCAAAACTAGAAACAAACAAAGCAGACACGTTGACAGAAGCAAACAAACACGACTCACTGACAAATTCCAGTCCAGTGACAACAACAGCACCACCCACACAAATTCAGACAAATAGGGATTTGGCCGGCCCGCTGCGCGTTCTCTTCAGAACCTGTCTTGTATGGCGTGGAATATTGATGGACTTGCAAGCAAACTTGCTGACTCCGATTTTCTTATCTTTGTACAAACGTCTGACATTGCGTGCCTAATTGAAACTTTTATAGATGGTATGTTTGATTTGGAGGGTGTTTTCAGAAATCATACTATGTTTAGAACAGCAGCAGTGAAACACTCATATATGGGTCGTAGAAGCGGGGGGTTACTGCTGCTTGTCCATAAAAACCTGAGCAAATTCATAACACCAATAGTGGTTAATACCGAGCATGTGGTCTGCATCAAGATTTCTAAGTGCATGCTACAATGGGACAAAGATCTGCTTATGGTATTTGTTTATATCCCACCATCAGGTTCAGTACACTATAAAACATCAAATTTTACTTGCCATATAGATGCCCTTGATCATTGTATTCTAGACTTAATAAATCGTTACCCACAGGCCCATTTGATATGTAGTGGAGACTTTAATGCAAGGACAGCCAATCTCCAAGTAACGTGGTCACACACCGATCTGACCTCCAGACCCCTCCACTTAACTCCTTTCTTCAAAGAATCAAGGCTGTCAAAAGATGACACATTGAATATTTTTGGTGAAACTATGTTAAATTTCTGTGCATGCTTTGATTTATGTATCATGAACGGTTATAACCATAGTAACTTTAGTCCTGACTACACCTTCATATCAGCACATGGATGTAGCGCTATCGATTACTGCCTTGTTTCCAGCGATTTCATTGACAATATTACCAGTTTTTCAGTTTGCAGCAGAGTTGATTCAGAACATATGCCAGTTTTGTTTGAAATCAAAGGGGAATCACCAGTGCCATGTTCGCTTCATTATGAAACAGAAAGAATTGTCTGGAGAAAGGAAAGGATGACAGAATTTACAAAAATATCTAATAGCGATTTGTTCTTTCATAACATAGATTATGCATCCTCTTTGATTGATACAAATATCAACACAGCTCTTCAGGAACTTACGAGCTGTCTAATGAATGCTAGTGCCTGTGTACGCTCAAAGCGCCCTGCTAGAAGCATTGTCAAAAGAAAAACATGGTTTGATAAAGAATGCCAGGAAAACAAAAGAATAGTTAGATCAGCGCTGACACTTTTTAAAAGATCTGGGAACGTAAATGAGCAAAACATCTATCTACAGCTAAGAAGGAAATATAACAATCTAAAGAACCTGAAAAGGCGTAACTTTAATCAAGGGCGCATCAATTCTCTGATGAGTGTTGCAAACGATTCTCAGGCTTTCTGGTCAGAGATCAGTAAATATCGCAGTAGAACCCACTTAGCTAACAACATTTCTCAGGATGAGTGGCTGGTCCACTTCGACCATCTGCTGAATTCTGGCTATGAAGAGAATCAGCACCAACCTGCACTTAACGTCTCGGATATGGTATTCGATTGTATCCTGGATTCAGACATTACAGCAGAAGAAATTAAGCAAGCCATCCAAGGTCTTAAAAATGGCAAAGCTGCTGGACCAGATGATCTTATAAGTGAAATCTTGAAAGCTTCAATAGACCCAATACTCCCTTTCCTAGTTACATACTTCAACAAACTTTTTAGAGATGGTATTTTTCCAGAGGAATGGACGAAATCTATCATAATCCCTCTATTTAAAAATGGGGATGCTAATGATACTAACAACTATCGGGGTATTTCTCTGATCAATAACTTAAGTAAAGTTTTCACAAGCATTTTGAATAATCGACTCGTTTCTTGGGCAGAAACGAACTCAATTGTTTCAGAAGCACAAGCGGGATTTAGAAAATCATATTCCACCACTGACCACATTTTCACTCTGCATGCCTGCATCGAGAAGCATCTGTCAAGAAATAAGAAATTTTATGTAGCATTCATAGATTTCAGTAAAGCCTTCGACAGAGTACAACACAGCCTATTGTTCGGTGTACTGCTTAGAAATGGTGTTAAAGGTAGAATGTTCAATATTTTGAGGAGTATGTATAGTACGATACAATCTTGTGTTAGATGTGGTAATTCATGCACCAAATATTTTAAATGTTTGCAAGGTCTGAAACAAGGATGCTCATTAAGCCCAACTCTATTCTCGTTCTTTATTAATGAGCTTGCACATGAAATGTTTACGCGGGGTAAGCATGGAATACAGTTCCAACCAAATGATATTGAAATCTTTATTTTACTATTTGCTGATGATATTGCTCTTATGTCTTCCACCATTTCAGGTTTACAAAATCAGCTGAATGTTCTACATGAGTGTGCACAAAGATTACGCTTGAAAGTGAACCTAGATAAAAGTAAAGTTATAGTTTTTCGTAAAGGTGGATACTTAGGAAAGAAAGAACATTGGTTTTATGGTCAAGATTGCTTAGAAATAGTTAACTCTTACAAATATTTAGGTGTCCTATTTTCAACTAAACTTAGTTTTGAAGTTGCTACTGGCTTTGAACATGTTATTCGTGCTAAGAAAGCTACCTTCGTTATTTTGAAAACTTTAAGGAAACTTGGATACTATTCTCCTAAACTGTTTTTCAAGCTCTTTGATGCTCAGGTCGTTCCCTCGCTTTTGTATGGCTCGGAGCTATGGGGTTTCAAACCACGAGAATCCATAGAAAGGATCCATTTGCAAGCTTGCAAATTACTGCTAAACGTCCCACCTTTCACTCCTAATGATATGGTATACGGCGAACTTGGAAGATACCCATTGTTTATAAACTCTGCCGCGAGATGTATACTATATTGGTTTCGGCTACATAAACAGCCATTGTCTAGATATTCTAGGAAAGCCTATGATATGCTTTACGACATACAAAACAGAAGTAACAATGCACAAAACTGGGTTACTTACGTAAAGAACCTTCTCTGTACCAATGGTTTCGGTTATGTTTGGATGTTTGGAGCAGTTGGGGATGAGAAACTCTTCATACGCATATTTAAAGAGCGCTTACAGAACTGCTTTTGTCAGCGTTGGTATGCGCATGTGTCAGAAAGCAGGCGCTTTGAATTTTATCACTCGTTTAAAAGCGCCATTGAATGTGAAAAATACCTTGATCACATTAATAATAGATATTTCAAAACAATATTTACACGCTTCAGAATGGGTGTTTCGGCTATAAATAGCCACATCCACCGCTTTTCCCCTGTTGGTCAAATGGGTTGCCCTCTTTGTTCTGCTGACTGTGAAGATGAATTCCATGTACTGTTTGAATGCTCAAACTACAGTGACCTCAGGTTGAAATATTGTATAAATAGTTCCAACTCATACTTGACACGGGATCAGCAATGTGCAAGTATTTTGAATGGTGGACTCGACAGTAAACTAAATCTTTCAAAGTTTCTTTTTCTGGCTTTTAAACGCAGAGACTTAATGAATCATGAATCATTACCAACAACTAGTTAAGGTACGAAAATGATTAATTATGTTTTGCCATTGCCTTTTTCAAGTGTCTTCTCACAAGGATGGTCTCTAGCTGATACAGTGGGGACGAAAGATTTATTTATTCATTTATTTGTTTATCTGTTTACCTGTCTGTTATTTATCTACTTATTTGTGTGCCTTGTGTACGTTTCTTTATGCATATTATGTTTGCAACGGGTCACAGGCCTATACGCAATTAAAACATTTGTTCTTCTTCTTGTTCTTGTTCTCTTTCTCTGTATCGTGTGAATACAAAAAGGCAATGTCCACCTCTTCCCCTCATAGCAATGCACTCTTCACAAAGCAAAAGACTGAAGTTCACGTACAGAAATACGTCACGAAACACACACACACACACACACACACACACGTGCGCATGCACGTGAAATGAAAAGCCTGAAAACCCATGTACTCAACCAAACAAATAAATCACGAAAAAAACACAAAAACACAAAACAAACAAAAAAAACCCCAAAACAACAACATCCCCAACCCCCCAAAACACACACACACACACACACACACACACACACACACACACACACACACACACACACACACACACACACACACACACACACACACACACACACACACACACAAGAAAAGTAACAACAAAAAACAAGAAAAAAACCCCTGCTAACAGGTCATGAGGCAAAAGGACCCATATTTGTGCAATATTTTCTTTGTATTTTATATTAAGTTGCGTTTCTTTCGTGTTCTGTCTTTTCTGACGAGGGAAAATTAAAACGGATTCTTTTTTTTTCAGGTGTTTGACCATATCATTAGCATCGCACTAGTTTTCAACAGATTTGATGCTGGCATTCAGATGATTACTAATTTCGTCAACACTGTGACTAGCATATTGTACTGATGTATCATCAGCAAACAAATCACATGTTGCATGTTGAATTGATAAAGGTAGATCATTGATATACAAGGAACATAAGAGAGGACCTCTAATTGACCCTTGTAGTACACCTCTTGGAAAATTACTTTTTAGAAGAAATAAAGCCACGTGAATAGACAGATTGAATAGGGTTTTCTAGGTAAGACCTAAGAAACAATAAGCAGTTATCGTAAAATAACATAATATTTCAATTTTTGAAGCAATGTTTCGTGATTGATTAAGTCAAACGCTTTTGTGAAATCAAATCAAATCAAATCAAATCAAAAACACTTTATTAATCCAAATGGAAATTAAGTTGTGCAATCACAGGCTCATTGTAAACACTGGCATAAAATCATGCGCAACATAAGAAGAGATTAAAACTAGTCAAATAAGAATTCCCAATAGCTGACGATATACTAACCCCCCCACCCCCCACACACACATACTCATGTTAAGACAATAGGGTATTGCACAACAATATTAACAAATGAAAACATCCAACAACAAAAAAAAAAGGGGGTATAAGATTACTAAAAATGACATGCGCGCACGCACGCACACACTCCCACACACACATACACACACATGCACACACACACACACACACACACACACACACACACACACACACGTTAAGACCATAAGGTATTGTACAATACATAAATAAAAACATCAAGGGAATAAATCGTATATATAAGTAAAATGCACACACACACACACACACACACACACACACACACACACACACACTCACACACACACAAACAACGTATGCATGCACATAACATATGTCACGCCAATAAGATTAGAACATTAACATTAAGATACATGAAATCCAAGTAAAATAAGAAAATATTTAAAAATCACTTCCGATCACACACACACACAAATGCTTGCTTGCCCGTGCTCACCCGCTCAGTCCCACATGCACGCATAATGTCTGCTCCCATACACTCGTCTGCTGGTGAAGTTCAGGTGTTGCTGTGGCGAGGGGGCTTGGGGGGTGGGAGGGTTCACTTAGTGTATTGGATGTTTTGATTGTGTGCGCGAATGGCTGTAGGAATAAATGAATTAATGTATCGAGATGTTCTTGCGCGTGGAGCTCTAAACCTACCACTTATGTCTGACCTTCTACTATTAATGTCATCATGTAGTGGGTGTCTTACGTCGGTCAAAATTGTTATTAGTCTGTCAGTCAGTTTTCTATTGTGCATGTCGCTAAAGGTGTCTTGTCTTATACCCACCACCCCACCCGCTTTCCTAATGACTTTTTCCAACCTGTCTTCAAGGAATATCACTCCAACCGCCTCGCTGCTATTGATATCACGAAGAAGAAGAAGGAGAAGAAGAAGAAGAAGAAGAAGAAGAAGGAGGAGGAGGAGGAGGAGGAGGAGGAAGAGAGGAGGAGGAAGAGGACCGTGAAATCCTCCAGGAGAAAGAGTAAAGGAAGTGAGGGCGTGGTCTAGAGAAAACTACTGGCTGACTGCACCACTTCAGATTGAATTTTCTGCCCGTTAAAAAAAAAAAAAAAATTAGGAGGGCTGGGGGAGGGGGGGGGGGGGGGGGGGGGTGGCAGGGGGGGGGGGGGGAGTGTGTGTGTGTGTGTGTGTGTGTGTGTGTGTGTGTGTGTGTCTTTTTTTTTCTTGTTTTTTTGGTTGTTGTCTTTTTTGCAGTTGTTATTTCTTTTTACCAGCCGTTCCAGATCCAGTCCTTCCGTAATTTTCTCGAGAGCGCTTAAACATATTGTGTGTGCCTGTTTGTCTGTGTGCCTCAGTCTCTGTTTGTCTGTCTCTGTCTCTGTCTGTCTCACTCTGTCTCTGTCTGCCTGTCTTTCTGTCACTGTCTTTCCCCTCTTTGTCCCTCAGTCTCTTTTATCTTTTCATTTTCTTTTCTGCCTTTTCTATCTGTCTCCTGTTCTCTTTTGTCAATCTCTCTCTCTCTCTCTCTCTCTCTCTCTCTCTCTCTCTCTCTCTCTCTCTCTCTCTCTCTTCCTGTCTCTTAAATTCTTAAATCCATCTTTCTATTTATATCTGTCTCTGTCTTTCTACCCCTGTCTCCACCCCCCAACCCCCTGTCCTTCTTTATGTGTCTCTACATGTCCCATGTTCTCTTTCTCTCGGTCTCTGTCTCCGTCTGTCCGTCTCTCTCTCTTTCTCAAAAACAAAAAACGCACATACAAATAAGCTTAACTTGCTGAACGCCGGAATGTTGTCCAAAACTGTCTATCCATCCATGTATCTATCCATTTTGCAAGCCATCTATCTGTCTGTCCGTCTATCTATCTAGCAGCATGATTTTATGTATGTATGTATGTATGGATGTATGTATGTATGTATGTATCTCTCTCTGTGTCTCTGTCTGTCTGTCTGTCTGTCTCCATCTCTTTCTCTGTGTCTGTCTGTCTGTCTGTCTGTCTCTGTCTCTGTCTCTGTCTGTCTGCCTGTCTGTCTCTCTCCTTCTCTCGCACCCTCTCACTCTGTCAAAACGGAATATTGGTTCTCACACAGGAAGAGAGAAAGGCAGAAGTGAAAGCACTATAAGGTGCGAGTCAGTTGGACGCCAGAGATGTATCTACTCTCTCTCTCTCTCTCTGTCTCTGTCTCTGTCTCTCTTTGTCTCTCTCTCTCTCTCTGTCTCTGTCTCTCTCTCTCTCTCTCTCTTCCTCTCTCTCTCATATCTCTGTTTCTATTTATATTAATCTCTGTTTTTCGACTCCTGTCTTCACCTCCCTCTTCCTCTTCATCTCTCTCTCTCTCTCTCTCTCTCTCTCTTTCTATCCTTGCCTTCACCTTCCTCTTTGTCTCTTTATCTCCCATGTTCTCGCTCTGTTTCTGTCTCTCTCAACCTATCTCTCTCTCTCTCTCTCTCTCTCAACCTCTCTCTCTCTCTCAACCTCTCTCTCTCTCAACCTCTCTCTCTCTCAACCTCTTTCTCTCTCAACCTCTCTCTCTCTCTCAACCTCTCTCTCTCGCGCTTTCTCCATCTCTCACTCACCTTTATTTTCATATTTTCTTCTCTCACTCACTTTATTTTCATTATTATTATATTTAGTTATTTATTATTTTTTTAAATATAGTATTATCATTATTATTTATTTATTTAATTTTTGTACGCTGATAGTTGACTTCATCAAGTTTTGGGCCTTATACATATTAATAATATTAGTAGTAGTTCTGTTTTATGTTGTTTTTTTTCTCAAGGCCTGACTAAGCGCGTTGGGTTACGCTGCTGGTCAGGCAATCTGCTTGCCAGATGTGGTGTACTGTATATGGATTTGTCCGAACGCAGTGACGCCTCCTTGAGCTACTGAAACTGAAATTGAAACTCACTCACCTCCCTCTACCCCCCCACCCCCACCCCCAACGCCTCCCTCCCCCTCCAGCCACTCTCTCTCTGTCCAATGCTAACCGCTTTTCTCTGGCACCCAGACTGGCACCGTTCCCTCACATCGGCCATGTGACACGGATCACTCACGAACAGGGGACCCAGCGAACCCAGGGAGCCGAAAACGTGTTGTGTTAGGGCGGCACCCCGCAAAAAAGCCACAGCTGCTGGCAGGCGGAAACAAACAAACAAAAAACAACAACAAAACAACAGCCCCTCCGAGCCCCCCCCACCCCCCTCCCGACCCCACCCCCCAAACCTTTGAAACGCCTGTGAGAGTTTGAGGAAAGAATCAGTAAAAAAAAAGACGCCAAAAGTTCGGTGACGGTTTCCGTAAAAGGAAAGTTAAAAAAAAAAGAAGAAGATATATATATATATATATATATATATATATATATATATATATATAT
>NC_134903.1:9694793-9702293 GCF_041734735.1 Babylonia areolata | reverse complement strand
TTTTTCTGTCATTTGTGAGCAGCAGACCATTCGGCAAACTGATAAATAAATCAGCCGGAAAGTTAAGGACCTGAGACTGAATTAGTACCAGGTTGGTGCTTCCTGTATGGTTCGTGACAAGAAACGTGTGAAATAATAATAATTATAGTTAGTGATGAACCTCAGTGGCTTTGTTAGACTCGTTACTAAGGGGGTAATATTATTAATAAATTCGGAGGGCGTAAAAAGTCAAGTCTTCATGCTCGTTCTTCTTGTTCTTCTTGTTCTTGTTCTTCCTCTTGTTGTTGTTGTTGTTTTGTTAGTTTTACTGTTATTATTAATAGTATCATTATCATTTCGTTTTTTTAATTCATCATCATTATTATCATCATGATCATTGTTATCACTGTTGTTATGATGATGATGATAATGATGATGATTATTGATAGAAGTATATCTAGTATTAGAAGTAGTAGTAGTAGCAGCAGTAGTAGTAGTACCACTACTAGTAGCAACAGCAATAGCAGTAGCAGCAGCATTAACAGCAGTACTGGTGTTGTCATTATCATCATCATCATCATGGCATGACATGACAAGCTGAACATTCAAGTGTTTCTTTATCTATTGATCACTTCTGAACTCTATTTCCTTCTGTATTTGCTCCATATCTATCATTTTTTTCTTATTCTTAGATTTTTTTTTTAATCAGTATACTTCCACACCAAAATGCACGTGTTTGATAGTTAGTCATTATGAGTGCATTGGAATTGAAATAATAATGATGATAGTAATAATGATAACAATAATAGTAACTTAACAGCGCTGAATCTTGCGCAGAGACAAATCAAAGCACTTCTGCACCAGTCATTTTACACCCCAAGCATCACTATAAAACTTGGGAAACTGAAGACCAAGACAAAACGAGTTGGGTAAGTTGGAATTATTGAATTACTCGAATTTAACCAACACGCTGCAGCTAAGTACGTGAAACTCGATTAACGCTGTATTCGTGTACAGTACGTAATATCGTTCTGCCCCCCCCCCCCCCCCCCCGCACCCCGCACCCCCCCCCCCCCAACCTCCCCCACCACCTCACTCTCCCATGTCTTTCTGTGATAAGTTTGTGTCCAGTTCTGAAGTTCGCCGATAACATTCTGTATGTCTTATCATTTTTGAGTTTCAAATTCTCAAAGAGGCATCACTCTTTTCCGGCAAGTTCATTGACTCTGCACCACATCTGCTGAAGGCGATGGCCGACTGCAGCATAACCCAACACGCTTAGTCAGGTCTTGAGTGCGTGCATATATATATATATATATATATATATATATATATATATATATATATCTATGTCCTTATCATGCATGTGCTAATTTTCTGAGAATCAACTCTTACATCTCCTTGAAACTGAAACTGAAACTGAAATTTGGGCTGCTTTCACCAGGAAGAGCGCGTCGCTACACTACATCGCCACCCATTAAAAAAAAAAATCCTACATGCAGTTTTATTTGTTTTTCTTATCAAAATGGATTTTTCTACATAATTTTGCCAGGAATGTCCCTTTTGTTGCCGTAGGTTCTTTTACGTGCGCAAAGTGCATGCTGCACACAGGAACTCGGTTTATCGTCTCATCTGAATGACTAGCGTCCAGACCACCACTCAAGGTCTAGTGGAGGGGGAGAAAATATTGGTGGCTGAGCCGTGATTCGAACCAGTGCGCTCTGATTCTCTCACTTCCTAGGTGGACGCGTTACCTCTAGGCCATCACTCCACGTGATAGGTATATTTATGTACCTATCATGCATGTACTGATTTTCTGAGAGTCAACCTTCTTGAAACTGAAACTGAAACTCTGTGCGGAAAAATGGTCAAGCATTTCATCAAATAGCCTTGGTGCAGTTTTCCGAACAGCTAACCAGCCTGCATTTGAAGATACAAATTTGGAATGAAAAGGTACAGAACAATGGCTCGATGTGGTATACTAATGAATTGGATTTATAAATGGCTTGTCTACTTCATAGACAATAAACAGATAATATTCCCTTTTGCTCCAGCTCCTTTTGTCACCATATAAAAAGTCGTCAAGGAAATGTTCCACGACATAATAATTATGAAGTTCAGAAAACTACAGATCCCTAGACATTGTAGGATAGTGCTGTTGCAAGCAACGTACACCGCATTGCGAAATCACTGTAATTTTTGAACGACGTATGCTCGGTCCCTGGCGACTCAGTTGATTCATTATTATGCCTGGCCCGGGAACATGTATATAGCACGGTTTCGACACAGCAGAAGACACTTTGTCATCTGCAGTGCATAATGTGAAAAGACAACGCGAAAATTATATAGAGTAGACGGGACTAGAGATCATCTCGAGATTTATGTTTTGTTCCAAACTTTTGATTGGAAAAGTAAGAGTCTGGTTTTAGATTTAGATAAGGTAGTGCATTACTTTGGCCGACAGTTCTCTCCATTCCTACACGGCCAATTTTTCAACCCCCCCCCCCCCCCCCAAAAAAAAAGAAAAGAAAGAAAAAGAAGATATTTTCTGGTTGGGGCACGTGCGTTGTGTGTGTGTGTGTGTGTGTGTGTGTGTGTGTGTGTGTGTGTTCTTCTTTCTTAGACTGAGACTCCCAAGTTCACTCGAACTTAAGGGTGGGTTTAACGTGTATAACCGTTTTTTTCCCCCTGCCTTGAAGGTGTGATTTTAGGCGGAGAAAAAAACAACACAAAAACAAACAAACAACAACAACAACAAAAAAAAGAAAGAAAAAAAGTGTGTGCTGCTCATACGAATGCATGTGTATGAGAACTGTATTAACACCACGAACTTTGTGTGCATGTGTGTGTGTGTGTGTGTGTGTGTGTGTGTGTTTGCAGACATTGTACCGTTTTATGTTATGTGATTCAACATAATTCTCTCTTTCTCTATCTTTTTACCTCTCTGTCCGTCTCCGTCTCTCTCTGTCTCTCTGTCTCTGTCTCTCTCTCTCTCTGTCTCTGTCTCTCTCTCTCTCCGCCCCTTCCTAATTCTCTCCTTTGTCTTTCTCTATATAATCTGCTGCATTCTTTATCCATTATTCTTCCCATTACTTCTGCTTTTTTCTTTTCTTTTTTTTTTTTTTTTTTTTTTTTTTGCCTCTCGCTTATATTCTTTCCTAATCAGTCCGAATAGACAATAGTGCTGTACTGTGCTGAATGGGTTTTAGATCCCCTCCCCTTCCCCCCCCCCCTCACCCCCGCCCCCCCCCTCCCTCCACCTCCCCTCCCACCTCCCCTCCCACCAAGCCACCCACAACTCCCGCCCTTAAGTCCCTCCTCTTTCTCATGGACCCAATGTTCTTCTTATACACTGTGTTTTGGGATTCACCAAAAACAAAAAAACAAAACAAAAAACAAACAAACCCAAATCAACATCCAAAAATAGACCAGCGCTGACGTAAGAGGGATCACATTCACATCAACCAATCGTTTCGTTTCTGGTTCACGCTCCCCCCCCCCCCCCCCCCCCCCGCATACTGCAGAGAGGTAGACAGTGCGATATACCATAAATGAATGGAGGAGTATGATATACCCTTCCACCCGCCTCCGCCCCCCTCCCCCGTCGCCCCCCCCACCCCCCACCCCCCAACGTAGACACAAAACATAAATGAATAAATTCATAAATAGATTAAAAATGAAGCTGTAAAGAAAACTTCCACTTCCGTCTACGCTTTCTTCCAGATAACACATCAAAACATATTTTAGTTCTGTGGATATTGTTCCTGGCATGACAAATAATTGAATTGTGACAAATATTTGTTAGATTGAGGTGCTATCGTTCTTTCGTAATGTTGCAGTTTTATAGACTTTTCATGTGTGTGTGTGTGTGTGTGTGTGTGTGTGTGTGTGAGTGTGTGTGTGTGTGTGTGTGTGTGTGTGTGTGTGTGTGTGTGTGTGTGTGTTGTCTCTTTTGTGTTTAATCCTTTTATTTTTTGTTCTTTCAAATTCGTTTTTTGATGACAAACTTCTTTTCTCTCCACCTCTCTTTCTCTCTGTTTTTCTCTGTCTGTCTGCCTGTTTGTCCGTCTGCTTGAGTCTGTCTGTGTGTCTGTCACACATGAGTCACCGAACTGAGAATCTTTTTTCTCTTAAAAAAACAACAAACAACGTCAAAAAACAACAACAACAACCCCCCCCCCCCCAACAAAACAACAACAAAAAAACCCAACAAAAATCAAAAAAACCTTTTAATCTCATCAACCCACATTACATTTTTGTTGTTGTTGTTGGCCAAGCTTGAAAAGATAGGGGGGGGGGGGGGCGTGGCCGGGGGGGTGAGCGGGGTGTGTGTGGGGGGGTGCATGACTCTGTTGTTGCAGCAGCAGCAGCACGTCTATTTTTCACGTGTTAAACAGTAACGTGATGTAGCTTCTGCTCAGCCTTAAAAAAAATAAATAAATAAACATAAAAAAAAAAAAAAGATCACTCCTCTGAGAGTCAGCGACCAGACTTTTCTTGAGAGCTTTCAAGGAGTAGGACTGGTTGGTGGATTTTTTTTTTTTTTTTTTTTTTGAGGGTGGTTGGGGGAGGCGAAGGTGGTGGTGGGCGGGGGAAGATGGATATGAGGTGGTGGTGATGGTGGTGGGGAGACGGGAAGAGTGGGTTTGGATGTGGTGGGGTGGGGGAGGGGAAGGGTCACTGTTGAAGGGGAAGGCGAGAGATGGTATGGGAAATTCGTTTTCTTGGCAAGTTTGGCGTGATAATGGTTTTTTTTTTGTTTTTTTTATTTTTTTTTTTATCTTATTTTAATTTTATTCTATTTTATTCTATTTTATATTATCTCGTTTTATTTTTCAATCTGTGTTTGTGTTCCACCCCCGTTCTTTTCAGTTTTTATTTTTAGTGTTTGGTTTTTTTTCCATTCTTTCTTTCTTTCTTTCCTTTCCTTCTTTCTTTTATTTTATCTGTCTCATTTTAGTTTATTCTATTTTATCTCATCTTGTTTATTTTTTTTCAGTCTGTGTGTGTGTTTGCTCGTTCTTTTCGTGTTTTTTTTTTTCTATTTGATTTATTTTCTTCTTTCTTTCTGTCTTTCTTCTCTTTCTTTTCTTTTCTTTCTTTCTTTCTTTCTTTCTTCCTTTCTTTCTTTTCAATTCCGCCTTCGTTTCAGTTCATGTCTTTTTTCCCCTTAGCTCTTTCTTGATGTTTTTCTTCTTCTTTTAGTCTGTCTTTCTTTCATTCCTTTTTTTGTTTGTTTGTTTGTTTGTTTGTTTGTCCTTCCTGTCTTTTTGCCTCTTGCCAGCTTCTCTTTATACATCCGTTCTTTATTGACTTTTTTTTTTCTTAGAAAAGCCATCAATCACGTTTTCCTCAGTTTATTTTCATGGAGTTTTTTTTTTTTTTTTTTTTTTTTTTAACTTTTCTTTTCGTTATCTTCTTTCTTTCTTTCTTCCTTCCTTTCTTTTCTTCTTGCTCATATTGTTCAGTTTACTGGATGTAAAAAAAAACACACACCAGTGCTTATCTATTATCCTCGAAATAAAGAATTTGTCTTGTCTTTCTTTCTTCATCCTTCCTTCCTTTCTTTCTTTCGTTCGTTCTTTCGTGTCTTTCTTTCATTCTTTTCTTTGTTTCATCTCTTCTTTCTTGTAGTTACCATTCTTGTTTTTTCCTTTCTTCTTTCTTTCTTTCTTTCTTTCTTTCTTTCTTCACCACCACAGCATCATATTCTGAACTGATTGTATACTGCATTTTCTTTCTTTCCATTTTATTTTCGCATTTTGCAATCCATCGAAAACTAATTTCTACGTTCATTTCTCCGTATGAGTTGATCAGTTTAAAACAACAACAACAAGAAGAAAAAACAAACAAACAAACAAAAATAAACGAGGCATGCTATACATCTTCGCATATAACGAGGACCCGTTAATGAAAGATCCAAAAGATTGCCGATGAGGTGGAGCGTCTGTATCTCACGCTCGCTGTCATTGCATCGCTACCAAAAAAAAACAACAACAACAACAAAACAACAACAAAAAAACCCAAGAATGCCGAACCAAGATTAAAACGCAATCAGCCATGTTGTTTTTGGGTTCTGGCACGCCGACAAAAAACAAAAAAAACCAAACAACAACAACGACAACAACAACAACAACAAAACCGGTGGCTACAGAAAGTTGAGTTCGTATAGGTTCAAAGAGCCAAGGTTCAAATCTCTGCATTTAGTCCCTTTTTAAAAAAAAAAAATTCTTTTTCTTTCTTCTTGCTCATATTGTTCAGTTTATTTGCATGATAGAAGTGTTATTGAACCATATGCCCCAGTCAACCGTTTCCTATTCTTATTTGCGAGGGTAGTTTATGATTGTTTATGATAGAAGATTTGTTGAACAATATGGAACCATTTACTATTCTTTTTTTTTCTTGTTCGTTTATGTAGGATGGGCGTTTTATTGAACTGTGTGCCTAATCAACCATTACTGTTCTTATTTGTACAATTATGTAGTCGGTTCATTCCTGTTCACTTATTTAAGAAATAACTCTAAGATGCTCTGCTATGATATCAGTGCGTCTGAACACTGCCCATCTGAAAAAAAAAAATGTATATCTCTTTTAACAACAATAAGGAAAAAATACCTCTTTCCAAATACAAGGTACACAACTTGAAGCCAAAGCCGCTTATGCTACCAATTCAGTTCGCAAACAGGTCACAACAGATTTTTCTGTGTGAAATTCGGGCTGCTCTCCCCAGGGAGAGCGAGTCGCTACACTACAGCGCCACCCGCACCCCCATCCCCTCCGCCCCCCCCCCCCCCCCCCCCCCCCCCCCTCCCACTTTTTTTTTCTTTTTACTGCGTGCAGTTTTATTCGTTTTTCCTATCGAAGTGGATTTTTCTACATAAATTTGCCAGGAACAGTCTTTTTGTTACCGTGGGTTCTTTTACGTGCGCTAAGTGCATGCCAGCACACGGGACCTCGGTTTATCGTCTCATCCGAATGACTAGCGTCAAGACCACCACCACTCAAAGTCTAGTGGAGGAGGAGAAAAAAAAAAAAAAAATCGGTGGCTGAGCTGTGATTCGAACCAGCGCTGCTCAGATTCTCTCGCTTCCTAGGCGGACGCGTTACCTCTAGGCCATCACTCCACTCCACAAATGAAAGGCAGCCTACAAGGGAGCAAACCCAAACACTTCCTGGTAAAGGAAGTCCCAGGCATGTCCTTGAACGGAGCATGATTATGACGTGCACACAGCAGCAATGACAAAAGATGTGTGCAAACACATTCTCTCTCTCTCTCTCTCTCTCTCTCTCTCTACATATATATATATATATATATATATATATATATATGTGTGTGTGTGTGTGTGTGTGCGTGTGTGTGTGTGTGTGGCTCTTTTTTCTTTCTTTGATTTAAAGTCTTTTTACTTTGAGTAATACTAGATAGAAACTGAAACTCTCCCCCCACCACCTCCCCTCTGTGTGTGTGTGTGTGTGTGTGTGTGTGTGTGTGTGTGTGCATGTGCGTGTGTGAGTGCGTCAGTG
>NC_134903.1:9684793-9689793 GCF_041734735.1 Babylonia areolata | reverse complement strand
CCTCCCTTCCCTGCCTCTTCCTTGTCTTTAGTTTCTCCAGTTTTAGAGTTATGCGTGCGTGAGAATGACTGGTGCGAAAGCGCTTAGATTTGTCTATGCACAAGATTCAGCGCTATATAAGTACCATTATTATTATTATTACATCTGCCTCTTTGGATGTTTTTTTTCTTCTTTCTTTTTCTCAAGGCCTGACTAAGCGCGTTGGGTTACGCTGCTGGTCAGGCATGTGCTTGGCAGATGTGGTGTAGCGTATATGGATTTGTCCGAACGCAGTGACGCCTCCTTGAGCTACTGGAAACTGGAAACTGAAACTGGATGTTTATCTCCCCAGCCCCCACCCACACCCACCCTCCTTTCTCTTCCTCCCCCCCCCACCCCCTCTCCTCTTTCTCTGTCTCTCTCCTCTCCACTCCTCTATTCTCTCTCTCTTTGTTTCTATCTCCCGCTCCCTATCCCCCCCCCTCTCTCTCTTTATGTATACGTATGCATACGTATCTGTATGTACATGTAGACATATGCATGCATGTGGGTATATGTGCAAATATGTATATGCATAAGGGTGTGTGTGTTTGCGGATGAGTGTGTGCATATGTGTGTGATTGGGTGGGTGTGAGTGTGTGACAGTGTTCCCTTCATTATATTTTTTGTGATGATGATGGTCCGTTGATTAGTATTATAATTAGTAGTAGTAGTAGTAGCAGTAGTAGTAGTAGTGGTAGTATTTACTATTGTTATTATTGTTGTGTCTTATCGTTACTGTTTTTGCTGTCACAAGGACAGATTGGAAGACTAGGCAATGCCTAAAATCTTTATCCTTGAGTAATAAAGTTTTTGAATCTTGAATCTTGAATCTTGAATCTCTCTGTTTAAATGCTTAATTGCATTACTGAATTAAACGCATCAATCACTCAGTTCATTAGTAATATGTAAATGATGTTTAAATGGCGTTATTGCTATTACTGCTTTTTGTAACATGTGCATTGCTTATTTTACTTCGTTTTTTGGGTGCTTTTTGTTGTTGTTGTTGTTGTTGCTGTTTGTTTGATTGGTAATTTTTATTTATTTGTTTCTCATTTCATCTTTTTTTCTTTCGTTTCATTTTATTCATTGATTGATCATTATCTTGACTTATGTTAATTTTTTGTTGTTGTTGTTGTACTCTTTCTGTCTCTTTCTTTCTCTCTCTCTCTCTCTCTCTCTCTTTCTCTCTTTCTCTCTCTCTCTCTCTTCTCTCTCTCTCTCTCTGTCCCCTTATATCTCTCACCTCTTAATCTCCTCTATTTAGTGTTGTAAATGTTAAATTGCCATTCATGTATCCGTGACTATAATATGCATGCTGTACTGATATAATGATTCCCCCCCCCCCCCACTCCCCCCCCCCCCCCCCCCCCCACGCCCCCCACCCCCGCCCCTTTGTTTATTTCACTGTTTCCTCTTCGAGGGCTGCATGGAAAAAAAAGCATTACATTGCTTACGTATTACCCTCAGAAAATAAAATTTATTCAATTCAATTCAATTTTCTACCTCACCACCCTCTCCCTCTCTCTTCTTTTCTCCCACCTCCCTTTCTTCCTACTTCTCTCTCTCTCTCTATTGTTCTCTCTCTCTCTCTCTCTCTCCCCCCCCCCCCCGACCTCTCTCTCTCTCTTCCCTCTCTGTCTCCATCTACCCCCCCATCTCTCTCTCTGTCTATGTCTTTATTCTCTCTCTCCTTCTGTATCTCCCTTTCCCACCTTCTCTCTCTTTTGCTCTCTCTCTCTATGTATTTGTCCCTCTTCTCTCTCTCTGTGCATATATATATATATATATATATATATATATATGTCCCTCCTCTCTCTCTCTCTCTATATATATATACACCCCCCTTCTCTCTCTCTCTCTATATATATATATTTATATATATGTCCCTCCTCTCTCTCTTTATATATATATATATATATGTTCCTCCTCACTCTCTCTCTCTCTTTCTATATATATATATATGTCCCTCCTCTCTCTCTCTCTCTTTATATATATATATATATATTTGTCCCTCCTCACTCTTTCTCTCTACTTCCCTCTGTATTTTCCCCCCTGTCTCTATCTTCCTCTATCTTCAGATCTCTCCATCCCTCTCTCCCCCTTTATCTCCTCCCTCCCTCCCTCCCTCTCTCTCTCTCTGTATATATATAATTATTATTATGAGCATTTACGCCTCATCTTGAAAATAAGCCCTAGGCGTTTATAGATAGAACACATATGTAAATATCAAAAAGGAAAAAATTGAACACAAGATACCAAACATCATTGAAAACTATTAACCCCCGCACCCCTCCCTCCCCCCTCACCCCCCCCCCACACACACAATACACAAAAGCACACGCGCACGCACACACACAAGTCATAGCACACAATTAAATATACCACCAACAAACCCTGAAACTATCAGAACTCACTCACTCACAATCATTTCAGTTCATACTGGAAACGGATATCCCTCTCTCTATCTCCCTCTCTATCTCCCCCCCCCACACACACACACTCTTTCTTGCTCTCTCTCTCTCTCTAATATCCCCCTCTCTAATTTCCCGTCTCTCTCTCTATCCATGTATATAAACCCCCTCTCTATCTCCCTCTCTATCCACCTCCACTCTCTCTCACTCCCCACCACCCTCCCTCTCATCCCCTCCCTCCCTCCCTCCCTTCCTCCTCACTCTTCTACCAATCTCCCTCCTTGAAGCTGCCAGTATCAGAAAGCAATATGGGGTCTGGGGTCTTTTTCCCACCTGTCTGCTGGCAAGTCACTCACTCTGACACACGTTTGACGTCCAAGCTATAATATCAAGACTTCTGTCGACACGGGACAGCAGCAAGATGTGGTTGGAGTTCCGCTCTGATTTGGGTTGGCACCCGGTGAAAAGTCACACCTTGTATTGTATTGTATTGTATTGTATTGTATTGTATTGTATTGTATTGTATTGTATTAGATCTGCTACTGGTAACCTGTAATCCAGTATAACCTGTTCAGGGTCGGGTTGCCGACGACTAAACCGGCACTCCCACCACTCCCTTCTGGGACTGGTGAGGCTGGTGGCTAGACACCCTTATGGAGATCCATAAAAGGGCGTCGGCTCAGGAGAGCCACCGACGGCCATCTAGCTCCACCGTGCTGTGTGCATGCCACACGCAGTTGGCCCCCGGGGTGTGTCTACCCATGCATGCGAAGTCTGGATCCGGCAGAATCTGCGGAAGAAACCTATCGGTTCAAAGAAGAGGAAGGCGGTTACAGCAACGCACTGTGGAGTGCAGAGAGCAAGATGAGACACCGAAAGGATATCTTGGTCATCCACTGCATCCGTGCTCATCCTCCAGTCGTCTCGACTTAGTCTTGCCACTGGAAATTGGTGGACCCGGACGAGAGAGTGAGGTCGACGTTGCGCAACTCCTCTTCACTTTAAACAAACTCATCGCGCAAGTCATCAGTCATCCAAAATGACCTTTCATCCTAGCTACTGAACATCAAGTGGCAAGACAGGACCCCAGACACAGAGGTGCTCGCAAAAGCCACCCTTCCCAGCATCTTCACCATCCTGATGCAGTCCCAGCTTCGCTGGGCTGGACACGTGGCACGCATGCCAGACCATCGGCTGCCCAAAAGGCTCTTCTATGGCGAGCTGCAACAAGGGAAGAGATCACACGGAGGTCAGAAGAAGCGCTTCAGAGATACTCTGAAAGTCTCTCTGAAAGCGTTTGATATCAACCCTGACTCCTGGGAGGAATCTGCAGTGGACCGTAACAAATGGCGCGCTGCTGTGCACAAAGGCGCCAAGTTGTGCGAGGCCAACAGGACTGCTGCAGCTGTTCAGAAGAGGCAGGCCAGAAAGTCACGGGCAAACAAGCTCCCTGACAATGATATGCCTGTCTTTGTCTGCCCCAACTGTCAGCGAACATTTCGTGCGCAGATTGGACTATTCAGCCATCTGCGCACTCACAGATAGACTCATGAGCATCCTTCCCCCCACCCCACCACCACCCTCCCCCCATCCCCCATCTGGATGACAACGATGGTCATCATCGATCTCGATGGACACACCACCACCATTGTATTGTATTTGTATTTCTCTTTTTTGTCAGAACAGATTTCTCTGTGTGAAATTCGATGCTGCTCTCCCCAGGGAGAGCGCGTCGCTACACTGAGAGCGCCCCCCCCCCCCCTTTTTTTTTCCTCGCGTGCAATTTTGTTTGTTTGTTTTTCCTATCGAAGTGGGTCTTTCAACAGAACTTTGCCAGGAACAACTTTTTTGTTGCCGTGGGTTCTTTTACTTGCGCTAAGTGCATGCTGCACACGCGACCTCGGTTTATCGTCTCATCCGACTGACTAGCGTCTAGACCACCACTCAAGGTCTATTGGTGGGGGGTGGGGGGGGGATATCGGTGGCTGAGTCGTGATTCGAACCAGCGCGGAGGCGGAGGGGACGGGGTGTGTGTGGAGGTGGAGATAAAATACAAGATCTGCACTCTATGTTATAAATGTATTCATTAATCCGCCCCTTCCTATCTCTGTGGCTGCCTTCACCTCTACACTCCATCTCGCTCTCTACGATCGGCTTCGGATCCACTCTGTTTACGCATACCCAGATTCAAACACTCGACTGTTGGCCGCCGTTCTTTCTCTGTCTCTGGACCTTGCAAATGGAATGAACTTCCTCTTTCTCTTCGTCAGGTATCCGCACTCAGCTCTTTCAGGTCTGGCCTTAAAACCCACCGCTTCCCGATAATAGCCTCCCTTCCCTGCCTCTCCCTTTCTTCAGTTTCTTCAGTTTTAGAGTTAAGCATGCGTGTGAATGACCGGTGTGAAAGCACTTTGATTTGTCTCTGCACAAGATTCAGCACTATATAAATATAATAATTTATTATTATCATTATTATTAGTAGTAGTAGTAGTAGAAGTAGTAGCAGCAGCAGCAGCAACAGCAGCAAGAGTAGGGTGGTAGTAGTAGTAGTAGTAGTAGTAGCAGCAA
>NC_134903.1:9674793-9679793 GCF_041734735.1 Babylonia areolata | reverse complement strand
TCGGATGTCCAGTGGGTGTCTGAATGACCCAATCTTTAGCTTCTGTCGTCAGAATTGTGGTATTCTTTGTCAACATTCACCTCTTCAGTGTAAGAGCCTTCCTGCTTGTAATATTTTGATGATGGTAACTGGGGTGAAACGCTGTTAACGTTGTCTCTTTCGCCGTTCGTATGGAGAGAGTTCTACATTAACTCCCGAGACACTCATCACAGGAAAAACAAAACAAAACAATAACGACAACAACAACTTAGCGCACGTAAAAGAACCCAGAGCAACAAAAGGATTGTTCCTGGCAAAATTCTGTAGAAAAACCCACTTGGATAGGAAAAAAACAAATAAAACTGCATGCAGGAAAAAAAAAAGTACAAAAAAATATGGGTGGCGCTCTCAGTGTAGCGATGCGCTCTCCCTTGAGAGAGCAGCCCGAATTTCACACAGAGAAATCTGTTGTGACAAAAAAAGCAACAACAAACAAACAAACAAACAAAAACAACAACAACAAACAATACAACACAGTACAACATGTTGAGGGAACGCCTATTGCGTGTCCAACACTGGCTATACATGTTTCTGGGCACACTGTTGTAAAACGTACGTATGAGACGACGTTCCAGGGAACATGTATTACAAGATGAAGATTGTGCAACGATCCTTTTTTTTTTTTTTTTTTTTTAAATTTCGTCTTGGTTTCACAGTCCCAGTTGAAATGACATACGAAAGTTGCAGAGGAAGTGTAAAAAGTAATGTCAGTCAGAAGGTGGTAAAATAATTAAAGCTCATCTGCCGCTTCAAAGTCTTTGAAGGACTGGGTTCGCGAAAACCATGACATACTAACACACACACATGCGCACACGCGCGCTCGCACACACACACACACACACACACACACACACACACACACACACACACACACACGCACACACACATCACTCACATGACATACAGCCATTTTCGCTAAAGTTCATCCATGTGGTTAGCGACAACCATGACAGTGACACTTAAGTCTAAATCTTTCACTTCTGTTTACAACCAAAAAAAAACTGGAGTTTAAGAGGGAGAGAGAGAGAGTGGAGAGAGAGACAGAGAGACAGAGAAACCAAGAGAGTGACAGAGCATGAGAGAGAGAGAGAGGGGGGGGGGGGGGTAGAGAGAGGCAGAGAGAGAGGGAGAGAAAGAGACAGCATGAGAGAGGGAGATAGACAGGGGGGGAGAGAGAGAGAGAGAAAGAGCATGAGAGTGACAGAGAGCATGAGAGAGAGAGTGAGGGAGAGAGAGAGAGAGAGGGACAGAGAGAGAGAGAGGCAGAGAGAGAGAGAGAGAGAGAGAGAGAGAGAGATCAAAGCACCATTCTCAACGTATCACTAATCCGTCAGACTCTGCAGAGCATCGCACAGTACCCTAGCGGCCAGCTATACTCTGAAGTATAAAGCCTCTTGCGTGTGTGCAAACCTTGTGCTGCTTCCCTAGCCAGACAGGAGCTAAGACGTGTTCCACTTTGAATTAAGTCACCAAGGACTGAGCACACACACACACACACACACACACACACACACACACACACACATACACACACACACACAGATAGACATTGGCACAGACAGACACACACACACACATGCGCGCGCGCGCATGTTCACACACACATTCACATACACACGCGCGCGCGCACGCAGACAGACACACACACGCACATACGCAAACACGTGCACATGTGCGCGCGCGCCTGCACACACACACACACACACACACACTCGAAAACACACGCATATAAACACACACATGCGCATGTATAAACACACGGACACGCGCACGCACGCAGGCACAAGCACACACAAACACACATACCCCCCACCCCCACATACACATACACACACAACACACAGACAGACAGACACACACACACACACACACACACACACACACACACGCACGCACACACGCACACACACACACACGCACACACACACACACGCACACACACACACATAAAAACACGCACACTAACATGCACAAACACAAGCGCTCGCACGCACGCACGCACGCACACAAACACACACACACGCGCGCGCGCGCGCGCACAGAGGCAGGCGTACACACTCTGTGAACCAAATAACACCACCACCATCCTTGTCCTCTTCGCCCCCACTCCTCCCCCAACCCCCAACCACAACCCCCCACTCCTCCCCCACCCCCCAACCCCCCCCCCACTCCTCCCCCAACCCCAGCCCCCACTCCTCCCCCAACCCCACCCCCCACTCCTCCCCCAACCCCCCACTCCTCCCCCAAACCCCCAACCCCACCCCCACTCCTCCCCCAACCCCACCCCTCCACTCCTCCCCCAACCCCCAACTCCTCCCCCACCCCCACAACCCCACCCCTACTCCTCCCCCAACCCCAACCCCCCACTCCTCCCCCAACCCCCCAACCCCACCCCCCACTCCTCCCCCAACCCCACCCCCACTCCTCCCCCAACCCCCCACTCCTCCCCCAACCCCCAACACAACCCCCACTCCTCCCCCAACCTCCCACTCCTCCCCAAACCCCCCACTCCTCCCCCAACCCCCCAACACAACCCCCACTCCTCCCCCAACCCCACCCCCCACTCCTCCCCCAACCCCCCACTCCTCCCCCAACCCCCCACTCCTCCCCCAACCCCCCAACCCCACCCCCCACTCCTCCCCCAACCCCCCACTCCTCCCCCAACCCCACCCCCACTCCTCCCCCAACCCCCCACTCCTCCTCCAACCCCCCAACCCCACCCCACTCCTCCCCCAACCCCCCACTCCTCCCCCAACCCCACCCCCACTCCTCCCCCAACCCCCCAACCCCACCCCCACTCCTCCCCCAACCCCCCACTCCTCCCCCAACCCCAACCCCCACTCCTCCCCCAACCCCCCACTCCTCCCCCAACCCCCCAACCCCACCCCCACTCCTCCCCCAACCCCCCAACCCCACCCCCACTCCTCCCCCAACCCCAACCCTCCACTCCTCCCCCAACCCCACCCCCCACTCCTCCCCCAAACCCCCAACCCCACCCCCCACTCCTCCCCCAACCCCCCACTCCTCCCCCAACCCCCCAACCCCACCCCCACTCCTCCCCCAACCCCCCAACCCCACCCCCACTCCTCCCCCAACCCCAACCCCACACTCCTCCCCCAACCCCCCAACCCCACCCCCCACTCCTCCCCCAACCCCCCAACCCCACCCCCCACTCCTCCCTCAACCCCCCAACCCCACCCCCACTCCTCCCCCAACCCCCCACTCCTCCCCCAACCCCCCAACCCCCACCCCCCACTCCTCCCCCAACCCCACCCCCCACTCCTCCCCCACCCCCCCAACCCCACCCCCACTCCTCCCCCAACCCCCCAACCCCACCCCCCACTCCTCCCCCAACCCCCCACTCCTCCCCCAACCCCACCCCCACTCCTCCCCCAACCCCCCACTCCTCCCCCAACCCCACCCCCCACTCCTCCCCCACCCCCCAACCCCACCCCCCACTCCTCCCCCAACCCCCAACCCTGTCACGTTGATACTGAATGCATGATGCACACACACACACACACACACACACACACACACACACACACACACACACACAGAATCGCACACACACACACACACATACACACACACACAGAATCGCACACACACACACACACACACACACACACACACACACACATACACACACACACACACACACACATACACACACACACACACACACACACACACAGAAAGAAAGAAAGAAGATCAAACAAACAAACAAAACAAAGGAACAAAACAAAGCAAACAAGCAAAACACAACAAACAAACAAACAAAATTGATTAGGTGTAACCTGACGATGATTTGTCAAAAGATTGTGAGACGTGAACACGTAGAGTGTTGCATTTCTGACGTCAATGCCTTCCTAAAAATCTAAATTACTACAACGTCAGTTGCAACAACAACAACAACAACAACAACAACAAAAAGTGATAAATAAACAAAATTATGATATGAAATATTCTGGAATTTCCTTCAGCACAATCCTTGGTAAAGGTCACTTGTATAAAAAATATAAAAAAAAGAAAAAAAAAAAGAAGACATAAACAAACAACGACGATAGAGGAAAAAAAAATAATGTAAGGACACCGCTGTTGTTGCCAGGCTAGAACAGAATAGAACAGTATAGAATAGAATAAAATAATAGAATGGAATAGAATAGAATATGTCTTTATTATCAATTGTACCGGGGTCACAAGGAATATTGGGGGGTGGGGGGAGCGGAGGAGGGTGTGTGTGTGTGTGTGTGTGTGTGTGTGTGTGTAGTACATAACAAGGTACGAACATAAATCGAAAATCATACACAAACACAGATACAGTAGAAATTAGGATACATACAAGTGCATATCAAAATAAAAACTTGTGCATACTCACACATGCACGCACTATACACACTCACTCTCTCTCTCTCTCTCTCTCTCTCTCTCTCTCTCACACACACACACACACACACACGTTTAAACAGAAGCCGCGTATTACATGTGGATGGGGCTGATGACTAGATCTTTAGGTAGATGGTTGTTGATAATGATAATGAATGATTATTGTTAGACAACATATTCATATAAAGCAAATCAAAGTGAATTATGCGAACATACGAACAGGTACATGAGCAAAATGTAGGGTGACGAAGTACACAATTGTTTCTATACACGAGACTTATAATATGTCCTTGTAGCTAAACTTTTTTCCCCCGTCAGTCTAAAATATAGCTTAACTCACTCAGTACGGCCAGTCCTCTCTTCTCCTCTACACAGACTCCTCGGATGTCCAGTGGGTGTCTGAATGACCCAACCTTTAGCTTCCGTCGTCAGAATTGTGGCATTCTTTGTCAACATTCACCTCTTCAGTATAAAAGCCTTCCACTTGCAATATTTTGATGATGGTAATTGGGGTGAAACGCTGTTAACGTCGTCTCTTTCGCCGTTCGTATGGAGAGAGTTAATAAAACCAC
>NC_134903.1:9647293-9657293 GCF_041734735.1 Babylonia areolata | reverse complement strand
TCTGGCTGAGGTGTAGTGTCATCAACAACATTATTCCATGATCTTCATTCCTTCTTTCCTTCCATCTTTCTTTCTTAGCCTGATTTCTATATGGCCCAGTTTTTTTTTTTTTTTTTTTTTTGTGTGTGTGTTTTTTTAAAGCTGTTGCTTGAACTAGTTTTCAGTCGTTAGAATGAGAGAGCCAGGCACACTGCCACAAGCATGCAGATGCACACAAATAAACGCTCAGACAAACAAACACACACACACACACACACACACACACACACGCGCACGCGCACACACACACACACACACACACACACACACACACACACACACTCACACACACACACACACACACACACACACACACACACAAACACGCAAACGTACACACTTGGCACCACCTCACCATCATTTTACCGTACACTACAGACAGACAGATAGACAGACAGACAGAGATACAGACAGAGACACAGAAAGAGAGAGAACTCTCAGAACTCAGAACTCAGATGATTTAATGCACTAGGCCATATGCCCATGTCATAGGGACGAGGACACAAAAAAAGAAGAAAAAACAAAAAGAAAAAAACAAACAAACAAAACCCAACAACAACAGCACCAACAACAAAAATGCAGTAAAAACAAACAGCAAAATCAAGTAAACAGCATTGATTACATATCACCACACATACAAACAATAGTACAGACATACACATACACAGCAGCGCGGTTGATAATTGTTCGGTTAAGGAGGCATTTCAGTTTAAGCACGTTTTAACTTTTAATAATTTGATAAGTTAACTTGTTATACACTTTCTCTAAATCCGAATGCCTCTTTTTTTTTTTAACTCACTCAGTACGGCCAGTCCTCTTTTCTCCTCTACACAGACCTATCTCGGATGTCCAGTGGGTGTCTGAATGACCCAACCTTTAGCTTCCGTCGTCAGAATTGTGGTATTCTTTGTCAACATTCACCTCTTCAGTATAAGAGCCTTCCGCTTGCAATATTTTGATGGTGGTAATTGGGGTGAAACGCTGTCAACGTCGTCTCTTTCGCCGTTCGTATGGAGAGAGTTAAAGCCTCCAAAATATACCATGCAACAACTTTACAGTGTTTGTCACTGGCCATCAAAAAGTGTCATGTAAAACGCTGATGATCGGGGAAAAAAATTTTACGGGGTAAATACGTTTCCCTGATGTCACAATAGTTTGAACAGAACAGTAAAAAGTGAATTTCAGATTCTGGAACATTTCTACAAAACGGACAATGCATACTCTCAGGTGATCGGGCAATGAAGCGATGTCTATGAGTTTTTAAGGGAGAAACACCTAACCTGAAGCGTATTAATTTAACTCACTCAGTACGGCCAGTCATCTCTTCTTCTCTACACAGACCCCTCGGATGTGCAGTGGGTGTCTCAATGACCCAACCTTTAGCTTCCGTCGTCAGAATTGTGGTATTCTTTGTCAACATTCACGTCTTCAGTATAAGAGCCTTCCGCTTGCAATATTTTGATGATGGTAATTGGGGTGAAACGCTGTTAACGTCGTCTCATTCGCCGTTCGTATGGAGAGAGTTATTAATGCTTTTCTAACAGCAATGTTATTTATTTGGAATACAGCTTGGGGAATGTCAGGAACTGATTTAAATGAAGTATAAAAAGAAAACCGTTCTCCTGAAACATCACAATTCCAGTCCTGAAGAAAACAATCTTTTAATCTCAAAAATCCCTTACTAAAAGCCCACCCCTTGGTTTTCCCAAACATGTCCAAATCCGTAACGGTATAATGTGAAACACACATTAGAAACCCAGCTGTTTTTTTTAATTTTTTATTATTTATTATTACATTGTAAGTTGTAAAGCATTTTGTATGTTTTGAAGGGTAGACGGTGTGAAGGCATAGTTACTATCTTAAGCCAAAATTTGATACATTTAGTGTATGTTGTTAGTAGAGTGGATGCCTTCCTGTCTCTGCATAGATTAGAGCATTTGGAGTTCTAATGCTTACATTTTAGTAATCTCTTTAAAGCAGATAAATGGACTTTTTCAATAATACTTTGATCAGTCATCAGGCCCCAGACGTCAGAAGCATATGTAAGCATAGGCTGTATTTGGCTATCAAATAACTTGAAGAATATCAGAAAGAGAGAGGGAGAGAGAGAGAGATAGGGGGAGACACAGAGAGGGGAGCGACAGAGAGAGGGAGAGAGAGAGAGGGAGAGGGGAGAGAGAGAGAGAGAGAGAGAGAGAGAGAGATGGAGAGAAAGAGAGACGAAGAGAGAGAGAGAGAGAGAGAGAGAGAGAGAGAGAGAGAGAGAGAGACAGAGACATAGGAGAAATAGACGGAAATTGAAAAGTAGAAACATAAAGAAAGGAAGGAGAGAGAGAAAGAAAGAGAAAGAGAGAGAGAGAGAATGGAGAGAGAGAGAGAAAGAGGGGGAGAGAGATAGATGGAGAGAGAGAGAGAGAGAGAGAGAGACGAACACAGATAGATATACAGAGTATGAGACAGAGAAAGAGGAAAAAAAGAGACACAGACAGAGAGATAGAGAGAGACAGAGACGAGAGAGAAAGAACAGGTGTTTATTTTTTTATTACAAAAAAAGGGAGAGAACCTTTCAACTGAAGTAATCGTCTCCTCACAAAGCCAGGACCCAAGAGGCATCACCCATATTTCACTGGTTCCGGGTTTGGCTGAAGTTTCAGTGCAGTTCAGAACATAAATCCATGTTTCTTTTGTTTTCCGTCCGTCTGTCTATCTGTTTGTCTGTCTGACTGACTTTCTTTCTTTCTTTCTTTCGTTCCTTCTATCTACCTATCTATCGGAGTCACCTGCGCTGTCATCGCTGACTTCACAGACCTTGTCATCGTCGGCTCTCGACGGACTACCAAGAAGAAGATCTATCTATCTATGTGTCCATGTATATATGTATCTATCTATCTGTCTGTCTATTTATCTATCTGTCTGTCTATCTATCTATGATCATCATGTTTCTTTCGTTTTCTGTCTGTCTGTCTATCTGTTTGTCTGTCTGACTGACTTTCTTTCGTTCTGTCTATCTATCCATCATCTGTCTGTCTGCCTGTCTATCTATCTATCTATCTATCTATCTATCTTTCATTCCTTCCTTCTTTCCTTTGCTCTATCTCTCTATAAACGACTGGCCTCTGTAAAGGCAAGAAAGGTATACCGACAACTAATACGGCCAAAGAAAGTTCGTATATAAAAAAAAGAAAAAGCTCAAAGACTAAACAATTCTACTCACGATGGTAAATCATTTTGGTCAGAGGTGAGATCGAATACGTATAGAGGTAGACGGAAAACAAGTGAAAAGATAACTTTAGATCAGTGGTATGAGCATTTTTAATCTGTGTTCAGGACAGAAGAGGTGGGAAAATAATGGAGCAGAAGAGTATGACAGCGTAGTGGATCATGATATAGCTGAAGAATTAACTCACTCAGTACGGCCAGTCCTCTCTTCTCCTCTACACAGACCCCTCGGATGTCCAGTGGGTGTCTGAATGACCCAACCTTTAGCTTCCGTCGTCAGAATTGTGGCATTCTTTGTCAACATTCACGTCTTCAGTATAAGAGACTTCCGCTTGCAGTATTTTGATGATGCTAATTGGGGTGAAACGCTGTTAACGTCGTCTCTTTCGCCGTTCGTATGGAAAGAGTTAAACATTCCAATTTCAGAGGAAGAAGGAAATCAAGCCATAGCTGGGCTGAAAAACGGAAAAGCGTGTGGTTATGATGGGGTAACTGCCGAAATGCTTAAAGCTGTAACAACAAAATCAATTCCTTTCTTGTGTCGTCATTTCAATCAGATTTTCAGCAATGGTGAATTCTCAGAACAATGGAGTTACTCGATAATCGTACCCAAGGCAATCCAGATTTACCTGATAATTACAGAGGAATTTCCTTGTTAAGTGTGGTAAGTAAGATTTATAAGAGCATACTTAAAAGAAGACTTACTGAATGGATGGATGACAATGGAAAAAAAATTGTTGAGGAGCGTCTCATCCAAATGACTAGCGTCCAGACCACCACTCAAGGTGAAGTGAAGGGGGAGAAAATATCGGCAGCTGAGCCGTGATTCGAACCAGAGCGCTCAAATAAATAAACTTCAATTGAGAGAGAGCGGGACAGAGAGAGAGAGAGAGAGGGAGAGAGAGAGAGAGAGAGAGAGAGAGAGAGAGAGAGAGGGAGTGTGTGTGTGTGTGTGTGTGTGTGTGTGTGTGTGTGTGTGTGTGTGTGTGTGACAGACAGACAGACAGACAGACAGAGACACTGAGGCAGAGAAAGAGACAGAGAAAGAGAGGCAGAGGGAGACAGAGAGACACGGAAACACAGAGGCAGAGAGAAAGAAAGGGTGAGAAAAAGGAAGGAAAGAGACAAAGAAACAGAGACAAGAGACAGAGAGGCCGGACGATAAAGAGAGAGAGAGAGCTACACAGAAAGCGATAGAGAGAGAGACAGAGACAGAGACAGAGAGACAGGGAGATAAAGAGACAAAAAGAGAAAGAGATAGAGAGAGACAGACAGACAGAGAGACAAAGAGAGATGGAGAGAGACAGAGGCAGAGAGGGGCAAGGAGACAGAATGAGAGAGAGACAGAGAGAGAGAGAGAGAGAGAGAGAGACAGACAGAGAGACGCTCCCTGCACTCTTTCAAGCGGGAAAACTCATTACTGTTGTTATCCGCCCTCAACACGCACTTTCTCCCTCAGACTAGCAGGAAAAGAGTTCACTCCCCGAATAATAATCAGCTTGTACCTTTGTGGGTGAGAAGGCTGAGAGAGAGAGAGAGAGAGAGAGAGAGAGAGAGGAGGGAGGGAGGGAGGGAGGGAGAGACAGACAGATAGACAGAGAAACAGACAAAGACAGAGACAGAGAGACAGAGACAAAGACAGAGAGACAGATAGGGATATTTATCTATCTCTCTCTCTATATATATATATAGAGAGAGAGAGAAGGGGAGAGAGAGACAGGGAGAGATAGAGAGATATATAGAGAGGAGAGGGAGAGAGAGAGAGGGGGGGGGAGAGAGAGAGACACAAAGACAGTTAAAGAGACACACAGAGAGAAGGGAGAGAGACAGAGAGAGAGAAGGAGAAAGAAATAGACAGAGAGAGAGAGAGCAAGAGAAGGAGAGAGTGAGAATGAGAGAGACGGGGGAGATATAGAAACAAAGAGACAAGACAGAGACAAAGAAAGAGGCAGAGACAGACGGAAAGGGGGAAAGATGAAAGAGAGATAGAGAGGGGCGGGGGGGGGGGGGGGGGGGGGGGGGGGGAGAGAGAGACAGAGACAGAGACAGCGACACAGAGAAAGACAAAGAGGGAGCGATTGAGAAAAAGTGGAAGGAACGGGGGGAGGGGGTGGGGGTGGGGGTAGAGAAAGAGACAGAGGGAGATTGAGAGACACAAAGAGAGACAGACACACAGAGATGCAAACTAATAGAGAGACACAGAGAGAGATATACAAAATTGGGGTGAAAGAAGAATCAGAGAAAGAGAGAGAGAGACAGAGAGAGACAGAGAGAGAGAGAAAGAGAGACAGAGAGAGAGAGAGTGGGAAGGGAGGAGATCCAGGAATACAGAGAGAGAGAGAGAGAGAGAGAGAGAGAGAGAGAGAGAGAGAGAGAGAGAGAGAGAGAGAGAGAACGAGTGAAACCATCACCAACTACACATACCTTTGTTGAATCTCTCCTTTCTGTCTAAACTGGTGGTTACGATCAGCTCCAAGATCATGTGACAAACACGATCTCCTTCCCACCCTTCAGCCAGGCTTTCGGTCTCACTATTCCGCGGAAACTGCTCTTCTTTGTGTTAACCTGATGATCTGCTTTGTGCTTTTGATGGTTCCACCTTCCGCTGCCCTTTGATGACTCCATATTCTTTGCCTTGCTGGACTTTAGTGCCGCATTTGATACCACTGATCATGACATTCTTCTGCATCTTCTCCTACCTCTGTTTCATCCAAGATCTGGTCTTTTCATTCTATCAGTCATCCTTTTTTTTCTGACAGAGCAGAGGTCGTATCTATCTAGGGCTTCTATTCTGAACCAGTATCTGAGCAGTTTTGGGTTCCCCGAGGTTCCGCTTTAGGTCCATTGTTTTTCATAGTGTACCCAAAATATTCTCTTTCGTGTCAGTCTGCCTCTGACATTGCTGACAATACTCAGCTCTGCAGTTCATCTCACTCCACTGATATCCGTCCATTTCTTTCTGAACGGAATTTTGCATTTCTGATTAAATCTTGGATGTCCTGAACCAAATTACAATTGAACAAAGAAAAGAAAATAAGAATGAAGCCCTGTTAAATTGACAGCATTAACCTTCTTCTACTTTTTCTTCTTCTTCCTCCTCTTCTTCCAGTTACTATTCTCATTCGCCGTTCTTATTATTTCCTCTTATTTAATTTTACTTCTTTATTTTTTATGTCGTTCAATGGGCGGAATTGTAAAAAAGGGACTTTACTGCGTCTTATTCTTTTCCGATTAAAGAATCAATCAATCAATCAATTTTCTCCTTCTTCTTCTTCTTCTTCTTCTCCTCCTCCTCCTCCACTAGCACCTCCTTTTTCTCCTTCTTCTTAATTCAGGATCTGAGTCTCACAAGTAGCAAAGCTGACCTTACATCAGTTCATGATCATTTTTCTCTTTACTTTTTTTTTTTTACAAAGTGGTAGGAGGACGCTTATGTATTTTAATCCATGCACAGATTTTTTTTTTTAGCCCAAAATGCCACGGTGATATGAAACCCAAGACCAACTGATCGTTCATACTTCTTCGATTTTAATCACCTAGTTTCAGCTAGGATTTTCATCGTGGTTATGAAACGAATCCCTGCTAAACCCGACTTGATAATACAGACAGGAAGGGTGTTGTGAAACCGAACTCGATGGTGGAGGAATATTCAGCGACGGCGTGGACAGGATGTGTGTGTGTGTGTGTGTGTGTGTGTGTGTGTGTGTGTGTGTGTGTGCGTGTGTTTGTGTGCGTGCGCACGTGCGTGTGCGCGTATGTGTGTTCATGGGTAGGGGTATACTACCATTGATTTTCTCTCCTGGAGGCGACTCTGGCCAAACGGTTATTAACTCATTTAGCGCCAGACGATTGGGTGGCTGGTATTCGTGGGAGTGATCCCCCCTAAAGCGTTACAATCGCCACTCGATATGAATATTAATTCAGGAAGTTCATTACATTTTTTTTCTTCCCTTCAGCGGATAATCGTGTATAGGGACTCGTCTAATCTCTCGAGCTGCCAGATAATATGTCTACTTTTTTTTTTGCATTTTCAGAAAGTGTTAGTGACAATGTTCACGGCTGCAAAATGCTTGGATGTCATGGCCGCAATAGCCGAGCGATTAAAAGATTTGAACTATCAATGACGGGCGCAATAGCCGAGTGTTTAAAGCGTTGGACTGTCAGTCTGAGGGTCCTGGGTTCGAATCACGGTGATGGCGCCTGGTGGGTAAAGGGTGGAGATGTTTACGATCTCCCAGGTCAACATATGTGCAGACCTGCTAGTGCCTGAACCCCCTTCGTGTGTATATGCAAGACTGGCATAGCCTCTTTAATTAATCCTGAACAAGCCACACAGAACACATGGACAATACAGAACAAACACATGGTTGCCTCGGTGGTTTTTCAACTGGAAATTAACAAAGAATGAGGTCAGGAGATGAAATGGTTAACACACAGTAAAAAGTGGTAACTCTCTCCATTACACAAGGTACACAACTTCAAGTCAGTGCTGCTTACGCTACCGATTCATCCAGGACACAGGTAAACACAAGGTACACTAGAACAAACCCAGACACCTCCTCAAAAAAAAAAAAAAAAAAGAAGCGCCGGGCCGGGCCTGTCCTAAAACCGATCATTTGACATGTGCACACAGCAGCAAAGACAAAAGAAATGTGCAAACATAAATTAGCCTTTATTCAAGACTGGCATAGCCTCTTTAATTAATCCTGAACAAGCCACACAGAACACACGAACAATACAGAACAAACACATGGTTGCCTCGGTGGTTTTTCAACTGGAAATTAACAAAGAATGAGGTCAGGAGATGAAATGGTTAACACACAGTAAAAAGTGGTAACTCTCTCCATTACACAAGGTACACAACTTCAAGTCAGTGATGCTTACGCTACCGATTCAGCTAGCACACAGGTAAATAAAAGGTACATACACTTTCTCGTAAAAAAGTGGACGCCGGGCCTGTCCTAAAACCGATCATTTGACATGTGCACATAGCATCACGGCTACCGTTTGTAAATCAGCCAGTAACTGTCAGATTGTGGCTGAAACATCGATTATTATTTTTTTTAATTCAAGAAACAGAAACAGCCCTCCGTGCGTTCATTGAGAGGGTAGCGGTAGAGGAGGAGGAATTTTGTTTAATGTCCCGTCACACATATCGGTGATTAAAGACATTTTGTTAAAGTATTTATGAATACATTTGAGTATTATCGGTTAGAAGGGGTGGGAGATGTGAATGAATGGAGGGTTGGGGGAAACTGGGCAAATGAAGGTGAAATGAGGGTGAAATTTGAAGAAAAAAAATCTAAATACGATTAGAGGAAATTACTTAAAGGACTTAATAGAAGAGAAGTCGTTAAACTGACAAGCGAAACAACTGATAATAATACGTAGCCTGCATGATTTTAGATCATCTCTTCAAATGGTTTTGATTTAACATGGCATGTAGACGCACTTGCTTTTTATCTCTTTAGATGACCGGCTACAGATTTGTTATCTTGACCTTGAAGTCCAAAGGAACAAATATTATCAAAGGTGACTGAAAATTCATACATAAACGACATGTTTACAAATCACCGGTTTGCGTGGCGGGGACATTTGACAGAATTGTTCTGGTTCATGTGGAACGTGCATTTTGTTGTTGTTGGTGTTGTTGTTGCTGCTCAAGTTAAATGATGCAGTAAAAAGGTATTTATATTTCTTTTTTTTTCTTTTTCTTTTTTTATCACAACAGATTTCTCTGTGTGAAATTCGGGCTGCTCTCCCCAGGCAGAGCGCGTCGCTACGCTACAGCGCCACCCATTTTTTTTTTGGTATTTTTTCCTGCGTGCAGTTTTATTTGTTTTTCCTATCGCAGTGGATTTTTCTACAGAATTTTGCCAGGAACAACCCTTTTGTTGCCGTGGGTTCTTTTACGTGCGCTAAGTGCATGTCGTTTCAGAGAAGAACCACTATGAGCTGATACCACGATATATATATATATATATATATATATATATATATATATATATATATATATATAATCAAGAATTACGTGTACAATATTTTTGTGCGCATCATTTTCTAAAAAAAATATTTCCTATTCATGTGTACCCCCTTCAAATGGGGCCATGGCCTTTATTGAATAAAATATCGTTATCGTTATCTCTCTCTCTCTCTTTCTTAAATCCCTCTCTCTGCTTGTCTCTCTCTCTCCCTCGCTCTCTCGTTCTTTCTCTCTCTCCTTCCTATCTCTCGTCAATCTCGTGAGCAAAGTTTCTTGGCTTATGATGAATAAACCATTCATTCATTCATACATCCTTCACGTAAGCAAACATTCGGGGATGGGTTTTTTTTTTCTTCTTGTAATTAACAGCACTTCTTTTCCTCTCTTCTTCCTATTTTGTTGACAAACCCCCCCCAAAAAAAAAACCCTATCATAGGCTTGGACAGAGTGGGGAGTGCCCTTGTGGTGAGGGACCAATGACAACCGACCACATCCTTGAAGACTGTACGACGCATGCAGCATCCAGGAGGAAGTACTGGCCAACACCGACAGCAGTGGAAGCCAAGCTGTACGGCACCCTGGAGGAGCTGCGACGGACGGCAGCCTTCATCGAGGACACCGGGCTGCTCATCTAACGGGAGGCGAACGAGGAAGAAGAAGAAGAAGAAGAAGAAGAAGGCTCGGTATAGACCTCAGTCGGATATTTCACATCGGATAAAACAAAGACGATAATGACACTTAAAAGATTAGAAGAATTAT
>NC_134903.1:9637293-9639793 GCF_041734735.1 Babylonia areolata | reverse complement strand
AGAGGCAGAGAGACATAGAGACATATATAGACAGAGACAGAGAAAGAAACAGAGACAGAAAGACAGATATAGAGACAGAGAGAGAGAGAGACAGAAAGAGAGAGACAGAGACAGAAAAAGAGAGACAGAGACAGAAAGAGAGAGACAGAGACAGAAACAGAGACAGACAGACATACAGATTGGCGAGACAGAGAGAGAGAGAAGACAGGGCGACAAGAGAGAGAGAGAGAGAGGGGGGGGGGGTGTTGGGGGGGGGGCATTAATTACTTCACATAAAAGATAGGAAGTCAGGGTTAATCGTCCACCGACGTTGCTGCTATTTAATTATAGTCGTCTCATGTTCACCGTGGTCTTTAGTCTTTAACAAGTACTGATAAAATTTGTTAGTCCGCTTAATTAACCGAGAGAGAGACAGAGAGAGAGAGAGAGAGAGAGAGAGAGAGAGAGAGAGAGAGAGGCTGAAACAGAGGCAGAAAGAAGACAGAAAACTGAGGCAGGAACACCTCCCAACAGGAACAGACAGAATGAGAGGCTCTCAAAGAAAAAAAAAAGACAAAAAAAAAAAAAAAAAGACTATGCTCATTTTCTGCAAGTGGCTTATGATCACTCACGACTTAAAAGACCGAGCAGTCTAGCTCTGGCTCAGTCCACTAATTACAACCAGCTAATCACGGTCATCACAGCACAAAGAAGAAAGAGATACTCAGAAAAAAAGTTTAATGTACATCGGCCTTAGACCACACAATACAATGAGAAAAGGGTGAGGGAAATGGGAGAGAGAGAGAGAGAGAGAGACAGAGAGAGAGAGAGAGAGAGAGACAGAGAGCGGCCACAGAGAAAGACAGGGAGACAGAGAGATACGGATATGGATGATTTATTAGCCGCTACGAAGGGGTAAACAAAATAACATATTTTGCACAGCGTTTGTTTGAATAAACACGAGAAAAAAACGTCAATCACATGAAACACGAGATACATTAGCACAATACGTCTCTAATTGTGGCAGGTCCACTTCCTTTTCGTTAGGTGTGCTTGACTATGTGTGTATACATATGTATGTGTACATAACTACATGCATGTACATGAATGTGCATTGTGTGTGCGTGTGTTTATGTAAGTTTGTGCCTGCCTATGTGTGCGTATGTGTTAGGGTAGCTGTTAGATACACATGTATGTTAAAATGTATGTATGCAGTGTGTGTGTGTGTGTGTGTGTGTGTGTGTGTGTGTGCGTGCGTGCGTGCGTGCGTGCGTGCGTGCGTGCGTGCGTGCGTGTGTGTGTGTGTGTGTGTGTGTGTGTGTGTGTGTGTGGTCACATTTTGGTGTGTGTATGTAACATAGATATAATGTTTTATGTTAACAAAAGCGTTTTTGTAAAGCACCTAGAGCAGATTTCTGGATAGTGCGCTATATAAGTATCCATTATTATTATTATTATTATTAATAATACGGAGGGAGAGCGAGAGAGAGAGAGAGAGAGAGAGAGAGACAGAGACAGACAGAGAGACAGACAGAGAGAGACAGAGACAGACAGAGAAACAGACAGAGAGAGACAGAGACAGACAGAGAGACAGACAGAGAGAGACAGAGACAGACAGAGAGAGGACAAGACAAGACAAATTCTTTATTTTCGACGATAATAGATAAACACCGGCGCGCGTTTTTTTTTTTTTTTGTTTTTTGTTTTGTTTTTTCATCCAGTCCCCGCCCTGAAAAAGGGTCTACACTACACAATACTACATTATATAGGTCATTGCATGCACTGAACAATGCTACTTAAAGTCATAGCATGCGAATACAATACTACATAAAGGCATAAGCATGGTAATAATAAGATACACTCTCTGCAAAAAATAAGATGATAAGAGAGAGAGACAGAGAGAGAGACAGAGAGAGAGACAGAGACAGAGACAAACAAACAGGGAGACAAAGACAGACATTTAGACAGACAGAAATAGGGAGAGCTTCAGTTTCAATTTCAGTTTCAGTAGCTCAAGGAGGCGTCACTGCGTTCGGACAAATCCATATACGTTACACCACATCTGCCAAGCAGATGCCTGACCAGCAGCGTAACCCAACGCGCTTAGTCAGGCCTTGAGAAAAAAGAAAGAAAAAAAAGGTGAATAAATAATAGATAAGCTTACATAAATAAATAAATAATTATTATAATATAAAAAAGAGAGTCATTAAGGAGCAGCCACTATTAATTTTTGTTGGAACTCTTCCTTGCTGAGGTGAAATAAGCTGCTCAGCCATTTTGTTTCTCTTTCTCTTTCGGAACATGGTCCACAGCTGCAGAAGTAAGCAAAATTGCCATACAGGATCTATTCTATTGCCCATCAAAGTAACATTGGGCAGGTTACAAGGTATGAAAATTGATTGAGAGGGAAAAAAAATCGCTTGCTGTCTAATCATTCTGTTTCTTTCTTTCTTTCTCTCTTTCTTCTTTCATTGATTGATTGATTGATTGATTCTTTCTTTCTTTCCTTTATTCATTCTTT
>NC_134903.1:9622293-9624793 GCF_041734735.1 Babylonia areolata | reverse complement strand
TAGTTCTATCTTTGTTATTGCTTTCTTTCTTTCTTTCTTTGTCACTGTGCTATTCCTCTCTCTCTCTTTTTCTTTCTTTCTTTCGTTCTTTCTTTTATCATTTACTTACTTACTTGCTTAGTTGCTTTAATTCTTTCTCTTTTTTTCCTGCGTTTCTTTTTTTGTTTATTGTTTTTCTTTTTTTGTTCTCTCGTTCCTTCTTTACTTCTTTTCTTTTTTTTCTCTCTCTCTTCTATTTTGATTGTTTTCTTTCATTTTTTCTTTTCATTTTCCTTTCTTTCCACGTATTGTCTCTGTCCATATCCTTAATTGCTAATCGGGATTGGGAAGGAGAGAGAAACAGAGACAGAGAGATTTGTGAAGTTTGGAGAGATAGAGGGAGGGAGAGAGAGAGAGAGAGAGAGAGACGGGGATAGAGAGGGAGGGAAGGAGAGAGGGAGAGAAAGAGAGAGGGAGGGAGGGAGAAGGATAGAGAGAGAGAGGGAGGGAGAGAGTGAAAGAGAGAGAGAGAGAGAGGGAGAGAGACAGAGACAGAGACAGAGGGAGAGAGAGAGAGAGGGGGGGGAGAGACGGAGAAGGAGAGAGAGAGGGAGGGAGGGAGCGAGAGAGAGAGAGGGAGGGAGGAAGTGAGAGAGAGAAGGGGAGAAAGAGAGACAGAGACAGAGAGGAAGAGAGAGAGGGAGGGAGAGAGAGAGAGGGAGGGAAGGAGAGAGGGAGAGAGAGGGAGGGAGACAGGGCGAGGGAGAGAGAGAGAGGGGGGGGGCAGAGAGAGAGACAGACAGGGAGAGAGAGGGAGACACAGAGAGAGGGAGAGAGACAGATAGAGACAGAGAGGGAAAGAGAGAGGGCGAGGGAGAGACAGACAGACAGACAGACAGACACACAGGGGGAGGAGACAGAGGGTAGAGGAGGAGGAGAAGGGGGGGGGGGGGATGGACAGGGGAAAGAAGTTCACCAACTTCTACACAGTGTTAAAAATACTAAGACATTCACACACACACACACACACACACACACACACACACACACACTCGAAAATCAGGATCACACAATCGAGTGCCACCCCATCCATCATCCCCTTTTGCGATCGTGAGAGAAGCGGTTTCAATCTGTTGTCAAACACTGCATGTGTCTGTATCTCCCGGGCCTGTTGGAAAAATATCAGGAAGTATCATGGAAGAAAGCGCCGAGTGTGTAAGTGTGTGTTTGTATGAAGAAGAAGAAGAAGAAGAAGAAGAAGAAGAAGAAGAAGAAGAAGAAGAAGAATGAAAAGATTGATTGATTGAATCTTTAATGGGTAAAGAATTAGGCACAGTATAGGCCTTTTTTATTATTTTATTTTATTTACAATTCTGCCTATTTAACGACACAAAACATGAAAAATAAAGAACGACACAAAACATAAAAAATAATAAATAAAATGAAATAAAATAAAATAATTAGAACGACGAATAAGAATAGTAACTGGAATAATCTATTAAAGGTAACAAAGCGAATGAGAAGAAGAAGAAGAAAGAGAGAGAGAGAGACAGAGAGAGAGAGAGAGAGAGAGAGAGAGAAGAGACAGACAGACAGACAGAGACACAGAGAGACAGTGAGACACACACACACACACACACACACACACACACACACACAGAGGGAGAGAGAGAGAGAGAGAGAGAGAGAGAGAGAGTGAGAGACAGAGAGAGAGAGAAGGACAGACAGAAGGAGGAAGAAGAGGGAAGCGGAGGAAGAGGAGAAGGAAGAGAGGGAGGAGAGAGAGAGGCAAGGAAAAGTAGTTGAACAACTTCTACATAGTGTTGAAAATGCTGACTTTCACCTCACCCCCCCCCCCCAACACACACACACAGACACACACTCGAAAATCAGGACCACACAGTCGAGTGCTACCCCAACCATTCCCTGAGAAACAATTTCAACCAGTTGTCAAACACTGCATGTGTCTGTATCTCCCGGACCTGTTGGATACCAGGAAGTATCATGGGAAGAAAAAAAAACAAAACACGTGGAATAGAATACAAGTTTGTGTATGTATTCAGAAGACGGGGGAAAAAAAATCGAGTCAGAGTTTCACAAATACCTTAAAAAGTTTCAATCCCTCTTCTTTGCTCTAAAGATGACATCGTTGTGTGTGTGTGTGTGTGTGTGTGTGTGTGTGTGTGTGTGTGTGTGTGTGTGTGTTTTGTAATGTCGTTTTCACTATGATAGGGCTTGTGAAGAGATTATTGTACTCAAAACTTTCAGTCCTCTTGGGGGGTTCGTGGAAAGGGTAGCGGTGCTGGGTGGCAGAGGATCTCTCTCTGTCTCTCGCACCCTCTCTCTCTCTCTCTCTCTGTCTCTCTCTCAAAAGTACGAGTTCTTTTTCTCTCTCACTCTCGCCCTCTGTCTCTGTCCCTCTGTCTTCATTTAAAGGGAATTTTTGGTTAGCAGTAGTTCTCTCTCTGTGTGTCTATGTCTCTGTCTGTCTGTCTGTCTGTCTGTCTGTCTATCTCTGTCC
>NC_134903.1:9597293-9599793 GCF_041734735.1 Babylonia areolata | reverse complement strand
AGTCCTGCAAGAATCATTTGATTGCACTAGGTATTTTTTTTTTATTCTTCTCTTTTTCTTGTTGTTGTTTTTGTTGTTCTTCGTCTTCTTCTTCTTCTTCTTGTCCGTCTCCTCTTCCTCCTCCTCCTCCTTCTTGTTCTTCTCCTCCTCCTCCTCCAATTTCTTCTTCTTCTTCTTCTTCTCCTCCTCCTCCTCCAATTTCTTCTTCTTTTTCTTCTTCTTCTTCTTCTTCTTCTTCTTCTTCTCCTCCTCCTCCTCCTCCTCCAATTTCTTCTTCTTCTTCTACTTCTCCTTCTTCTTCTTCTCCTCCTCCTTCTCCTCCTCCTTCTTCTTGTTCTTGTTCTTCTTCTTCTCTTCCTCTTTCTTCTTCTTTCTGTGCGTTGACGAACTTGGAACCCACACTCAATCACGGGAGATGACATTTCCATAGCAGAAGTACGAACACAGATCGCCACAGCCACAGAAACGATGCCCCCGGCTTTCTTGGGAGAAAAAAAAAAGTATGGCACAGCAACAACAACAACAACACCACCACCAAGAAGCTTCCAAGTATAAAGTTCAACCTCTTAAAGTCGGTTGCTTGCCACCACAGTTCCAACATGGATACAAGACATGACAACATGAAGGAGGAGGGATCGAAACCTGCAAAAACCAAACCCGAATGCCTGATGTAAGAAAACTTGCCCCTTTTTACATTTCACAGAAAGAGCACAGGACAAAACAAAATACTTGAAAAGCATGGCAAGGACATTCGTGAGGGGGGGGGGGGGGGGGGGGGTCCTTGAATCCAATAACGTCACAAACAGACAGTTGAAAAACATGGCCAGGGCACTCCTTTGGGAGGGATTCAAGAACCCCATAACGTCACAAACATGGTCAGGACACACCTTGTGGAGGGATTCAAGAACCCCATAACATCACAAACACAGAATTGAAAAAAATGGTCAGGACACTCATTGGTACAGAGAATTGAAAAAAATGGTCAGGACACTCATTGGTGAGGGATTTAAGAACCCCATAACGCGACAAACATGGTTAGGACATTCCTTGGGGAGGGATTCAAGAACCCCATAACGTCACAAACAGAGAGTTGAAAAACATGGTCAGGACACACCTTTGGGAAGGATTCAAGAACCCTATAACGTCACAAACATGGCCAGGAGATTCCCTGGGGGAGGGATTCAAGAACCCCACAACGTCACAAACAGACAGTTGAAAAACATGGTCAGGACACTCCTTTGGGAGGGATTCAAGAACCCCATAACGTGACAAACATGGTCAGGACACTCCTTGGGGAGGGATTCAAGAACCCTATAACGTCACAGAGAGTTGAAAAACATGGTCAGGACACTCCTTGGGGAGGGATTCAAGAACCCTATAACGTCACAAACATGGCCAGAAGACTCCCTGGGGGAGGGATTCAAGAACCCACAACATCACAAACAGACAGTTGAAAAACATGGTCAGGACACTCCTTGGTGAGGGATTCAAGAACCCCATAACATCACAAACATGGTCAGGACACATCTTGTAGAGGGATTCAAGAACCCCATAACGTCACAAACATGGTCAGGACACACCTTGTGGAGGGATTCAAGAACCCCATAACATCACAAACAGAGAATTGAAAAAAATGGTCAGGACACTCATTGGTGAGGGATTTAAGAACCCCATAACGCGACAAACATGGTTAGGACATTCCTTGTGGAGGGATTCAAGAACCCCATAACGTCACAAACAGACAGTTGAAAAACATGGTCAGGACATTCCTTGGGGAGGGATTCAAGAACCCCATAACGTGACAAACATGGTCAGGACACTCCTTGGGGAGGGATTCAAGAACCCCACAACGTCACAAACAGAGAGTTGAAAAACATGGTCAGGACATTCCTTGTGGAGGGATTCAAGAACCCCATAACGTCACAAACATGGTCAGGACATTCCTTGGGGAGGGATTCAAGAACCCCATAACGTCACAAACATGGTCAGGACATTCCTTGGGGAGGGATTCAAGAACCCCATAACGTGACAAACATGGTCAGGACATTCCTTGTGGAGGGATTCAAGAACCCCATAACGTCACACACAAACGGAGAGCTGAAAAAACATGGTCAGGACACTCCTGGGAGGGGGGGGGGAGGTGAGGGGTGGGCGTGAGTGTGGTGGTGGTGGGGATTGGGGGTGGGGGGGGGGGCATCCAAGAACTCTCCAACGTCAACCGTCAAACGACGGCGAAAGCTGCTCGCTTGGTGTGTGGACATGTTCCCGTAATATACGATACCCTCTCTCAAGGGACCACCCCTGTGGAGAAGGGCGCGTGGGAATGGGAAGGCGGGTGGGAGGGATGGAAGGGAGGGCAGGGGGCGAGGACGGAAACGCGAACGGACAACGCCAAGAGCTGGGTACTGACAGCATCAAGGAGAAACCTGTATGCTCTGTTCCGGGGTGGGTGGGTGGGAGGGGGTAGGGGTTTTGGGGATGGGGGGGGGGGATGAGCTTT
>NC_134903.1:9584793-9589793 GCF_041734735.1 Babylonia areolata | reverse complement strand
TTCTCTCTTTCTCCCACTCTATCCCCCCCCATCTCTATACCCCCCCTATACTCTCTCTCTCTCTCCCACTCTACCCCCCCCCCCTTATCTCTATACCCACCTATACTCTCTCTCTCTCTCCCGACTCCTATTCATTTGTCAGTCCGTCCTTGTGTCTCATCCTCCTCTCTCCGTCTGTCCTCCCCCCCCAACTCCCCCTCCTGTCTCTCTCTCTGTGTCTCTCTCTCTGTGTCTCTCTCTCTATCCCCCTTAACTCGTGTATTGTATAAATGTAAGCTGAGAGGAACTCCTCAAGATTTATGTAAGCTGTCTAAAAGCCATTTTTTCCTAAGGACTTCACTCCACTCATGTCTGGCCCTCTCCTGATTTCATACACAGAGAAGCGCGTGCAGGCAAGCACGCATACACACACATAGACACATACAGACACAGAGACACACACACAAGCACGCACGCACACACACACGCATGCGCGTGCGCGCACACACACACACACAAACACACACATGCATGCACACATGCGCGCCCACAGATACAAACCCACAGACGCACAGAGGCACAGACACTCAGAGACATACACAGACACATATACATATACATGCACAGACTCACACACGCGCGCGCGTGCGCGCACGCCCACAGATACAAACCTACCAATAATCATTTAAGCGAATAGACGTTAAGAGACACACAGAGGCACGGACACTCAGACACACACACACACACACACACACACACACACACACACACACACACACACACACACACACACACACACACACACACACACACACACACACACACACACACACTGAGAGGCACATAAATAGAGAAACACACACACACACACACACACACACACACACACACACACACACACACACACACACACACACACACACAGGCACATAAACAGAGAAAGAGAGAGAGAGAGAGAGAGAGAGAGAGAGAGAGAGAGAGAGAGAGAGAGAGAGAGAGAGAGAGAGAGACAGACAAACAGACAATCGTTGAGACCATTAACAAGTTGATCAACGACAACAGAACAGACGGTGGAAGCTGATAGTGTGTGTGTGAAAGAACGGTTTGGGTGGTGGCTGATGGTTGCTATATGTACCCTATCACATTCCATTATTCTGGTCTGTTCTGGAACCGTATCCATGATTGCCACTGATCTACATTGGTACATCATCATCTTCAACCACCGACTAAACCCGTACCGTGTTAACTCTCACACTGCTGACCCTGAAAGCAGTCTATCCAGATGGTATCATGTAGTGAGTGACACAGTGGACGGACCAGGCGTAAGCGGTAGTCTATTCCGCTACAATCAACAGACCATCGAGCAGGAGGACACTGGCTGGCCGTCTAACATAATTCCCCCCACCCCCTCTCCCCATTTATCTTTCTTTGCAGCCGGTAGACTCAACGGAAATGGGACCGTGACATATAGCAAAAGGAGTTCTTTATTGTATACACCGACCTCTACTGCCTTTGATCGAAAGATCGGTTGTTTTTTTTTTTTTGTGTGTGTGTGTGTGTGTGTGTGTGTGTGCGCGCGCGTGTGTGTGTTTCCCCCCCTGTAATTTCACCATTAATCTTTGGCGTCAATGGCTTCAAGGAACATTATTAGTCTGTACACCCCATGAAAGCATCTTAAGAATGATATTTTCTGTCTGACGAATTCTGACCCCCCAAGCCAAAGGATGTATTGCTATCTTGTTAAGTCTTTCTATTGAAATAGAGCACACTGCGAAAGAAGAGAGGAGTTATTTGTGTAGAGAGAGCGGAGAGGGATAGAGGTAGGAGGGTGAAGGAACGTGGCAAAGCGGTTTAGATGCTTATATGCTAAGATAGTGTTCGTGAGGGTTTGAGTTCGAAGCCCGCTCTCACGCTTTCCTCCACAAGTTTGGACTTAAAAAATCAAACCGAACGTCCCGGTCATTGGATAATAATAATAATAATAATAATAATAATAATAATCATGGATACTTATATAGCACACTATCCACAGATCTGCTCTAGGTGCTTTACAAAAAAGCTTTTGTTAACATAAAACATTATATCTATGTTACATGGATGAGACAATAAAACGAGATTCTGTGTGCAGCGTCCAAATAATAATGATAATAATAATAATAATAGATAAATACATAAAAAAAAGAACTACTCCTACCAATAATAATATGTACAAGGCGCAAAAACTTGAAAAAGTCAACTATAGGCGTAAAATGATAACTAACTATCTAACTAAATAATAATAGTATAATAAAACAAAAGTAAATAATAATAATAATAATAATAATAAAATAGATGAATAATCCAGGAACTGTTTGCAGACACGACACGAGCCCCCACTATGAGCACTATACTACACCACAGACCACAGGATACAGTGAAACTGGGAGGGTTTGGTGAGATGGCAACAGAAGAGGTGGGGCGGGGGGCTGGGGGGGGGGGGGGGGGGGGGGGGTAGGTAGACTGAAAAAAAAGAAGAAAAAAAAAAGGTTGGTTCATCTAGTTCATTTGGTACATTTTCTGTGGTCGTTTAGGCATGGGCAGCATTTGTGTGCGTGTGTGTGTGTGTGGAAGGGTGGGGGTGGGGGTGGGGGAGGGGTGGGAAGGGGAGGGGGGTGTTTGTGTGTGTGTGTGTGTGTGTGAGTGTGTGAGCATGAGTGGGTGTTATGCGTGTATGTGCTAGTTTGTGGTGTGTGTGTGTGTGTGTGTGTGTGTATGTGTGTGTGTCTGTGTGTGTCTGTGTGAGTGTGCATGAGTGGGTGTTATGCGTGTATGTGCTAGTTTGTGGTGTGTGTGTGTGTGTGTGTGTGTGTGCGTGTGTGTGTGTGCGCGCGCGCGCGCGTGTGTGTGTGTGTGTGAGTGAGTGAGTGAGTGTGTGTGTGTGTGTGTGTGTGTGTGTGCATGAGTTGGTGTTATGCGTGTATGTGCTAGTTTGTGGTGTGTGTGTGTGTGTGTGTGTGTGTGTGTGTGCGTGCTTGCGTGCGTTTGTGTGTGTGTGTGTGTGTGTGTGAGTGTGTGTGTGTACTTTGTGACCAATCCACCGAGAATTGATGGAGTTGATACCAATCTGTTCACAGGTAAAAGACAAAAGAGCATTAACATACCAGCCATTGTCATTCGTAACAAACCTTTCTTTTTGTTAGAATTATTGTTAATATGTTCAGCTGCACCTTGGTTTCTTCCTTGTGTGTTCCATCAATTCTCTGATGCAGGTATTAGTCACATTACTGTTTTTTCGAAAAAAAAAGAATTTTGTTCAATAAATGAAATAATGAGAACAGAAGAAAAGACTGATAGATGATGAAGAATACGACTAGGGTTTTGTAAAACAAAACAAAACAAAACAAGACAACAACAACAACAAACACAAAACCCCAAAACAAAAAACAAACAAACAAAAACAAAAAACAAAACCCAACCACAAAAACAACAACAGAAGTATATTTCAGAACTTGCGAGAGCTCATATCTGACCATTTATAAACGATCTTCCACGCAACATGAAACCCATTCATTGTGACCAATCACTGCAAGGAAATGGCGTCTATACTTCTCTGCTCCCCCTCCCCCCCCCCCCCCCTCCCTCCTCCATCCCCCCTCTGTCATTATGTCTCTTGTCAATGCTAAGGGAATGGTCTTATGCTTCTTCATCCCAGTTATTGACAGTTACTGAAGAAGACCTTCAGATCAGGTTCTGGAGGTGGTACAAATGATGTACAGTACAGCCCACAACCTACGTAAGAAGTAGGGATGAGACACAGAGCACTTGGACATACAACCCCTGAACAAAAGAAATGAGAGAAAAAAAAGAGAGACACACAGAACACTAACACTACAGGACACTTCTCTGTCTCTCTCTCTCCGTGTGTCTCTGTCTCTCTCTTTCTCTGTGTCTCTCTCTGTGTCTCTGTCTCTCTCTCACTCTCTGTGGCTCTGTCTCTGTCTCTCTCTCTGTCTCTCCCTCTGTCTCTGTCTCTCTCTCTGTCTCTGTGTCTCTCTCTGTGTCTCTCTGTGTCTCTCTCTGTGTCTCTCTCTCTGTCTCTCTCTCTGTCTCTCCCTCTGTCTCTGTCTCTCTCTCCCTCTGTCTCTGTCTCTGTCTCTGTGTCTCTCTCTGTGTCTGTGTCTCTCTCTCTGTCTCTCTCTCTGTGTCTCTGTCTCTCTCTCTGTGTCTCTCTCCCTCTGTCTCTGTCTGTGTCTGTCTCTGTCTCTCTCTGTGTCTCTCCCTCTGTCTCTCTCTCTGTGTCTCTCTCCCACTCTGTGTCTCTAGCTCTCTCTGTCTCTCTCTCTCTGTCTCTGTCTCTCTGTGTCTCTGTCTCTCTCTGTCTCTCTCTCTCTCTCTCTCTCTCTCGGAGTGGCTATCTGACTGAAGCATGGATACACATCGATAAATAACTATTTTGCTGGTGCATTACCCTCAAACGTCAGCAGCAGCCACAAGTATAGATGTATCTTTTAGTTATTGATTTATATTTGGTCTCATTTTGTTACTGGCAACGAGACCATAGACATCCCCTCACCCCCACCCCCATAATCTACCCCCACACCCCTCCACACCCCACCCCTCACCGCCTACCCCCAAAGAAAAGATAGAAGAAAACCGAAGATCATGAGACTGGTTTCTTCTGTAAAAAAGAAAAGAAAAAGAATTTGTCTTCGTTACCACGCACACGCCCAGTTTGGGCAAGAGGTTCTTCCCATGGGATTAATGCTCGCAGTCTGTCTGAATGATGACTTCACGGCTCAAAATGACCATTGAGGCTCTGTGTGTGCTACCGTTCCCCACCCCCTAGCAGAGAAACAGAATGGAGGTAGAAATATAAGTCTGTCTGCAGACACTGAGAGGAGTTGTCAAAGGACAAAGAAAATAGTCTGAAGAAGAAACCGCGGGAGAGAGAGAGAGAGAGAGGGGAAAGGGAGGAAGGGGGAGAAAGGGGGAGAGAGCGAGGGAGGGAGGGATATATATATATATATATATATATATGTAGA
>NC_134903.1:9572293-9579793 GCF_041734735.1 Babylonia areolata | reverse complement strand
GAATTTGTTATTTTGATATACTATTTTCCTGGATCCCTTTTTTTACAGGGCAACTTTTATATCGGGGGATCGGAAATTGTTTCTTTTGAAAAATGGTTTCACGTGTTTCACGTGCATTTTTGTAATCATACCATGAATTATGAAAGTGATGTGCTGCTGTGAAGTGCAGATTTGTTGCCAGATGGTGTCATGAAGCTGTCCAGGTTAGGGACATTTTTTTGCCTGTAAAGGCATCTAGTGGCTGGGGACAGGCCACGGGTTTTGGTTTTGTGCCGAAGTGCCAGGGACTGGGCACGGGACTTCATAGAACTGGATGGTGGGACCATCGGGACGAACTTTTGGCACAGAAGATGAACGTGATGGTGGGACCATCGGGACGTGCTGAGTGAGGAGCCAGGAGTTGGCGAGACTGCTGAAAAACATTCAAGGCGGTGAAGTTAAAATTGTTTCCCCCCATAAAAATTATATTCCAATCCAGGCCATGATTAGCAGCTTTAGATATCTCTCTTAGTAATAAATAAAAGGGTGTGGTTAATAAGTGTTGTTTTTCGTGTTTTGTGGAGAACACGTTCTCATTGGAGTGACAAGTGAACAGATAGCAGGCATACATTTACAAGCAAACACATTCATTCTTATTCAGTTATTTCTGTCTATCTGGCACTTTCTTCACACCGTCTTCAAAGTCCATCACTCTAAAACTCACTCAGGAAGACGGAACGCTATAGCGGTTTCGACAATTAAAAACTTTTTTCCACGTTTTCCTCATGGGGTAGCATAACAATCGCAGCTACACATGCGAACGTGTCAAGGGTCGAATGGAAAGTTTCTTTCCTGAGATTCCGTAACAACACACTCCACAGTGAGCCAGCGTCGCAGGACGATACAAGTGGAATTTTTTTTTTTTTTTTTTTTTTAGCAAACTAGATCACAACAACGGCTTTGAATAAAGTATCTGCAGTGAAGAAAGCTACCAGCAAGAAGATACTGATAGTGACTCAGCTTCTTAGAGCAGTGAAGAGGGAGGGGGTGGGGGGTGGGCGTTCACACGACGTGAGGAGAGGGGTCAGTGGGTCAAGTACAGTGAGTTTCATTCAGTTACTTTATGTTTTGTATTTTTTGTGATTTTTTTTCCTAACCCTAACAAATGGGTCATCTGTAGGGAAAAGCAAGGGAGAAAACTATTTGTCCGGAGTGAGTTAAATTAACGTCATCAACATTCTCCTCCGCCTTCTTCACCCGCCCCGTGTCTCTCTTTAGCTTTCATGTACCATTTCATGCACTCTTTGAGGAAGTACTAAAGATTAACATGCCTTCTGTCCTACAGCCCCAATCTTCCCGGGGAAGGACTGTGGTACCTATGCCAGGACTCTCGCCTCTGTGGGTCTTCTCATCCCATTACATTTTTGTTCATCTTCAGAAGTGAAATCAACTCATGTTGCTTATAACCTGCTGTTCTACTTCAAAGACCATCCACGCATGTTCTTTTTTTTTTCCAGTACAAGACGGAGCAGAAGTAATAACAGCAGTTTCAGCATCAGAAGAAGAAGAAGAAGGAGAAGGAGATGGAGGAGGAGGAGGAGGAGGAGGAGAAGAAGAAGAAGAAGACGACTACGACGACGACGACGAAGAAGAAGAAGAAGGAGAAGAAGAAGAAGAAGAAGAAGAAGAACAAGAACAAGCGGACAAGATAAATGAGGGGAGTTGTGGTGGGGGGGGGGAGGAGATTAATAAGTAACTGCGCGAAAGTACACGGAGTGTACACACACACACACACACACACACATCATGGTCACTCTGCTTCGAGACACCCCAAGCCAGCAGCACCACTCTAAATCATCTCCAACCATGTATGTATGTTCCTTCGTGAGTGCAGAACGTTCCCCTGCAGTAGGCAGTAAAACAGACCTTCTGACTTTGATGAACTTCCTGTTCAAATGAATTTTGCTCCTGGGATGTTATACCTATCTTTTCCAGACTTTCTGGGTGATTAATTCAACACAGTATATAAAACGTGGATGGGCAGAGGAGCAGGCAGGTAGTCTTCAATCTTCTGTTTCAGTTTGAAGGGGAAGTTTCGGTGTGCGGGCTGATCAATATACGCTACACCATTCCTCCCGACCATTTATACCATGCTGAGACAGCGTCGGCTGCGCTGGCTGTGCCACGTTCGCCGCATGGAAGATGGTCGCATCCCAAAAGACATCCTTTATGGAGAGCTCGCCACGGGGCAGAGAAGCATCGGCCACCCACAGCTGAGATACAAAGACGTTTGCAAACGTGACATGAAGACGCTTGAGATCAACACCGAGTCCTGGGAGGACCTTGCAGATGACCGCAACAGATGGAGAAGCACTCTCAAGAATCAGTTACGGATTGGTGAGGACAAACTGTCAGCTGCTGCAGCAGAATAGCGAGCTCGCGGAAAAGGGACGGCAGCCAACAGACCAGCATCAGCTTACACATGTGACCGCTGCGACAGGTACTGTCTCTCTCGCATCGGTCTCTACAGTCATCGTCTTAGATGAACATACTATAAATAAATAAACGAACGAAACGATCTCTACAGTCACAGGCGACGCTGCTTGGTCCAAGCAGACAGCCCAATTAGACATTAGGTCGGATATACTCTATCCATGGTCAGCCATGAGCAAAGGAGGCCCACTACTACTACTATATCTGCTAAAAAAAATATATATATATATTTTTGTAGGTCGAGCACATACTTGGCCTACAAACAAACCTAACGCACTGGTCAGGCTTTGGTAGGTAGGTAGTTGTTGAATGAAATAGTTCTGGCACTCTCCTGGCCAATGATGCTCGTAAATGTTAAATATCAGTTATATGTCATATATATATATATATATATATCAGTTATAACATGGAAGGTACAGCTAATAGATGCACTGTAATCAGAACGAGAAGAAAAAGAAGAAGAAGGACTGGCCGAGTCTTAGTGGGTCAAATATTGGGCGCAATAAAGGTCTTTTAAAATTTCTGCCCATTTAGCGAGATAAAACAACGAAAATATAATGAAAATGAAATAAAATAAGACAATAACAATACATAAATTAACAAGTAATATTTGAAGGTTTTTGTGCATTTTATGTACATATCTGTCTGAAGTATACGCATGACTTATCACCACAATAGCGCGTTTTTTGTTGTTGTATTTTTTGTAAAGAGAGTGGTTTCAGAGTTGAAAGAGGACATTTACCCCCATTATAGTCGGGCAATATCTGAGACCAGAATGGATATAAGCCAAATAAAACACACGTCTTTCATCAAGGAAGTGTTTGATCTGTGGAAATTGGAATACACTAGGAGATACCCGTTTTTATAAGGTAATGAATATGTTGCTGCCACGCGAGGTTTTGATCAATGATAATGTCTAGCGACGTGTTTTATAGCGTTGTCTTTATAGTTTATATCACGTTAAGTTTCTTTCATGTTCTGTCTTTTTCTAGCGTGCACAAACTAACAGAGATTCTGTCTTGTCAGGGTGAACGGCCACCGGCATCAAACCATTCTGCAACAGATTCCATAATGACATTCAGATGGTAACTCATTCCGTCAAAATTATGGCTATCATTATTATTATTATTATTATTATTACTAGAAGAAGAAGAGGAAGAAGAAGAAGAAGAAGGAGGAGGAGGAGGAGGAGGAAGAGGATGGTGGAGAAGAAGAAGAAGAGACAGAGAGACAGAGAAGAAAAGGAAGGAAGGGGGAGGGAAGGGAGAGGAGGGGAGGAAGAGGAGGAGGAGGAGGAGGAGGAGGAGGAGGAGGAGAGAGAGAGGGGCAGAGGCAGAGACAGAGAGATAGAGAGAGAGAGAGAAGAAGAAAAGAAAGAAAGAAAGAAAGAAAGAAGAAGAAGAAGAAGAAGGAAGAGGAGGAGGAGGAAAAGATCGAGAAAGTATTCCCCACACAGTTTGCTTCCAGACACAACAACAAGCACTGCCAGCAGTATCACCCTTTAACCATCCCTAAACCATGTTATGTATGCTCCTTTCTGACGCGAAGAACGTTCCAAAGTAATGATGTTCTGCATCAGCCAACACAGAGTCTGCTACACGACCTGTCCCAAGTGGACACCCTGACTTCTTTACAATGATAGCCCCAAGACGGAAAGAAAAAGAAGTTTATTCCAACACGCTAAGGGCACTTTTAGTACGCTGGGCTGTCTGATATCATGTCATGATTTACCTTGGAGGGATCAGTGGACTGAAAGGGAATGAGTCTGGATGCAGTAAAACAGATCTTCAGAGGTATGGTTCGTGTCAAAACGAATTTAGCTCCTAGGATACACACACACACACACACACACACACACACACACACACACACACACACACATATATATATATATATATATATATATATATAATATCACTATCTTGGACACTTTTCAACTTCCGTCTATTTCTCCTGTGTCTCTGTCTCTGTCTCTCTCTGTCTCTCTCTCCTCTCTCTCTCTCTCTCCCTCTCTCTGTCGCTCCCCTCTCTGTGTCTCCTCCCTTTATCTCTCTCTCTCTCCCCCCCCTCTCTCTCTCTTTCTGATATTCTTCAAGTTATTTGATAGCCAAATGCAGCCTATGCTCACATATGCTTCTGAGGTCTGGGGCCTGATGGCTGATCAAAGTATTATTGAAAAAGGTCCATTTATTTGCTTTAACTCACTCAGTACGGCCAGTCCTCTCTTCTCCTCCACACAGACCCCTCGGATGTCCAGCTTCCGTCGTCAGAATTGTGGTATTCTTTGTCAACATTCACGTCTTCAGTATAAGAGCCTTCCGCTTGCAATATTTTGATGATGGTAATTGGGGTGAAACGCTGTTAACGTCGTCTCTTTCGCCGTTCGTATGGAAAGAGTTAAAGCGCTGTGCAAGAGTGGAGACAGGTAAGGCAGTCATTGAATGAGAGAGTCCTGAGACTTCCCCAGCCTACGAGGTAATGATCCTCGTAGACGTTAAAACCACGTCATATAAGGAAGTGACTTTGGAATTGGCAGCCAATGAGTGGAAAATAAAAAAAATAAGATGAAATACAAGAAGAAGAGGAGGAGGAGGAGGAGGAGGAGGACGCTGAGGATGGGGAGCGGAGGATGGGAAGGATAAGGAGGAAGAAGGGAAGTAGTAGTAGTAGTAGTAGAAGAAGAAGATGGAAGAGGAGGAGGAGGAGGAGGAGAAGCAGAAGAAGAAGAAGAAGAAGAAGAAGATGGAGGAGGAGGAGGAGGAGGAGGAGGAGGAGGAGGAGATGAAGATGAAGAAGAAGAAGAAGATGGAAGAGGAGGAGAAGGAGGAAGAGAAGAAGAAGAAGAAGAAGAAGAAGAAGAAGAAGAAGAAGAAGAAGAAGATGGAAGAGGAGGAAGAGGAGGAGGAGGAGGACGACGACGAAGAAGAAGATGGAAGATGGAAGAGGAGGAGGAAGAGGAGAAGGAGGAGAAGAAGAAGAAGAAGAGGAGGAGGAGGAGGAAGAAGATGGAAGAGGAGGACGAGGAGGAAGAGGAGGAGAATAAGAATAAGAATAAGAATGATTGATTGATTGACTGATTGATTGAACTAATCTTAATGGATAAAGAAAAAAAAGAGGGTGGGGCGTTAGGGAAGCCAGAGCTGTGTAGAAAGAAATGTATTTACAAAAGATTCCAAGACAGAAAGAGATTCAGGAAGAAAGTAGCAGGACAAGAAGGAAGAAAGGAAAGAAAAGAAAAGAAAAGAAAAAAAAAAAAAAAGAAATGAAATAACAAAGAAAGAAACCAAGAACACAATCGATAAACACACAAATGAACCAAACATGAGATTTTGCGACGAAAAAAAAGCCCACTTTTTGTTTAAGGACACTTAAAAAAGAGAAAAAAACAAAACAAAACCCCTTGCCCTCCCCCCCCCCCTCCCTCCCTCTCTCTCTCTCTCTCTCTCTCTCTCTCTCTCTCTCTCTCTCTCTCTCTCTCACACACACACACACTTAATCAATTAAAAAGAGGTATTTCCAAAAAGGTCTGATTATCGATCTCTCTTAACTGGTCATTTGTGCGCCAAGTTTAATCATCAAACTCTTGTCAATTGTTTTGTGTTTTTTTTTTCCTTCCTTTTTTTTTTTTCGCATCGCACCCACCCAACAAATTCTTACATGTCTACAACCTCATTCATATATGAATTTTCCAAAATATTTGTTGCTGGTGGTGGTGGTGGTGGTGTTATTGTTGTTGATGTGGTTGTTGTTGCTGCTGCTGCTGTTGTCTACAGCGAGTGAAATGATATTTTGCCCACTCTGTTTCATTTTTTGCATAGACTGGGTAACTTTCTTGCCATATTTCTCATTCCGTTCTTTCTTTCGCTTGCTAGATTCCATCCCTGTTTTACTTATTCTGTTCTCTCTTTTGCTTGGCAGATGTGGTGTAGCGTATATGGGTTTGTCCGAACGCAGTGACGCCTCCTTGAGCTACTGAAACTGAAACTGTTCTCTCTTTTCTTTTCTTTCATTTCCTCGTGTGTTTTTTTTCTTCTTTACTTTTCTTTTTTTTTTAAATCTTCTTTCTTCCATTTTCTTTCTTTCTTCCTTTTTTTTTTTATTTGTCTTTAATCATGTTGGCTGGCATGTTTTTGATTTTTTTCTTTCTTCATTTCTTCGTGTATTTATTTTGTTCTCCTTTCCTTCCTTCTTTCTTTCTTTCTTTCCCTATTTCTTTCTTTCTTTCTTTCCATCCTTCCTTCCTTCTTCCCTTCTTTCTCTCCCTCCTCCGCCCCCTTCTTTCTTTAATTTTGTCTTTCTTTGCCTTGCATTTATTGTTTCTAACAGTTTTCAGAAGATTGCGAAACCATTCAACTTTCTTATCCCTTTATTTTTCTTTCATCAAAGATAGAAGAAGAAGAAGAAGAAGAAGAAGAAGAAGAAGAAGAAGAAGAAGAAGTTTGATTGATTGAATCATTAATGGGTAAAGAATTAGGCACAGTAAAGGCCTTTTTACAATTCTGCCCATTTAACGACACAAAACAAAAAAATAAAGAACGACACACAAAAAAACAACAACAAAAAAAACAACTGAAACAAAATAAAATAATAAGAACGACGAATAAGAATACGAACTTGAATAGTCTATTAAAAGTAACAAAGCGATGAAAACTGGAACAATTGGTACATTACATGTACATACGTACTTACACACACACACACACACACACACACACACATGATTAAACGGCTGAAGAAGAAGAAGAAGAAGAAGAAGAAGAAGAAGAGAAAATATCAGAAGAGAAAATCAGTGCTTCTGTCTGTCTGTCTCTCTGTCTGCCTGCATCTCTCTCTCTCTCTCTCTCTCTCTCTCTCTCTCTCTCTCTCTCTCTCTCTCCACATTTTCCCGCGATCGCTCTTTGTATCTTCGGTACCATAGCACAATAAAAAAAGCAAAGAGAGAGAGGAAGATGAAGATAATAATAATAATAATAATAATAATAATAATAATAATATTAATAATGATGATATTTTTTTTTTATATAGCGC
>NC_134903.1:9557293-9564793 GCF_041734735.1 Babylonia areolata | reverse complement strand
TGGACTTGATAAAGTGTTGCACCGCTAGCCCTGAAAGCGAAGTATGGCTGCCTACATGGCGGGGAGGGTAAAAACGGTCATGAAACGTAAAAGCCCACTCGTCTACACACGAGTGAACGTTGGGAGTTGCAGCCCACGAACGAAGAAGTAGAAGAAGAAGAAGAAGAAGAAGAAGAAGAAGAAGAAAAGAAAGTGTTACTTCTTAGACATGCTAGGGACACTTTCAAATTGATACAGGCGCATTAGGAGGAATGAAAATGAGTGGCATTTGATGAAGAACAGTTGTCGAGTGAGTATCGAGTGAGTACTATCATGCTATTGACGAGCAATAGTTGTTTTTTTTCTTTTATTTCCCGTTAGATTGCACCGTACCGCACCACACCACACCACACCACACCACACCACAAAACCATACCATGTGGAGTGATGACCTAGAGGTAACGCGTCCGCCTAGGAAGCGAGAGAATCTGAGCGCGCTGGTTCGAATCACGGTTCAGCTGCCGACATTTTCTCCCCCTCCTCTAGACCCTGAGTAGTGGTCTGGACGCTAGTCATTCGGATGAGACGATAAACCGAGGTCCCGTGTGCAGCATGCACTTAACGCACGCAAAAGAACACACGCAATAAAAAGGTTGTTCCTGGCAAAATTCTGTAGAAAAAAACACTTCGATAGGAAAAACAAATAAACCTGCACGCAGGAATAATACAAAAAAAAAAGAAAAAAAGAAAAAAGGGTGGCGCTGTAGTGTAGCGACGCGCTCTCCCTGGGGAGAGAGCAGCCCAAATTTCACATCGAGAAATCTGTTGTGATAAAAAGAAATACAAATACAAAAACCGTACCATACCATATCATGCAACGCAACACAGCACAGCACAGCACAGCACAACATAGCACAGCACAGCACAGCACAACACAACACAACACAACCCACCATTCACTTAGTCACAGATCTAGCCTGCATCCTCGCCACCCTTTTTCAAGAAGACCGAAAAAAAAAAAGTCGAAATCTGCAATAAGTCTGTGTATTCTTTCTTCTCCACCTCAACACACTCATCATCACCCGTCCACAGATTGTTTGTCTTCACTGCCCATTGATCCTACAGCATCTAAGTTTTCGTTTTTGATGAATTGTTTGTTTTCGCTAATGGGTTTCTTTTCTTTCTTTCTTTCTTTCTTTCTTCTTCTCCTCCTCTTTCTCCTCCTCCTCCTCCTTCTTCTTCCTCTCCTCCTCCTCCTCCTCCTCCTTCTTCTTCTTCTTCTTTTGTGTCGTTCTTTATTTTTTATGTTTTGTGTCGTTAAATGGGCAGAATTGCAAAAAGGCCTTTACTGTGCCTAATTCTTTACCCATTAAAGATTCAATCAATCAATCAATCAATCAATCAATCTTCTTCTTCTTCTTCTTCTTCTTCTTCTTCTCCTCCTTCTTCTTCTCCTCCTTCTTCTTGTTCATGTTCTTGTTCTTGTTCTTGTTCTTTTTCTTCTTCAGTGTATAGCAGGGTATTCGATCGTTCTGTCTTCCTTGGAATCTGCTTTTTTTCACCTTGGAAGAACTCATTATTTTTTTTAATGATTTTTATTTTCATAGTCGATCCATCTTCGCTGTTTTTGATGGTTTGTTTATTTTTCTTAATAGGCCTTATTTATTTATTTATTTTGTCAGTGGGATTTCGATCAGTTCATCTTCTTTAAATCATTTATTGTTTTCTTTTTGTTGTTGTTGTTGTTGTATTCATTCATCCATTTATTTATTTATTCATTTATTGATTGAGTTGTTTATTCATTCATTTATTTATTTACTTATCTTTTTATGCATTTATTTGTTGATTTACTTATTTATTCATTTATCTATGTGTCCTTAATTTCAATTACAGAGAAAGAAAACAAGAAAATAATATTTTGATCCAATCAGATGGGGCTCTATCTTTCTCTATCTTTCCGTCGATATGTCTATGTCGTCCTGTCAGTATGTCTGTGACTCTCTCTGTGTCTCCCTCCCCCCCCTCTCTCTCCCCCCCCCTCTCTCTCTTCCCATGCCCACCCCCAGTCCCCTGGTTTTGAATTGTGGTCCATGGCCAAAGTTCATTAAAACAATTTCGTTCGTTCTCTCTTTCTCTTGAGACGGAAGGAGGGATGAAATAGAACAGGCAGAATTTGCCAACGTTTTCAAGTGGTTTTCTTCGAACTATTCTCTGTCTCTCTGTCTGCTACTTTCTGTCTGTGTGTGTGTGTGTGTCTGTCTTTCAGTCTATCTATGTATTTGTCTGTCTATCTGTCTCTCTGTCTCTCCCTTTTTCTTTCTCTCTCATGAAGGGACGGACGGAAGGAAGGAAGGATGAAACAGAGAGACAGAATTTGCCAACGTTTTCACGTTGGCTTTCCTCCCACGTACTGTTTTCTGTATCTCCCTCTGCCTCTTTCTTTCATTTTGTCTGCCAGCCTGTCTGTCTCTCTGTCTCTGTCTGCCAACCTGCCTGCCTGTCTGTCTCCGTCTCTGCCTGCCTGCCTGCCTGCCTGTCTGTCTATCAGTCTCTGTCTCTGTATCTGTCTGCATGCCTGCCTGCCTGCCTATCTGTCTCTGTCTCTGTCTGCCAACCTGCCTGCATGTCTGTCTCCGTCTCTGCCTGCCTGCCTGCCTGTCTGTCTATCTGTCTCTGTCTCTGTATCCGCCTGCTTACCTGCCTGTCTGCCTATCTGTCTCTGTCTCTGTATCCGCCTGCTTACCTGCCTGTCTGCCAGCCTGCCTGCCTCAGTCTCTGTCTCTGCCTGCATGCATGCATGTCTATGTCTCTGTCTGTCTGCCTGCCTGTCTGCATGCCTGCCTGACTGCCCCTGTCTGTCTCTGCTTGCCTGCCTGTCTGCCTGCCTGCCTGCCTGCATGTCTGCCCGTCTCTCTGCCTGCCTGCCTGTCTATCTGTCTCTATGTCTCCCTGTCTGTTTCCCTGCCTGTCTGTCTGTCTGCCTGCCAACCTGCCTGCCTGTCTGTCTGCCTGCCTGTCTGTCTGCCTGCCTGCCTGTCTGCCTGCCTGCCTGCCTGTCTGTCTGCATGCCTGCCTGTCTGTCTGCCTGCCTGCCAACCTGCTTGTCTGTCTGTCTGCCAGTCTGCCTGCCTGCCAGCCTGCCTCTCTCTCTCTCTCTCTCTCATGAAAGGACGGATAAAAACAGAATGACAGAATTCCATGTGGTTTTCTTCAAAACTATTCTCTTTATCTCCGTCTGCCACTTTTGTTTTTCTTCTAATTTTGTATGTCTGTCTTTCTGTCTGTCTCTGTATCTCTCTGCCTGCCTCTCTATGTCTCTTTGTCTCTTGTCTGTCTGTCTGTCTGTTTGTATGCCTGCCTCTCTCCCTCTCCCGCTCTGCAATGTCAACAAAAACAAACACCAGAAAAAAAAGCCGTGTGTTTTGCGTGTGGACAATGGAAAGAACCCGCTAAACCTGCTCACCTAAAAGAAATAGGAAGAAACGAGCCCTTTGATCCTATTAATTGACAGGACAGTTGGTAGAATTTCTTTTTTTTTTTATCCCCAATTTCTCTAAAACAATCTTGGTGAGGTGATGGAAGAATAGGATAAGGAAAAAAATGTCACGTTCTTTCCCTTTAGTTTTTCGCGTTTGCTTTTCTTTCCTGAATGGAACGAAACGGTGGGAGGGGTTTGAAAAGGATTTGTGAACTCTTTTGTTGGTTTACCCCCCTACCAGTCAAAACTGCCCGCAGGAATAATATTATAAAGTCCTGAAGCTGTCTACCAGGTCGCCGGCCTTCCTAGCAATATTTTTTGTTTGTTTGTGACGATGAGTAAGATTTATGTCGACGATATAGCAGCAACTCTGTCCACAAAGAATCAAACTCTGAACATTTACTTAACAATGTAGAGGCCATTGGTGAGGGTTGGTAATTTTTTTTTTTTTTTTTTTTTTTTTTGGCGTGATGTGGAAGAGCGGGTTTGATTGTATTTTCATCTTATTTTCAACTGCCCAAGATTCTGTGTCCATTTTACTCTGTGACTGTGGCAGTCAGTCGGAGTGGGGGAGTTATCGCTTCGTCAAGTCTCCACTCTCAGCTCTTTCAAGTCTGGCCTTAAAACCCACCTCTTCCCAAAATAGCCTCACTTGCCTGCCCTTCCTTGTCTTTAGTTTCTACAGTTTTAGAGTTATGCATGCGTGTGAATGACTGGTGCGAAAGCGCATTGGTTTGTCTCTGCACAAGATTCAGCGCTATATAAATACCATTATTATTATTACACACGGCAGGTCGCCATGAAACAACACACAAAAGGAGACCCTGCAGCAATTACAGCAACAACAGCAACTACTGCCAATACCACTACTACTAGTTCTACTTTCACTATTCTTACTCTTAAATCTACTACTACTACTACTACTAGAGCTGCTGCTGCTGCTATTGTTCTTCCTCCTCATCCTACAACAACAACAACAACAGCTCCTCCTCCTTCTATTTTTGCTGTTGCTATTCCTCTTCCTCTTACAACAACAACAACGACAACAACAACTCCTCCTCCTCACTCTACAGTTGCTGATGTTGCTTCTCTTCCTCCTCCTCCTCCTACAACAACAACAACAACATCTACAACAACAACAACAACATCTACAACAACAACAACAACAACAACTCCTCCTTCTGTTTTTGCTGCTACTGTTGCTGTTCCTCTTCCTCCTCCAACAACAACAACAACAACAACATCATCAACAACAACAATTCCTCCTCTTCATTCTACAGTTGATGCTGCTGTTGCTGTTCTTCATCCTACAACAACAACAACAACAACAGCAAAAACAACAACAACTCCTCCTCCTCATTCTATTGTTGCTGATGCTGCTTCTCTTCCTCTTACAACAACAACAACGACAACAACAACTCCTCCTCCTCATTCTACAGTTGCTGATGCTGCTTCTCTTCCTCCTCCTCCTCCTACAACAACAACAACAACAACATCTACAACAACAACAACAACATCTACAACAACAACAACAACAACTCCTCCTTCTGTTTTTGCTGCTGCTGTTGCTGTTCCTCTTCAACAACAACATCAACAACGACAACAAGAACAATAATAACTCCCCCTCCTCCTTCTATTGTTGTTGCTACTGTTACTGTTCCTCTTCTTCCTACAACAACAACAACAACTCCTCCTCCTCATTCTACAGTTGCTGTTCCTCTTCCTCCTCCTACAACAACAACAACATCATCAACAACAACAACAATTCCTCCTCTTTATTCTACAGTTGATGCTGCTGTTGCTGTTCTTCATCCTACAATAACAACAACAACGACAACAAAAACAACAATAACTCTCCCTCCTCCTTCTATTGTTGCTGCTGCTGTTGCTCTTCCTTCCTCCTCCTACAAGAAGAGGAAGAAGAAGAAGAAGAAGAAGAAGAAGAAGAAGAAGAAGAAGAAGAAGAAGAAGAAGAAGTCATCCTCCTTATTATACAGTTGCTGCTGCTGTTTCTGTTCCTCTTCATCCTACAACAACAACAACAACAACATCTTTTCCTCCTTATTCTACAATTGCTGCTGCGGCTGTTCCTCACTTCTTATCCTACAACAAGAACGAGAACAACAAGAAGAACAGAAGCAAAAAGAACAAGAACAACAAGAACAAGAACAAGAACAACAACAACTACTACTACTACTACTACTGTCACCACAACCACCACCACCACCACTCCACCACAACCACCACCACCACAACCACCACCACCACCATCACCACCACAACTTCCACCGCCACCATCATCACCACCACTTCCATCGCCACCACCACCACCACCCCTCCACAACTACCACCACCACCACCACCACTACCCTAGCCACAACTTCCACCACCACTGTCACCACCACCACTACCACTACCACCACCACCACCACCAGTACCCGAACTACACCTGCCACCACCACCATCACCACTACCGCATCCATCTCCACCACCACCACCACCACCACTACCACCACCACTTCTATCACCACCGCCACCACTTCCATCACCACCACCACCACCACCACCACCACCACTTCCATCACCACCAAAACCACAACCACCACTACCAAAACCACCACCACCACCACCACTACCAATTCCATCGCCACCACCACTACCACTTCCATCACCACCACCACCACCACCACCATCACCCAACCACAACTACCACCACCACCATCACCACCACCACTTTCACCACAACCACCACCACCCCACCACAACCACACCACCACCCGACCACAACTTCCACCACCACCACTTCCATCAACACCACCACCACCACCACCACCCCACCACAACTACCACCACCACCATCACCACCACCACTTCCACCACAACTACCACCACCACCATCACCACCACCACCCCACCACAACTACCACCACCACCATCACCACCACCACCCCACCACAACTACCACCACCACCATCACCACCACCACTTCCACCACAACCACCACCACAACCACCACCACCACCACCACCACCAGCTTGTATTGGCACGCAGGGTCAAACGTAAGGCAGTAACGGGTTATCGGACACATCTTGAATGAAACCCTAGTCTTCGACTAGTGTCCGCGACCATTTTCATGACGAAGAGAGGAGGAAACGGAGATGGTGGTACTCTCTTAGGAGTCTGGCTGGGACCAAACGGAAAAAAACCGATCCACAACTCACTCCCTCTCCCCCCCACACACACCTCTCATCCCCCCCCCCTGACCTCACCCCCTCCCTCCCGCTGTCCCTCAGTCTCTCATCCCCCTTCCCCAAAGTCCATCGCATCACACCCTTGGAGCGGCGGTGTGAAAAGCAATACCAACAGAAACACAAATGGGAACTTCGACCTCTAGAAACGTCTGAATCGAACAGACAGGAACGACCCCCAAAAAGCGCCAACCCCAACCCCACCCCTAAACACAGACACACACAGACACACACACACACACACACAGACACACACACACACACACACACACACACACACACACACACACAACTGCCACCGAGCAGCAGTGGAAATGAAGTACTATTTGTTGTATACTGATTGACGATGTCTTGTGGGGAGAGAGAGAGAGAGAGAGAGAGAGAGAGAGAGAGAGAGAGAGAGAGACCGACAGACAGACAGACAGAGAGGGAGACAGAGAGAGAGAGACAGAGAGAAAGACAGAGACATACAGACAGATAGATCGAAAGGGGGAAGAGAGAGAGAGAGAGAGAGAGAGAGAGAGACAGACAGACAGACAGACAGACAGACAGACAGACAGACAGACAGACAGACAAACAGAGAGGGGGAGGAGAGAGAGAGAGAGGGGTAGATTGTGGCATGAAGCAATGGAGTGTAAGTTTGTTCTTTGGAAATAAAGACGAAGAAGAAGAAGAAGAAGAAGAAGAAGAAGAAGAAGAAGAAGAGAGATGTCTATTTACCACAACTTCTATGGATATTTTCAAGCCCTACACACAACATCCCATCACCCTCCCTCCCCCCGCCCCAGCCCCCCT
>NC_134903.1:9549793-9552293 GCF_041734735.1 Babylonia areolata | reverse complement strand
AATACTGAAGGAGGAAAATGGATAACGTGATGCTTGGGAACACCTTCACACACGCTTTCTGCATGTTAGCGCTTCATAAGTAATGTCAATCCAAACTTTCAACAACAACAAAACAACAACAACAACAACGACAAATGCAAATCCTTGGTCTGTCCATTTCTCATCATATAAACCAGACATAAAAAAGACGTATCCCTTTCCCTGTAAATACTGAAGGAGAAAAATGGATAACGTGATGCTTGGGAACCCACATGTCAACCCTTCATAAGTAATGTCAATCCAAACTTTCAACAACATCAACAACGACAACATTTCATAAGCTCTGTCCTGTTCCCGAAACGTAATTCAACATAATAACAGAAAAGATAGAAAAAAAGAATGCATTAAGTCTTTGGACATCAAGACAGCAACCACCCGCAACAGTTTACGAGTACGCGCACAATTCTGCATCCATTCGATTCCCCCGACAACTCTATGCTCGGATATACTTCCACACCATAAAGAAAACAAAAAAACCCACCACCATCACCACCAACAGCAACAACAACCCCCCCACAAAAGATGAGAACCAACAACAACAACAACAACAACAGCGACAACAAAAAACCAAACTCGTCCAGCACTTATGACTGTCGACGGTCCTCAATACACGATATATAAGCACTTATGACTGTCGACGGTCCTCAATACACGATATATAAGTTTGTATATTCCCCCATCGTACATCCGGTAAACAAGAAATCAACTGCTACAGTAATACTGTTCAACCTTTCATCTTTTAGAGCAAGAGAAACCAACTACCTAAAAGCATACAAACACATAAAAAAAAAGCTACACACAACACCACATATACATTCAGTTATGATTCAGTGCAGTGGTGCTGGAATGGACTTTTCGACATTTTATTTATCCATAAATTAGATAAAATTAATTGCTTGAATGATTAATTGATTAGATGGATAATAAATTAATAAATAACTGATGAATTAATCAACTAATTATTATTAATGTATTTATCCATCAACTATCAATTATTATTATTATATGCGTGAATAATATATTGATTAAATAGATAAACAAATGAACAAATAACTGATTGATTCATTGATTAATGTATTTATCCATTCATTTACCAATGTTCATGCGACCAAAAAAACCTGAATTCGCTTGTCCAGAGATTTTAAAAATTAGGAGATTCCAGAGACATAATGACATTGATAGACAGAAACAAAGAGAGCAACATGGAGATGAAACAATATGTCCAGTATCAGTATCAGTAGCTCAAGGAGGCGTCACTGCGCTCGGACAAATCCATATACGCTACACCACATCTGCCAAGCAGATGCCTGACCAGCAGCGTAACCCAACGCACTTAGTCAGGCCTTGAGAAAAAAAGAAGAAATGATTACAATACTAATGATGATGATGACAATAATAATAATAATTGAAAATAAAATGAAAAGACGTTAATGATGATAAATAAGCAAATAAATGTAAAACATGAACACACACACACACACACACACACACACACACACACACACACACACACGCATAACAGATGTAGCAACAACATGCAGTTTCACAGATATGAAAGCACAAATACACATAAACGTACACGAGTCCCGACACACACACACACACACACACACACACACACACACACACCCTATCTCCCAAATGACACTGCACCCCCCACCCCCACCCGCAGCCCCCACCTCCTTCACACACACATTCCTAGGCTACGAAATGTCCAGCGCGCATTTTATCCAGGGGGTCAGGAGGGAACGTGGGTGGGTGTTGGGGTATTCCGACACCGTTTAGCAAAAAAACCGAAACCACATACAGCTGGCTTGTTGTCTCAGCTGTATCGAACAGTATCCAATCTGTAGCTGTGATCACTCTCTGTCTCTCTCTCTCTCAATATCTGTTTGTCTCTCTGTCTCCCTCTCTTCTGTTTGTCTGTGTCTCCGTGTCTCTGTCTCTCTTCTGTCTATTTGTCTGTCTCTCTTATATCTATCTATATGTCTGTATGTCTGTCTGTCTGTTTTGTCTGTCTGTCTCTGTCTCTCTCGTCTCTGTCTTAGCCTCTCTTTCTCTTATGCCTGTCTGTATCTGTGTCTGTCTGTCTGTCTCTCATCTGACCCCGTTCTCTGTCTGTCTGTCTGTCTGTCTGTCTGTCTGTCCTGCTTTCTTTCATTTGTGTCTCTCAGTTTGACGCTGTGTTATACTCGTACATTATACATGTATTAAGTATTGAGTATAACTAACATTTATAAGCGTACATGTTTGTGTGTCTCTTGGAACAACGGCAGATGTGTAAGTCGGCCAAAGTGCTAATATCTTCACCGTTGGAAAATAAAGATTCATTCATTCATCCTGTCCGTCTTTCTCTCTGTTTATTTCTTCCTCCTTCTCTCCTTCTTTCTGTTTTCCTCTCTCCCATCTCACCCCTCTCTCTTTCCCTCCCTCAATCCGTACCACACCCTCCTCCCCTCTC
>NC_134903.1:9529793-9544793 GCF_041734735.1 Babylonia areolata | reverse complement strand
GTGACTACATTTTCCCTTGCATATAGCTCAGTGTAGTGTTCTACCCAGCGTTCCATCTGTTGTTTTCTGTCTTGAATCACCTCCCCTGTAGCTGATTTCAAAGGGGCAGTTTTCTTTTGCGTTGGGCCCAATGCCTGCTTGATGCCGTCATACATCGCCTTGATGTTGCCTGTGTCAGCTGCGATCTGAATCTGGGAGCAGAGCTGAAGCCAATTGTCGTTGGCGCATTGCCTGGCACACTGCTGGACTTTGCTGCGAGCAGCACGGAGACCCTGGAGGTTCTGATCACTGGGATTGGTTTCGCATGCCGTCAAGGCGTTTCTCTTGGCCTCGATGACTAGTGTCATTTCTTCTTAGTGGGCTTCGAACCAATCAGCTGACTTGCTGGTCTTTTTGCCAAAGGTGGACATGGCGGCGATGTAGACAGCATCTCTGAAGTGTTCCCATCGGTCTTGGGCATTTGCAGTGGGTGGGCCAGGGAGAGAATCCTCCAATACACGCGCAAACTCCTCCACTTTTTTTTTGATCGCGTGTTTTGCTGGTGTCGATGCGAGGTCGGCCATCCTTTGTCGTACGGTGCAGTCTCTTCGCGCAGAGCTTCACACTGCTGCACACCAAAGAGTGGTCAGTGTCACAATCGGCGCTCTGGTAGCTGCGAGTGATCTTGATGCTGGAAAGGTTGACACGTCTGGTGAGGATCAGGTCGAGCTGATGCCAGTGTTTGGATCCAGAAGACTCGATGCTGAGGCTTCGTGTTGAAGAAGGTGTTACTGATGCACAACCCATGATGACAGCAGGGCTCTAGCAGGCGCTGGCCATTCTCGTTCATTTTCCCAGTGCCGAACTGACCCAAGCAAGTGGGCCAGGAGTTGTGATCGACACCTACTCTGGCGTTGAAATCGCCGGCGATGAACAGTAGTTCTCTATTTATCTTTCTTAGAGATAAAGAGAGAGAATAAGGGAGAGAGAGGGGAGGGGGAGATGGGGGTAGGGGTGAGGAGGAGAGAGACAGAGGGGAAAAGAGAGAGAGAGAGAGAGAGAGTGTGTGTGTGTGTGCACGCGCGCGCGCGCGCGCGAGAGAGAGAGAGAGAGAGCAGATTGAGATATTGTGTGAGGTAGAGAGAGAGAGGTGGGGCAGAGGGGGGGGGGGGGGGGGGGGGGCAAGGGGGAAGAAAGAAGGGAAAAAAGAGAGACAGAGAATCAGGAGAGAGAGAGAAAGAAGAGACAGAGAAAGACACACACACACACACACACACACACACACACACACACACACACACACACACACACACACACAGAGGGCAGACAGTGACAGATAGGTGAAGAGACGGTGAAAGAAAGGCAGAAATGAAAACTCTGACCTCAACAACCAACCATCAGGCAAACTATCAATCGTGTGGAAGGTTGGGGAAAAAGCACTGTTCAGCAGACAGACAGACAGACGGACGAATAGATAGATAGATAGAGAGAGAGACAGATAGATAGATAGATAGAGAGACAGATAGAGAGATAGAGAGATGGAGGTAGATGAGAAAGAAAGATAGATAGATAGAGAGATAGATAGATAGAAAGATAGAGATAGTGGAGTAATGGCCTAGAGGTAACGCGTCAACCACTGGACCTTGAGTGATGGTCTGGACGCTAGTCATTCGGATGAGACGATAAACCGTGGTCCCGTGTGCAGCATGCACTTAGCGCACGTAAAAGAACCCACGGCAACAAAAGGGTTGTTCCTGGCAAAATTATGTAGAAAAATCCACTTAGATAGGAAGAACAAATAAAACTGCACGCAAGAAAAAAATGCAAAAAAAAAAAACCCACACCCCCAAACAAACAGGAAAAAATGCAAAAAAGGGATGGCGCTGTAGTGTAAAGATGCGCTCTACCTTGGGAGAGCAGCCCGAATCTCACACAGAGAAATCTGTTGTGATAAAAAAGAAATACAAATACAATTGATGAGAAAGATAGAACGAAACGTAAGAAAGAAAGAAAGAAAGATAAAGGTAGATAGATAGATAGATCTTTAGATCAGTAGATCGCTAAGATGGATAGATAGATAGATTGATAGATAGAGATAGGTGAGAAAGAAAGAACGAAAGAAAGAAAGACAGATAGCTAGAGAGACAGGTAGATAGACAGAGATGAGAAAGAAAGAACGAAAGAAAGAAAAAAAGAAAGAAAGCTAGATAGATAGATCTTTAGATCAGCAGATCGCTAAGATAGATAGATAGATAGAGAAATAGAGAGATAGAGATAGATGAGAAAGAAAGAACGAACGAACGAAAGACAGAAAAAAAGACAGACAGATAGATAGATAGTTTAGATAGATAGAGAGAGAGAGAGAGAGAGAGAGAGAGAAACAGAGAGATAGAGATAGATGACAAAGAAAGAACGAAAATCTTTAGATTAGTAGAGAGACAGATAGATAGATAGATAGAGAGATAGAGAAACAGAGAGATAGAGATAGATGATAAAGAACGAAAGATCTTTAGATTAGTAGATAGATAGATAGATAGATAGATAGATAGATAGATAGATAGAAAGAGAAACAGAGAGATAGAGATAGATGAGAAAGAAAGAACGAACGAATGACAGAAAGAAAGAAAGAAAGAAAGAAAGAAAAAATAGATAGAGAGAGAGACAGAAGAAGAAGAAGAAGTATAAAAAAAAAGGAAGAGGAGAAGGAGGAGGAGGACGAGGAGGAGGAGGAAGAAGAAGAAGAAGCTGTCTCACTGTGAGCCGCCGGAAAGTGGTCTAATGTCCTTCGTCTTCCTCACCAGCTGGCTGATGACATTACTGCTGGTGCCTTGCTGGCGACGGAAATCAGAACGATGAATGATGATGTCCCATCACCGTGACAGGTAAGAGAGCACGGGAGAGATGAAAGAAGAAGAAGAAGAAACAGGAGATAGATAGATAGACAGACAGACAGACAGACAGATAGATAGATAGATATAGATAGATAGATAGATAGATAGATAGAGACAGACAGAGGAGAGAAGGGAGAGAGAGAGAGGATAGAGAGAGAGGGAGGAGAGAGAGAGAGGAGAAAGAGAAAGAGAGAGAGACAGAGAGAGAGAGAAAGAGAGAGACAGAGACACAGAGAGAGAGGAGAGAGAGAGGAAAAGAGAAAGAGAGAGAGAGAGACAGAGGAGAGAGAGAGGAGAGAGGACTGAGAAAGAGAGGGAGGAGAGAGGGAGGAGAGAGGGAAAGAGAGAGACAGAGACACAGAGAGAGAGGAGAGAGAGAGAGGAGGGAGAGAAAGAGAGAGAGGCAGAGGAGAGAGACAGAGGAGAGAGGATTGAGAAAGGGAGAGAGGAGAGAGAGAAAGAGAGAGAGACTGACAGACAACAGACAGACAGACAGACAGACAGGAAAATCGACAACAGATAACCAGACAAACGAACAAAAATTATAGAGATACAGGGAGAGAGAAACACACACACACATACACACACACACACACACACACACACACACACACACACACACACACACATACACCCACTCCCCTCCGCCCCCCCGCCCCCCCCGCCCCCCCCCGCCCCCACACACATACACACACACTCACATACACCCCTCCCCTCCCCCCCCACACACACTCTCTCTCTCTCACACACACACACACACACACACACACACACACACACACACCTGTCTCTTTCTCTCTCCCCTCTCCCCCCCCCCCCCCTCTCTCTCTCTCTCTTATTGTATTGGAAAGGGATCATAACGAAATTCAGTTTTAGGCGAGGAAAAATTTCGGAGGGGCAGAAGTATCATATTTGATAATGTTTGTTCTCATTCTTTTTCTTTACATGTGCCCCCCTCCCCTCTCTCTCTCTCTCTCTCTCTCTCTCTCTCTCTCTCTCTCTCTCTGTGTGTGTGTGTGTGTGTGTGTGTGTATGTGTGTGTGTGTATGTATGTCTGTGTGTGTTGTGTGCGCGTGCGTGCGTGCGTGCGTGCGTGTGTGTGTGTGTGTGTGTGTGTGTGTGTGTGTTGTGTGTGTATGTGTGTATGTGTGTTGTGCGTGCGTGCGTGTGTATTTGTGTGTGTGTGTGTGTGTGTGTGTGTGTGTGTGTGTGAGTGAGTGCATGCGTCCGTGTGTGTTTGCACGTGTGTGCGTGCGTGCGTGCGTGTGTGTGTGTGTGTGTGTGTGTGTGTGTGTGTGTGTGTGTGTGTTGTCAGTCTGTCTCTTTGTCTCTTCTTTCCATCTCCCCCACCCCCTACCCCCCTCCCCCGTCTCCCTCCCACTCACCCCTCATACATCCTGCTAACCGTTTCCCCGAAGACAATCCGCGACCCATCACAAGAGCTTAGCAGGGGATAAGCACACACGAAAAGCTGGATACACACTCTCACTATTCGCACATAACCTAGACGAAACAAGATGCATTTAAAAGCGTAAGCTGTGCAAATACTATGCGCCAGAAAAAAAAGTGTCTAAAAACCGGGAAATTGTGTCTTAATACAGTAATCCCAGAAAAAAACAGCAATTTGTCAAAACATCGTAACCCAATTGAGCGCAAAGAATCCTGACCCGCTTTTTTTTTTTTTTTTTTAATGTTTGTATTATATAAAGCGTTAAGTGTAGTTTTAATCTACGATGGTGATTTCATTTGTGGTAGAATATGAACAGTCTCGTGCGTACTTACCTATTTGCTGAGAAGGTGGGGTGGGGTGTTGGGAGGAGGGGTGGGGGGGGGGAGAAAGACAAACATAAAGGGAGAAAAAGCGGGCGGGGATGGAAGGAGAGAGGTGAATGAAAGAGAAGAAGGAAGTGGTTGTTGGAGGATAACTGTGGGGTGAGGGGGAGGGGGAGGAAGGGAAATCAAGAGTTTATTGATCGATTGAAAGACAGACAGACTGGCAAACAGATAGGTAGAGAGAGAGAGAAAGAGAGAGAGAGAGGGGTGGGGGTGGGGGAGGGAGACAGACACAGACAGAAAGATAGGCGGTGAGACAGAGAAAGAGAGAGAGAGAGAGAGAGAGAGAGAGAAGCACACACACACACACACACACACACACACACACACAGAGAAACAGAGGCAGCCAAAACTGACAAGACACAGATAGAGACAGAGACAGAAAGACAGGCAGACAGAACGACACACAGACAAACTGTCGACAGACCGAGACACACACACACACACACACACACACACACACACACACACACACACACACACACACACAAATAAATATGCTGACAGTAATTACAACAGTCTATGAATCCATCAATGCCAAAGAAACGGTAGAGAATTCGGAAACCAGACAGTCAAGGAAACGTTGCACAAAGATTCTAACACTTCCACGACAAAATATTCTGTATCTTTAACGAGGATGGACAATGGTATAAGGCTGCAGCCTTGACGGCTAACAGTTGGCCTTTTTTGGGGGAACCATCCCCAACACTGACTAAGTCCCTTGAAAACCCTTCAGGGTAAGCCACTCTCCACCATAATCAAATATAGTAGCCCAGATAGGACAGCAGATGCGTCCCCTCTTCTGCAGTTCTGGAGGTCATAGTCGGACACGACTGACTATCACACATACATACATACGTACAATAGAAGATGAGAATATTGATGAACCAGGCTATAGCAATGAACCAGCCCGGACTGCGACAACAAAAGAGCTTCCCCCCCCTCCCCCCCTACTCGTCCTTTGATATACATGATAAAAAAAACTAAAATAAAATAACCCTGCTTCAGTAAAGACCTTCTGGGCCAAGAGAAATTCCCATACGAATGGAAATTTTCAGCATTATATGCCAGGCACTTGCATGCAGTGAAAGTTTCGTAGCAACAGATTAGTAACAGGTCTCCACAAATGTACTCCGAGCAGAGGAAACCAGACGTTCTTTCTTCTTCTTCTTCTTCTCCCCCCCCCCCCCCCCCCCCCCCCCCCCACTCCCGCTCCCCCCGAAGACGTGTCGTTTTTATTGGTTTGGGTCCTTTTTGTCCGAAATGCCACGATGTTAGTGTGTCAATAGTGAGAAGTATCACTGCTCTGATGATGTGTAAAGTTGTTAAAGTTTCGTGTTAGGCAACGTCCATTATCACACAGAGTACATGCAACGTTAAGAACGGACTGCAAAGGAAGTTGCTTTCTTTTTTTCTTTTCTTTCTTTCTTTTTTTGGTGGATAATTTTCTTCTTGGGGGGCCATGGTAAGAGAGTTGGAGAAGCATATTCAATAAGATCTCCCTAGAGAGGGGGAGAGAGGGGGGGAGAGAGAGAGAGGGGGTGAGAAGGAGAGAGGGAGAGAGAGGGAGAGAGAGAGGGGGGGAGAGAGAGAGGGGGAGGGAGAGAGAGAGAGAGGGAGAGAGGGATGAGAAGGAAAGGGGAGACAGAGAGGGAGAGAGAGAGAGCGAGAGAGGGAGAGAGAGGGAGAGAGAGTGAGGGATGAGGAGAGGGGAGGGAGAGAGAGAGAGGGAGGGATGAGAGGGAGAGGGGAGAGAGAAAGAAGGAGAGAGATGGAGAGATGTAGAGAGAGACAGAGACAGAGAGACATAGACAGAGACAGAGACAGAAAAAGAGACAGACGGACAGATATACAGACAGAGAGAGAGAGACAGACAGACAAACAGAAAGTCGATCGCTCCCACTCCAAGGCTGAAATAACAGGATCACAAAATCATCCGATTCCCTCGTTAATTCAGACTGGACAGGTCAACCTCTGGTCATTAACTCACTCAGTACGGCCAGTCCTCTCTTCTCCTCTACACAGACCCCTCGGATGTCCAGTGGGTGTCTGAATGACCCAACCTTTAACTTCCGTCGTCAAACTTGTGGTATTCTTTGTCAACATTCATCTCCTCAGTATAAGAGCGTTCCGCTTGCAATATTTTGATGATGGTAATTGGGGTGAAACGCTGTTAACATCGTCTCTTTCGCCGTTCGTATGGAGAGAGTTAATTGTTTATTCAGAGCGGATAGGACGAACCACCACTGTAAATTTGTAACAGCACGTGGAAACCATACAAACGAACAATTGCCTGCATGCGCTGCGGATTCACCACCTTCTGATGAGGACTGTCCTGGGAGTGGAAACTGCTGATATCGAATTCTGCGGAAGTGATGAAGGTTGTATGCAAAAAATTCTGAAGTGTAGAGAGAGTTCGTGAGTTGTGTTATTGTATTATGTGAACCCCCTTTCGCTTGGGGTTGAGGCCTAATGTTAATAAACCGTTCCAGATTTCAAATTCTCTGTCTTCTGCATCTATATGACATGTGTTGTTGTTGTTTTTTTAACTTATGGATTTGTTTATCAATTTATTTATTTTTTTAAAAATCTAATTCGTGTAGATACCTATGGCGGAAACAAGTTAAATAAAACATAGAACAAAAGAGTGCAATAAAAAAAAAAAAAGAAACAGAGAGAGACAGAGAGAGACAGAGAGCGAGAGCGAGAGAGAGAGAGGACAGTGAACCAAAGCACAGTAGAACACCCCCCCCCCCTTTCCCCACCCTCCATACATCCACCCGGAACCCCCCACCCCCTCCCAACCCCCTAACGTAATAACTACGTAGACTGCTGAATGGTCCTCTGAGGAATGGAATTCTAGTCATGTCAAGCATGACAAATAGCACCCCCACACTCTCCCACAGAACGATTATTCGAACTGGAATGAATTCAAATGGCTCCCGGTCGTTGCTGCCTCTCTCAGGGTGGGGTGGTGGTGGTGGTGGTGGGGGGTGGGGGGTGGGGGTGGGGTTACGCCCCCCTTCATCCACTTCTTGAAATCGGTTCCTTTTGGAACTGCTTGCATTGATGCAGCTGAGTTGACCACGGTTTGACTTCCGAACGTTCTTGATGCCAAGCGTTCTGGTATGAAAATGAACTGACTTTGTTGCATACTTCTGCTGATTTGTTGAAATTACTCCGTCAGGGGGAGAAAATTCTGCATGTCTTGCTTCCTATTTTCTTTAATTTTGAATTTGTTCTCTGCTTTTTATTTTATTTTATTATTTATTTATTTTTTTTATTACATAAATATAGCTTTGTCCTTTTATTTTGCAACATATTCTGTAATTTAATTCTCGCTTTCTTTTTTTCCCCAGTATATATATATATATATATATATATATATATATGACAGATTGATGTGTTCGTTTTTCTTTTTTCTCTTTATATATAGATTGATGTGTTTGTTTTTCTTTTTTCTCTCTTTATATATATATATATATATATATATATATATATTATAGATTTCACAAAGTCACCAGTCGTTATCAGCATCAGGGGGCCTTTGGTTTATGATTAAGAAATTGATATAACTTGACTAAAAAAAAAATGATATTCAATCTTGACTAAAAAAACTGATATTTAATCTTGACTAAAAAAAAAAAGATATTCAATTTTGACTAAAAAACTGATATTCAATCTTGACTAAAAATTGATAGTCAATCTTTACTAAAAAAAAATTGATATTCTTGAAAAATTAATATTCAATCATTCAAATATTGACTAAAAGAATGATATTCAATCTTGACTAAAAAACATATTCAATCTTGACTAAAAATTGATATTCAATCTTGACTAAAAATTGATATTCAATCCTGACTAAAAATTGATATTCAATCTTGACTAAAAAATTGATATTCAATCTGTGTCTGTCATTTTACCATATTTTACTTTATTCCCTTAGTTGTTTATTTTTGTTTCATAGCTTCATTAATTTGATTGTGTTGTTTGTCTAAAATAGTTTCATTAAAACTATCTCCATCTTCACAAGATATGCTGCTATAAACCGCGAGCAAAGGGAGCTAACGTTTTACAGCATTTCCGGCCGTGTCCACTAATGTCAATCATGGTGGAAATACAGGTCACTTTCAGTCTGTTGTGTGCGCTTTTTGTTCTGCATCAGTATGGCATAGAAGCCTGGCGAGGCTGTAAATTTCCTAGGGTCGTGAATGGGTTAAGGTCTGACCAAATCGTTCGGTTTAATTTTTAATAATAATAATAATAATGGTTTTTATGTAGCACTGAATCTTGTGCACGGACAAATCAAAGCGCTTTAAGCACCAAGCATTCACACGCATGCATAACTCTAAAACTGGAGAAACTGAAAAGGAAGCGGAAGGGAAGGGAGGCTATTTTGGGAAGAGGTGGGTTTTAAGGCCAGACTTGAAAGAGCTGAGTGTGGAGACTTGACGAAGCGAAAGAGGAAGTTCATTCCAATTGCAAGGTCCAGAGACAGAGAAAGAACGGCGGCCAACAGTCGAGAGCTTGAATCTGGGTATGCGAATACAGAGTGGACCCGAAGCTGATCATAGTGAGCGAGATGGATTGTAGAGGTGAAGACAGCCACAGAGATAGGAAGGGGCTGATTTGTGAATACATTTATAACATAGAGTGCTGTCCTTATATTTGTCCATATTCTTTTAATTTGATTCTCTTTTTCTGATTATAAATTTACAACGTCATCAATCGTTATCAGCATCAAACGGTCTTTGGTGTATGATTAACGCATTAATATTCAATCTCCTGCATTCTCCGTGTCTTTCGTTTTAGCATTATGTTACTTTTTTTTTTTTTTTTTTTTTTTTGCTGCCCCATCATCTGCACCGTTTCAGTGGCATTACTCCCACGCCGCTCATTTAGATTCCCCCATACACAGCCACACCCGGGTTCGTCCGTCGCAGTCCCAGCGTCGGCAGTCCACAGGTAACCATCGATGTTAGGTCGCCAGGAGGCCACACACCAGAGGAGACCCTGCACTGCTGCTGAGTCACTTCGGTGGTGTTCAGTGGTGCCTGTTCTGTTTTAACGTACTTAGGACACCACCTACTAAGCCCCCTACTAACGACAATAATGGCTTAGTCGCGGAGCCAGACTGAGTGAGCGTCCCTCCCAGAGTGGAGACCGCCACCACGTCCCTCAAACAACAGCCCCCCATGAATCTGCCGACACTGACGACATTGACAGGACTCACCCCAAGCACGGAAGTGGAGGGGTATCGAAACTGAGGTCACCATGAGAGCAGGGCATGAAAGGCCACAGACTTTGAGACTATTTTGTTTATATTGATGATGGAGGAGGAGGATGACGATGATGATGACGATGTTGCTATAGAGGTCCATTTTGGTTTGGGACTGCGTGACAAGGCTGTACTCTACGCTTCCTGTCATAATGATATCCCGGCGTTAACCAGGCCCGAGAGATACAGACACTTGCAGTGTTGGTCAGGTAATTAGAGCAACACACCCAAAGACGCATCCTTGAAGCGGATGACACTCGACTGTGTGGTCCCAGTCTCCCCATTTAAGCCCACGGCACACTCAACTCTGGGTAGGAGCCGGCCACGGGCCGAAAAACCCACCTCCGCTGGGATTCGAACCCGCGTCCTCCCAGCCGTCAGTCCGCGACGCTAACCACTTCGCCACGGCGGCTGGTTATGTTACTTTATATATTTACCTGCTTATTTTTTTTTGTTTCATGGGTTCATTTGATTGTGTGCTTGTGTTAAAATCGTTTCATTAAAACTGTTTCTGTGCTCATGAATATAATATGCATAAACCGTGAGCAAAGGGAACTGACTTCTACAGTATTTCCGGCTGTGTCAATACACGTGAATCTGGAGGAAGTGCCGGATGTTTTGAATTATGTTACTCCGACAGTTTACAAAATCTTTGAATCGAAGTCTAGTTGGCATTCCAGCTTTGATTGATTATGTTTGTTTTTTTGTTGTTGTTGTAGTTGTTTTTATCATAATGAGCATGGGCATGCTTTAATCTTGTTACAGGAATGTTTGAGATAGCAGATAGCGATACTTCACTCTCAGTAAATTCAATCTTTCGTAGTTCTTCCTTTTAACCTCTGCCACGTTCTATGTGTCGTTAACCTATCACAGTCTTACCACCACCTCTTCCCATCGCTTCCCGCCCCCCCTCCCCCCACCCCTACACACACACACTACCCCCCCCCCCCCCTCACCTCCACCACAACCCATCCCGGTCTAGACTCACTAAACAGTGGAAACTAGGGAAAGAAAGGAGACGCCGCTCACTTTCAGTCTATGGCGTGAGTTTTTTTCTTTTTTTTTCTGCATCAATGTGACTTGGAAACCTGGCAAGGACGTAAACCTCCTAGGGTCGTGAACGGGTTAAAAGCCTGACCAGAGCATTTGGTTCACGCTAAGGTCAGGCAGTCTGCTCCTTCGAGTTTTCTTGTATCTTTAATTAAAGAAGATGTGGTGTAGCAGCATGTATGGATCAGTCCGCGCGCACACTTTGACACCTGGTTGAAACTGAAAAAAAAAAAAAAATCAAGAGGCTTGAAACATTGAGGGGAAAATATCAGTGCAGCATTTATGTCATACACTAGGGAAATTATGGGGGCGAGGGGGAGGGGTGGGGCGGAGGGAGGTGTGTGTGAGGACGGTAGGGGAGGGGGGGGGGTAGGGGGTAGGGAGAGGCGTCGGGAGGGGGGGGGGGGGGGGGGGGGGAGGGGGGGGGAGGGGGGGGTGCGGGTGTGTGGGGTGGGGGGTGGGGGGGGGGGTCTTAGTTCACTGTCATTCAGAGTCCTTGGAGGCCATTCAAATTGCCCTCAATCGCTCTTTGATGGGTGAAAAATTCCATTCAAATACCTCGCCACCACCAACACCACATTTGTTAAGTTAATGGCCAATCACAGTTATTTTAATGAAGAAGAACCGGAGAGAGAGAGAGAGAGAGAGAGAGAGAGAGAGAGAGAGAGAGAGAGAGAGAGAGTCAGTCATTGTAAACTGTTTTGCGCAGGCAAACAGGTAACGTTAACACAACAAATTCACGAAAGGTTGCAATGTTGCGGTGGACATTTTCCTATAACACACACACACACACACACACACATGCACACATGTATATGTGTGTGTAGAAACAGACAGAGACAGTGACAGAGGATGAATTAGAATAGAGGCAGACAGAGACAGAAAAGAAAAGAGAAAACAGACAGACAGACAGACAGTAACAGAGAAGAGACAGAGACAGGAAGGGAGGCTTAGAAAGACACTGATAGAAACAGAGAGAAAAAGGTCCATAGGAGAAAGGGAGTGTGTGTGTGTGTGTGTGTGTGAAAGGACAACAAATGTTTACATGATGACTCATGTGACCTCATTTAAGTAAATGACGTATTACATGGTTATGACGTAAACTTGCAATTTAAAAAAAAAACCAAAAGATAAAAAAACAAAAAACAAAAAACAACGTCAGCGAAAACAAGGCCAACGATTATTCAATTTTTGACTCACTTGTGAGTCTATCTTTTTAACCCGGTGTTCGGTTGTGTGTGTGTGTGTGTGTGTGTGTGTCGAAGTCGAAGTCGAAGTCGAAATATTTTAATTGTCAGACCACAGATCCATAACAATGGAGTTCACAAGGACAAACAGAATTAATACAGGGAAATGAATACTAGGACAACCATTGAACTACATGGGCATCGATAACGATTCTAGAGCATTTGCTCGTAATGAAAACGCTTTGAATACAAACTTGCATATACTAACACTCAATCTCTCGCTCGCACAAGATAACAACATGGACATCTTAGATGCACTTGGATGTTTGTGAAATTTAGCAGGAATAAACTGAGAGCGCAGGGAACAGTACTTAGGGCAGACCAAAAGAAAATGCATTTCAGTGTGTGTGTGTGTGTGTGTGTGTGTGTGCGCGCGCGCGCGCGTGTGTGTGTGTGTGTGTGTGTGTGTGTGTGTGTCCGTGGTAAACTTTAACATTGTCATTTTGTCAGTTGACACCAAATTTGGCATAAAAATAGGAAAAATTCAGTTCTTCCCAGTCATAACAATATTGCACCTCTGGGACGGGCACAAAAAAATGAAAAAGAAGCCAAATTATATGCAAAATGAATTTACTGTTATATTATTATTTTTTTAATTCTCTAAATTTGGCACTTTGATCTGATATTCTGACACAACAGCAAGAGCAGTCATTTTTATCATTTTTTATTCAAACAGGAATTTCTTTTGCTAAGCATGGAAGTTATATTTATTTTGCATGTCTTTGGTGCAGATAGTAAAAAAAGGGAAATTAATCTGTAATTAATGCTAGGGGGTTTAATTTGCTTTAAACTGATCTTTCTCATCTTAAACATTACATTTTGAAATTATACTCAATACATAAAAACCTTGCGTGTTTTACTCTCAGTGTACAGGGCTTTCACTATGTTCATTCGCCCAAGTGGTCTTTTTCGGAAAATACTAAAATCAATACGACGAGTGGACTTTATAAATCTGTTGGCTGAGCCCTGAAGGTCATGGGCAAAAATCAATTGCGTACACATATTTATACATATTCAAAGCGCGTGCTCATATTCTTCGCGAACGCGAACGACGCCATTTTGTTTCAAGTTGTTGACCTGCCCGTTGAATCCTATATTCAATCGACAATACACGATAACATGTGATGGAAAGATGGAGAAGGAGAATGTTAAATATTCATTCAGAGAAAGATTTGTGAACGCCTCATCACTTACTGGATTATGCCCCAAACTGCCATAAAAAATATCCACAGAATCAGTAGGAATTCACAGTTTAAAATAATTAGCCATGAGAGTTAATACCCTTGAATTGATGAAACGTAAAATTTCCAGTCTTGACTTTTCTCAAAATGAAGTCCTTTTGACTTCATACGACGTTTAGAAGTACTTGTACTTGGCTCTACATGTTATTAGTTTAACAAAATACTCAATTTTCATATCAACTTTAAAACTATAAAACTAGAATGAACACAAAAGAGAAATTGAATCGACCATGTCAACCGGGTGTAACTAAACTTGGACATCTATCTAGATCCAGAGAAAACGGCTAAATGTTGCAGTGTGATTGCGGCGTTAGCAACGTCTCTCTCTGTGTGTCTCTTTGTCTGTCTGTCTCTTTGTCTCTGTCTCTCTGCCACTTGTATCTTTAACAATTATGATTTAAAAAAAAAAAAATCATGACTATGTATATATGCATGTTTATGTATGTGTGTACGTGTGCCTGAATGTCACGTCCTTACGTCTACATCTCTTTTTTTTCTAACATTATTTGCCCTAAGGGCTGGATAAAAATTAAAAAAAAAACCACCCCAAAAACACATGTATGGTGATTCCACTTCCCTCAACAAAAGAAAATGGTTCGTTCGTTCGTTCGTTCGTTCGTTCTCTCTCTCTCTCTTTGTTCACTTCGTAAACAATCACTTTCTGTGTGTCTGCATTTTTCTTTCTCTGACCTCTTTCACGGTGACACTGAGAGAGAGAGAGAGGGAGAGACAGACAGACCGACAGACATAGACACTGGACACTGGAATTATTTATTGTTATTGCCAAGAAAGATCGTTTGACAATGGGGCAACAGCATGAATTCATATATTTTAGCTTCAAAACAACAACAACAACAAAACTATATCTGTTCTCTGAACCCTTCAGTCAGTTTAAACCAAGAAGATATGCAATACTTGGAAACACAACTCACTCAGTACGGCCAGTCTTCTCTTCTCCTCTACACAGACCCCTCGGATGTCCAGTGGGTGTCTGAATGACCCAACCTTTAGCTTCCGTCGTCAGAATTGTGGTATTCTTTGTCAACATTCACGTCTTCAGTATAAGAGCCTTCCGCTTGCAATATTTTGATGATGGTAATTGGGGTGAAACGTTGTTAATGTCGTCTCTTTCGCCGTTTGTATGGAAAGAGTTAAGTCACATCCTGACAAAAACTCAACGAAACGGAACTAAAGAAAAACAAAAATGTAATGATAATAAAATAACTAAATGAATGGGGACTGACACGACCATCCATTCAAAAATATATCAAACCAATATAGACTGCCTCAACAATACACTCAATGTTATGTTTTCTGTTTTGTCCAAATAAAATAGCAACTTCTGTACTGACTACAATTAAGTGCCTTCTATGCTGTTGATACTATTCTGACTTATGTACCTTTGTCTCATTGTTTGAGCTTCTGCAATGAATTTAGCAACCGATGATTTCATTATCTCATGACAAAACAGTAACAACATC
>NC_134903.1:9524793-9527293 GCF_041734735.1 Babylonia areolata | reverse complement strand
GTGTGTGTGTGTGTGTGTGTGTGTGTGTGTGTGTGTGTGTGTGTGTGTGTGTGTGTGTGCATGCAAGCTTATGTGAATTATATATTGTGTATTAATTTTCAATACTTTCGAATAGCCTGGTTTTTAAATCATGTACGTCTTTGTTTTTTAATCATAGTGGAATATTTTAAGTCTGTTCCTTTGCTTATCGCATTGTTGATTCTTTGATATGCATTCAGGCTGAATAACTATGACAGGATGTGATCATTACATGTGAATGGTTGTGTGATCATTGTACGAAAGGTTCACAAAAAAACTTAGCGTGTCAGCATTTTATATCTTTTTTTGCATTGATGTTGAGCGACGGTAATTCCCGTGCATTTTTTGCGTAGCATACACCACATATAACTTTCAATCATTGAGTTCCCGGGTTCGAATCTCGGTAACGGCGCCTAGTGGGTAGAGGGTGGAGATTTTTTTTCGATCTCCTGTTAGTGGCTGGATCCTCTTGATGGGTATAAGTACGCAGGAGATCAAATACGCAAGTTAAAGATTCTGCAATCCATGTCAGCGTTCGGTGGGTTATGGAAACAAGAACACTCCCAGCATACACCCCCTGAAAACGGAGTATGGCTGCTTTCATGGCGGGGTACAGAAACAGGACGGTCCAACACGTTAAACTGTTACATGTCTGTCTGAGTGTGTATGTGTGCGTGCCTGAAATCTGACTGAATGAATGACACAGGAAACGAATGATGAGCGCCCAGTGGAACAACCCGTTAGTCGGCTCTAACCAGGTAGGCAGGCAGCCTGTTGTGCAAATTGATAACATCATGTTCGTAAAGCGCTTAGAGCTTGGTCTCCGACCGAGGACAGGACAGGCGCTATATTAGTATCCATATCATTCATTCATTCATCCAAGTATTCTGTGGATTGGAGAGTCCGTTCCCAGCTTCCGAGTTCAGGCGGTAAGCAGAACAGACAGTGGATAAACCAACAGGGTAAGTGTCGCTCCCCCCACCCCCCACCCCCGCCCCCCGACCCCCCAGCCCTACCACAAGACCTTGAGTGGTGGTCTGGACGCTAGTTATTCGGGGGTTGGGGTAGTGGTGATGGTGGATAAGACGTAACAGATCGTTTTCTTTTCAATCGCCAAAGACGTGGAACAAGCTCCCTGATAACCTCCGTCATTCTGATTCCCTCGCATCTTTTAAATCTCGTCTCAAAACTCACCTTTTCCCTCAGCAATCAGTTCAGTTGTGGCATGTCCACTTCCTTTTCGTTTGGTGTGCTTCACTTTGTGTGTATACATATGTATGTGTACATAACTACATGCATGTATATGAATGTGTATTGTGTGTGCGTGTGTTTATGTAAGTTTGTGCCTGCCTATGTGTGCGTATGTGTTAGGGTAGCTGTTAGATACATATGTATGTTAAAATGTATGTATGCAGTGTGTGTGTGTGTGTGTGTGTGTGTGTGTGTGTGTGCGTGTAGTCACATTTTGGTGTGTGTATGTAACATAGATATAATGTTTTATGTTAACAAAAGCGTTTTTGTAAAGCACCTAGAGCAGATTTCTGGATAGTGTGCTATATAAGTATCCATTATTATTATTATTATTATTATTAATCGAGGTCTCGCCGTCGTGAACAGCAAGCGCTAAGGAACGTGAAAAACCCATGACAAACACACCAAACCAATCTAAAAAAATAAATAAATAAAACTAAATAAATAAATAAATAAAGGGAGGGGTGGAGGGGTGTCCCTGAGCAAGTTAAACAAATTTTACCGCCTCCATTTGTTGTTATTGTTGCTGTTGTTGTTGTTGTTGTTGTTAACTTTGAACCTAGTTTCTCTTCCTATCAGACTTTACACACGTAAACACAACAAACAAACAAACAAACAAAAAAACAAAAACAAAAAACCCCCCCCAAAAACCCCAAAAAACCCAACAACAACAAACAACAACCCCAAACAAACAAGCTGTTGGACTTTCGTTATTTTTCTCTTTTTAAAACTACATTTTCAGGTTGATTATATACAAGTAACTTCCCCCCACCACCCGCCCCTCCCAATCCCACTAAAAGATAAGTACAAAAATATTAAGATAAAAAAACAAAAAAAAACCCCAAACAAGAAGAACCAAAAAAACAACAACAACCCAAAAAACCAAAACAAAACAAAAAACAACAACAAACAAAAAACCACAGACAAAAAACATCACTGGTAATAGATTTCTTTTTTTTTTTTTTTTTTTTTTTTGCAGATGCCTACAATTTCTACTCTCTCTCTCTCTCTCTCTCTCTCTCTCTCTCTCTCTCTCTGTGTGTGTGTGTGTGTGTGTGTGTGTGTGTGTGTGTGTGTGTGTGTGTGTGTGTGTGTGTTGTTGTTGTCTTCAGTTTAACGTCTTTCCACTTGAAGTGATATCAGACGGAATGTGTGTGTGTGTGTGTGTGTGTGTGTGTGTGTGTGTGTGTGTGTGTGTGTCCTGAAGAATAGTTCAATTTATAGTATTCGT
>NC_134903.1:9497293-9507293 GCF_041734735.1 Babylonia areolata | reverse complement strand
GTGGAATCCTTTCCGGAAGTCGAAGAAGACCACCTTGGGGACATTCTTTGCATCATGCACACACGAGTGAAACAAACACACACACACACACACACACACACACACACGCAAGCACACACACACACAAACACACACACACACACACACACACACACACACACACACACACACACACACACACACATTCTCACTTGGTTACACAAAATCTAACCCTATATATATATACCTCGAACTCTATCCACAAACTCCTGCACAAAATGGGCGCTAGTCATGCCACAGACAGCAACGATAGTCCTAAAGAACACACGAGGAAATAAATGAACCGATCCGCTCTGTTTTATTTTGGGACAGAGCGTACCTGTCCTGTCTCGTGCTTACATCTCGTTAAGGTATCTTGCCAGTTCTCACGTTTTTCAGTTTTCGTTTATCGGGGTATCTGTTCAGTCGTTAGATGTTTGTTTGCCGAGGCTTTGGAGCAAGCAGCGTGAAGTTGATACGAAGCACTGCGGTTGGCATTAACTCTCTCCATACGAACGGCGAAAGGGACGACGTTAACAGCGTTTCACCCCAGTTACCATCATCAAAATATTGTAAGCGGAAGGCTCTTATACTGAAGAGGTGAATGTTGATAGAGAATACCACAATTCTGACGACGGAAGCTAAAGGTTGGGCCATTCAGACACCCACTGGACATCCGAGGGGTCTGTGTAGAGGAGAAGAGAGGACCGGCCGTACTGAGTGAGTTAAGGAAACGACAACTTGAAGGTTGTCGATTCGAATATCAAGGGTCGGGCGCAACAGCCGAGAGGTTAAGGCGTTGGACTTTCAATCTGAGGGTCCATGGTTCGAATCTCGGTAACGGCGCCTGGTGGGTAAAGGGTGGATATTTGTCCGATCTCCCGGGTCAACAAATGTGCAGACCTGCTAGTGCCTGAACACCCTTCGTGTGTATACTCAAGGAGAAGATCAAATACGCACGTTAAAGATCCTGTAATCCATGTCAGGGTTCGGTGGGTCATGGAAACAAGAACATACCCAGCATGCACACCCCCAAAAAACGGAATATGGCTGCCTACATGGCGGAGTAAAAACGGTCATACACGTAAAAACCCACTCGTGCACATACGAGTGAACGTGGGAGTTGCAACCCACGAACGCAGAAGAAGAAGAAGAATATCAAGCATCATCGCTGATACAGAAACCTGATTTTTTTTTCTTCGAGGGGCGCTGCACTGCTGAACTTAACACCGACATTTTCTATTTTGTGGGGAGTCGTAGGATATGGCCCTGAATTTCTGCAAAGCTCCTCTCTGTCCAGTTAGTGGTGTTGTCTGCCCCCCTTTTTTTTTGTCGCTGTCTCCGCCATCTCTTTCCTCCCCTGCGCTGCTCCCTATAGTGTGGTCTTGTGGAGCTAGTTAGATATTGCCAAGTGGCCATGCCATCACATTTGTGTGTGTGTGTGTGTGTGTGTGTGTGTGTGTGTGTGTGTGTGTGTGTGTGTGTGTGTGTTCAGAAGGTCGTCATACCGATCAACCTAATTGTGTGTTGATTTTCTTACTTCTTCATTTAAGGGGGGACACGGCAGTGCAAGAGAGACCAAAATGATGATTTTTCATGATTTGGGTATTTGATGGATTTTGATTCTTGAACATCTCTTCTATCATATGCGTAAGTTTTTTTTTTCCACTGTAAAGATGTCTTGAACAATGAAAAAAATTGCCAGTGAAGATTGCTTGCTGAATCAAGGAAGTGTTTCTTTTGTTCAATTTCGACGCAAGTCGTCACGTTTCTGGCCTTGACAACATACCTTGGACTTGCTCAATGATGCGTAAACCTACAACCATGAGACTTTGCATGATTGTTTTATAACATGTTATTGAAGTATCCATTGCAAATTTTGAGAAATTCGCAACACCCAAAATTAAAAAAAAATCATTAAAAATACAGTAATTGAAGAATCAACACAATCTTACGTCAAAATGAAGACAATGTCATTGTGTATCAAGTCCACATAACAAAAAAAAAATGTTTGCATGCACCACATGGACCACAAACTCGATTTCTTTGATACATTTTTTGGCGGCCCTTTTGATTTGTTTCCATAGCAACAGGTATTCGCAGAAATCTAAGATAACTTTTTTCTGTGATCTACAAGTGATGATACACCTAGTAGACAAAAAAAGAGAGAGATTGTTGGAGAGGGAAAAAAGTCGTTATTTGGTGTCTGGCCTCTGACGCTCTCCTTAAAGATTCCATGGATCGCATGCATGCAAGGAAACTAGAAAGAACAGGTGCATGTAGCAGCTTCAGCTGTGTTCTGAGATTGACGTTCCTGTCTCTTGAACGCCGCATGCTAGCAGCTTCTAGGGCCCATAAGTGAGAGCTGGGTGCCGGTGGGGACCAACAGAGGACGAACCACTCCCGGAAGAGCGTGACAAGCCCCCCCTCTAGAGGTACTACCCCTCCCGTGCACTCCCTAACCCCCACGTCAAAGAGTACCTTGCATTACAAGTCCATGTTGATCACAATGTTGTTGTTTTTTTCGATTGGGATGGGTCGGGTCTGGTTTCAGCTGGGCAGGATCATCATGATCATCATCATCATCATCGTCGTCGTCGTCGTGATTTTCAATGTCATTATTTCTTCTCCAAAATTGCAACGATTTGAAGGTCTACGACTGGATATCATCAGGCGGGCGCAACAGTCGAGTGGTTAAAGCGTTGGACTCTCAATCTGAGGATCCCGGGTTCGAATCCCGGTAACGGCACCTGGTAGGTAAAGGATGGAGATTTTTCCGATCTCCCAGGTCAACATATGTGGAGGCCTGCTAGTGCCTAAACCCCCTTCATGTGCATGTGCATGCAGAAGATCAAATACGCACGTTAAAGATCCCGTGATCCATGCCAGCGTTCGGTGGGTTTTGGAAACATGAACACGCACTCCCCTACCCCCCGAACGGAGTATGGCTGCCTACATAGTGGGGACAAAAACGGTCATTCACGTAAAAGCCCACTCGTGTATACGAGTGAACGTGGGAGTTACAGACCACAAACAAAAAAGAAGAAGAAGATGAGGAGGAGGAGGAGGAGGAGGAGGAGGAGGAGGAGGAGGATAGGGACGACGAGGAGAAGGAAGAGGAAGAGGTGTATGAGGATAATGATAAGGAGATGATGGGTAGGAGGATGACGAAGAAGATGAGGAGGAAGACAGGAGGAGGAAGAGAGGACGGGGAAGAGGAGATGAGAATGGTGAAGAGAGGACGGGGAAGAGCAGATGAGATAGGTGAAGAGAGGACGGGGAAGAGGAGATGAGAATGATGAAGAGAGGACGGGGAAGAGGAGATGAGAATGATGAAGAGGAGGAGGGGGAAGAGGAGTAGGAGGAGGATGGTGATGATGAGGAAGATGATGACAGTGAGGATGAGGATGATAAATGATGGTGATGAAGATGATCATGAGAAGATGATGATGATGATGATGATGAGGAGGAGGAGGAGGAGGAGAAGGAGAAGGAGGAAGAAGATACCATCTAGAAATATGTACCATCGCAAAACAAAGACACGTGGTTTGAAAAGTGTACTTCTGTCACACACACACACACACACACACACACACACACACACACACACACACACACACACACACACACACACACACACACACACACACACACACACACACACACACACACACACACACACACAAAGTAACGTTACCTACTTCTTCTTATCGTCCCGTCAGTCATCTGTTTCGCCGTGTCAGGAGCGGATCAGAGCTGGATCAGAACCAGACACGTTAACCGGAACTGGAAGCAGTTTGCACAAAATGAAAGAGAACATTCCCTTGCTTTAAATGGTAATTGCTCTGGCCATATGGGGCAGAATCCAATCTGCACTGCCCTCTGTGTGGTTGTGTGTGTGTGTGTGTGTGTGTGTGTGTGTGTGTGTGTGTGTGTGTGTGTGTGTGTGTGTGTGTGTGTGTGTGTGTGTGTGTGTGTGTGTGTGTGTGTGTGTTTGTTTTGTGTGTGTGTGTGTGTGTGTGTGTGTGTGTGTGTGTGTGTGTGTGTGTGTGTGTGTGTGTGTGTGTGTGTTGTAGAAGGTCGGTGGTTTGTTTGTTCATTTCTTCGTGTTCATTTTTTTGTGACGAGAATAATTCGTCTTTTTCTTCACTACGTAATGGTTGTGGTCATATTCATTGTTTTTATGGACAGTTTTAATTTAAAAAAAAAAAGATTTCCCCCCTATCTGTCTCTCTCTGTCTCTCTGTTTGTCTTTCTGTCTGTCTCTCTCTCTCTACGCGCGCGCGCACAGACACGCACACATATACACGCACACACACGCACACACACACACACACATGTATGGATATATGATATATATATATATATATATATATATATATATACAGAGAGAGAGAGAGAGAGAGAGAGAGAGAGAGAGAGGGGGCAGTCACGCAAAGGGGGAATTGGGATAGATGGATAGAGAGAGAGAGAGAGGGGGGGGGGGTTGAGGAAGTGCGGGAGGGAGGAAGGTAGAGGAAGAGGTGGAAAGCTGGTGAGAACAGAAAGACAGAAAAAGACAACAGACATACAGACAAACAGACAGACAGACCAGACACACAGACAGACAGACAGGCAAGGCAAGGCAGACAGAGGCTAGATACAAAATAAACCACACACACCTGAACAGTTCCATTTCCCACGCTCAATTAGACCTTCTCCTACGAACGGATTCAAGGGGAGAAAAGTGATGGAGGGAAAGAGGAAACCAGAAACTACATTGGCTTGTCTGTCTGTCTGTCTCTCTGTGTGTCTGTCTGTCTGTCAGCGTCCTTATCATCTCTTCTCAGAGTTCTTCTTCGCCCTACCCTACCCTTCCCTACCCCCCCACCCTGTAACAGTTTTCAAGTTTCCATCAGTTAGGTAGCAGGACAGGACGTCCACACAGGAGAAATGAGTAGGTCGTCTGGTGTGTCTGTGTACTCATCCCACCAAGCCCAACCCCCTCTTCCCCTACCCTACCCCACCCCCCACCCCCCATCCCCCCCAAACCCCTCCCTCCTTCCCCTATATCATCCCATAATATATATCCGCTTCCTCCATCATTTTCCATCTTTAATAGTGGATCTGTTATGCTCTCTCTCTCTCTCTCTCTCTCTCTCTCTCTCTCTCTCTCTGTGTGTGTTTGTGTGTGTGTGTGTGTGTGTGTGTGTGTGTGTGTGTGTGTGTGTGTGTGTTTCTCTGTCTCTGTCTCTGTCTGTCTGTCTGTCTGTCTCTCTCTCAATAAAATCCATTTCGCTTCGTTTCGTTTCGTTTCTTTTCTCCTGTCTCCAGATTTCGACTTTTAATATTGTTGTGGACCAGCTGACCGCACAGGTCTGTGCAATTATGTGCAAGATTCCACCACCTTAAACACAAGATTGTGATATCTGTATTAAATAAATAAATACAAATAAATAAAAATAAAAACATGCAAAACCACAGTTCATGACATCGTATCTTAAAACAAATCGAGCTCCTTAAAAAGCAAAATTTAATAAGACCAAGTTGTGCTGAAGACACCAGACGCTCTGCGTCATTCATCATCTCCAGATTACAAAGAAATTATACCCCCACCCCCCAAAAAACAAACAAACAAACAAAAAAACAAACAAACACTTCAAAGCCAAACGAAAAATACATAAAAGGACCACAGAAACACTGCATAATGGAAAGCTAGTGCCTTCTCCAATGTTTACAGTCTCACTACATGTGTTTTACATTTATTTGCTTATTTGCTTATCTATTATCATTTTAGTCTTTATCATCATCATCATCATCATCATCATCATCATCATCATCATCTTTTTTTCTTCTTTTTTTTTCTCAAGGCCTGACTAAGTGCGTGGGGTTACACTGCTGGTCAGGCATCTGCTTGGCAGATGCGGTGCAGCGTATATGGATTTGTCCGAACGCAGTGACGCCTGCTTGAGCTGCTGATACTGATACTGATACTGATACTGGTACTACTACATAACTGCCAGAGCAAAACAGCACAGATAGTACATAACAGACGGAAACAGAACAAGGTATCGCGGCTTACTGGGGAAAAAAAAAGAAACAAAAAGAAAAAAAAAGAAAGGCGAATAGACAGGGAAAGTGGAGAAAAAAAGAGATGAAAATAGAGAAAGGAATAAGCGTGTGCGGGTGTGGGGGGGTGGGGGTGGAGGGGGTGTGCGGGCGAGGGGGGGGGGGAGGAAGACGAAATAACAGATAAAAAAGAAGAACGATAGAAAAGAGGGAATTTATCGCAGATAATTTCCAGTACACTGAAAGACCCCCCCCCCCCCCCACCTGGCATCCCGAGGGTGTGTGTATGTGGGGAGGGGGGAGTGAGTGCGGGGGGTAGGGGAGTGGGGGGAAGGGGGTGGAGGTGGAGGGAGCAATATCTCCAGCGGGCATGGGATGGGTTTGGGGGGGGGGGGGGGGCCGGAGGAGAGGGAGGAGGGGGGAGGAGGAGGGAGAGGGATTTTAACCGGGAGGGGAATGGGGGAGGAGCGGGGGGAAGAAAGGGTGGGGATGGGGAGGAGGGTAGTGGTGGTGGTGTAATAAAGGCAGACGAGGTCGGGGGGGGGGGGGGGGGGGGGAAGGAGGGGGGGAGTGGGGGGACACGGGGTGAGCTTGACTGTCAAGTTGCTTTCCTTTGCATTTGTCTTCCCCCCCCCCCCCCCCCCCCCCCCCCCCCCCCCCCCTTTTTTTTTTTTTTACAATGAAGGTTCTATTCTTTAGAAACGGGTACTGTGTGTAACATGGTGAATAAAAACCAGATACGGATCAAGTTATACGATTATTGATCTATTCTTTAATGTGCCACAAATTAAAGCTAAGTCCAAGTTTGTTGCTGTTGTGTTGTTGCTGCTGTTGCTGTTGCTGTTGCTGTTGCTGTTGTTGTTGTTGTTTTCCTTTTTAACATTTAACAGCTTGCTTACTCACCAGTGCGTATAGAAAGAAAGCGAGAGAGTGTTTGTGTGTGTGTGTGTGTGTGTGTGTGTGTGTGTGTGTGTGTGAGAGAGAGAGAGAGAGAGAGAGAGAGAGAGAGAGAGAGATATGGACGGACACGGACATTGTTTTATTGCCATTGACAATACTATACTTTGGCAAGGGGGACAATGTATGAACAAAAGAATGGCGACGGTTTACAGAGAAATTGACGTACTGCTAAGAAGAAAAAAAAAAAAAAAAATCAACGACCAAAAATAACAACAACAACAAAAATCATAAAATACAACATATTGCTGAGATTAAAAAGGAAAGTAAAAAAAACAACTCGACCATCCAACTTTCTACAAAGTCATTCAAAATTATAAACCGTGGAACTGGCATCAGGGTAACAGTAGTTGTTATTTTGTTGTTGTTGTTGTTGTTTTGGGGTTGTTGTTTTTTTGTTTTTTTTTTTGGGGGGGGGGGTTGTTTGTTTGGGGTTTTTTTTTTTTTTTTTTTTTTTTTTTTTTTGATAAGGCTTCCGAAGATAATTCATTTTTCCCGACACGATAAATTTCGCTAGTGATTTTATTCTTACTTTATCATCTATCAAAAGCATACTAGTAAAGTTCATGAGGAGAGAGAGAGAGAGAGAGAGAGGGGGGGGAGAGACAGAGACAGAGAGGAGGGTGGGAGTGGGGTGGAGACAAAGACACACGTACACACATACATACAGAGACCTACAAAGGCATGCGCAGATTTTAACCAATCGTATTCGTATTTCTCTTTATCACAACAGATTTCTCTGTGAAATTCGGGCTGCTCTCTCCAGGGAGGGCGCGTCGCTACACTACAGCGCCACCCATTTTTTTGTATTTTTTCCTGCGTGCAGTTTTATTTGTTTTTCTTATCGCAGTGGATTTTTCTACAAAATTTTGCCAGGAACAACTCTTTTGTTGCCGTGGGTTCTTTTACGTGCGCTAAGTGCATGCTAGCACACGGGACCTCGGTTTATCGTCTCATCCGAATGACTAGCGTCCAGACCACCACTCAAGGTCTAGTGGAGGGGGAGAAAATATCGGTGTCTGAGCAGTGATTTGAACCAGTGCGCTCAGATTCTCTCGCTTCCTAGGCGGACGTGTTACCTCTAGGCCATCACTCCACACATTCATTCACACATTATCGAAGCCACAAGGACAGGGATTAAAACAGAGTTTGAACAGTCTTGCTGTACACTCCTCTGGAGGTCAGTCACTCAATGCTGGTCGATGCATAGGACGTGTTCTCTCTTTGTGTGTGTGTGTGTGTGTGTGTGTGTGTGTGTGTGTGTGTCTGCCTGTCTGTCCGTCTGCCTCCATCTGTCTGTTTGTTTGTCTGTCTGTCTGTCTGTCTCCATCTGTCTGTCATTAGCTGTCTGTTTGTCTGTCTGTTTGTCTGAATCTGTCTGTCTGGATGTGTCTGTTCATCTGTCTGTCTATCTGTCTCCATCTGCCCGTCTGTCTGTCTATCTCCATCTGTCTGTCTGTCTCCATCTGTCTGTCCATTTGTCTGTCTATCTATCTGTCTGCCTCCATCTGTCTGTCTGTCTATCTGTCTGTCTTCATCTGTCTGTCTGTATCTTTCTGTCCGTATCTGTCTGTCTGTCTGTCTCCATCTGTCTGTCAATCTGTCTGTCTCCATCTGTCAGTCTGTCTCATCTGTCTGTCTGTCTGTCTGTCTGCATCTGTCTGTCTGTCTGTCTCCATCTGTCTGTCTGTCTGTCTCAAGGTGTCTGTCCATCTGTCTGTCTGTCTCCATCTGTCTGTCTGTCTGTCTGTCTGCATCTGTCTGTCTGTCTGTCTCCATCTGTCTGTCTGTCTGTCTCAAGGTGTCTGTCCATCTGTCTGTCTGTCTCCATCTGTCTGTCTGTCTGTCTCAAGGTGTCTGTCCATCTGTCTGTCTGTCTCCATCTGTCTGTCAATCTGTCTGCCTCCATCTGTCTGACTGTCTCCCTCCATCCATCTGTCTCCCCCCCTCCATCTGTCTGTCTGTCTCCATCTGTCTGTCAATCTGTCTGCCTCCATCTGTCTGACTGTCTCCCTCCATCCATCTGTCTCCCCCCCTCCATCTGTCTGTCTCCATTTGTCTGTCTTCATCTGTATGTCTGCATCTGTCTGTCTGTCTGCATCTGTCTGTCTGTCTGTCTGTCTGTCTCCATCTGTCTGTCTGTCTGCATCTGTCTGTCTGTCTCCATCTGTCTGTCTGTCTGTCTGCATCTGTCTGTCTGTCTCCATCTGTCTGTCTGTCTCCATCTGTCTGTCTGTCTCAATTTGTCTGTCTTTATCTCTCTGTCAATCTGTCTGTCTCCATCTGTCTGTCTATCTGTCCGTCCCTCTGTCTATCTGTCTCCATGTGTCCATCTGTCTGTATGTCTGTCTATATTATCTTCCTGGTGAATTTGCATACATCGTCATGGTGAATCTGCATACTTGTTCCTGGTGATTCTCTATACATCTTTCTGGTGAATCTCTACACATTTGGGCGAATCCCCATATATTTTCCTGGTAAATCTCTATACATCTTCCTGGCGAATCTTTATACTTCTTCCTGGGTAAATATCTATACATCTTTTCTGGTGAAAGAACGGGGCTTCTCTCGCCTCTTATTGGGGGGGAAAGAAAGAAAGAAAGAAAAGAAAAGAAAGGTGAAGAGCAAACGTGAACATCAAATCTGCATACATCTTCCTGATGAATCTCCTGGAGAATCTCTATACATCTGTTTGGTGAATCTGTGTACGTCTTCCTGGTGAATCTCTATACACCTTGGTGAATAACCATACATCTTCCTGGTGAATCTGTATACATCTTCCTGGTGAATCTTTATAATTTCCCTGGAAAATCTTTATACGTATTGGTGAATCTCTATAATCTCCTTAGTAAATCTCTGTACATATTGGTGAATCTCTATTCATCTTCTTGGTGAACTACTATACATCTCTCTGGTGAATCTGTATATGATTATCTTCCTGGTGAATTCATGCATATCTTCCTGGGTGAACCTGTTT
>NC_134903.1:9484793-9492293 GCF_041734735.1 Babylonia areolata | reverse complement strand
ACGCGTTACCTCTAGGCCATCACTCCACTCCAGAGGTGAGTCGTTCGCCAAAAGAAGCGAGGGGATCTGAGCACGCAGATTCGAACCCCACGCTCTCCACTAGTTAATTCTCCCCCCCCCCCCCCCCCCACACACACACTTTCCCTTCCTAACTCCACCAGAAGTGGTGGTCTGGACACTAGTCATTCGGATGAGACGTTGAACTGAGATGCCGCATGTAATTAATCCGTTCCTTCCTTCCTTCATTCAACCATTCTTTCATTCGATCCCCCAACACACACACGCCCCCCCCCCCCCCCCCCCCCCCCCCCGCCTCCCAAAGGAGACAGCAATTCCTCAATGCGGCTCCGTGACCAATCAGATTATTGCTGTCACACAGGGGACTAAGTAAGTGAGTAAGTGAGTAAGTAAGTAAGTAGGTAAGTGGTGCACTTCTTCTTGTGTTGACTCGGGACAAAGGTATATGACTGTGGTCATCTCCTGAAAACAGCCTTTCGAGGTTGCTGTGTCTATTGGTGTAGTCGTTGGTTTCCTCCTGGCCTATTTGTACCTAGGCGGTTTTTTTTTTTTTCTGCATCGATATGGGGACGTGGAACTGAACCCCGGCCCAGGACCAAGTGGGAAGGCAGACAACCTGCGACAGACCCGGATGATAACTACATGCATGTATATGAATGTGTATTGTGTGTGCGTGTGTTTATGTAAGTTTGTGCCTGCCTATGTGTGCGTATGTGTTAGGGTAGCTGTTAGATACACATGTATGTTAAAATGTATGTATGCAGTGTGTGTGTGTGTGTGTGTATATATGTGTGTGTGTGTGTGTGTGTGTGTGTGTGTGTGTGTGTGTGTGTGTGTGTGTGTGTGTGTGTAGTCACATTTTGGTGTGTGTATGTAACATAGATATAATGTTTTATGTTAACAAAAGCGTTTTTGTAAAGCACCTAGAGCAGATTTCTGGATAGTGTGCTATATAAGTATCCATTATTATTATTATTATTATTATTATTATTATTATGAGCTCTGGTGGTGGTACCTCGGCGTCAACGTCTTCCCCATCAAGAACGTCAGGTGAGCCGACGCTGAAGGACATTATGGGCGCCATCAACAACCTGAACTCCAGTTTCAAAGAAATAAAAATGGACTCTGGTAAAATGAAAGAGGATATCAAGCAAGTGAAGGACATATGTACAGGGCTACGTGAAGAACTGACTTCTGTAAGAGAGGAAGTGTCAGACTTGAGACGGGAAAACGAACATTTAACTCACTCAGTACGGCCAGTCCTCTCTTCTCCTCTACACAGACCCCTCGGATGTCCAGTGGGTGGCTTCCGTCGTCAGAATTGTGGTATTCTTTGTCAACATTCACCTCTTCAGTATAAGAGCCTTCCGCTTGTAATATTTTGATGATGGTAATTGGGGTGAAACGCTGTTAACGTCGTCTCTTTCGCCGTTCGTAGGGAGAGAGTTAAAAGAGCAAAATGATAAACTGTATGAGCGAGTGGAACGTCTGGAACAGAAAACTGACGATTCAGAGGAACGTTCTAAAAGGAACAACATAATCTTTTACGGTATACACAGACATGACAAGGAAAGTAGAGAGGACTGCGAGGGTATTGAAAAAGGCGTGCTGACAGACAAACTGGAACTAGCAGAGGACATAGAGTTTGACAGACTTCACCGACTGAACAGAAAGCCTGATTCCCCTATCACTGGACGATGCACTTTCTACAAAGACAAAGACAGGGTACTCAGTGCCAGACAAAAACTGAAAGGGACTAACATTTTCATCGGGGAGGACTTGTCGACACGAGTGAGGGAGATTAGGAGGAAACTGATACCGTAATTGAAACAATCCAGAAAGGAAAATAAAAGAAAAAGCTTCCGTGGTCTTTGATCATTTGATCGTAGATGGTAATTTTTTTTTTTTTTTTTTTTTTTTTTTGCGGGGCGACTTCTTTATTCAGGAGTACAATAAATCTGTCAATGCTTCACATCCAGTTCATTCTTTTTTTTTTTCTTTTTTTTTTTAAAATCAGTTTGGCCAAGGTGGACACATTTTCATCATGTGTAACAGTGTAGTTTCATAACATATAACAGACATTTACCTAGCATCGGCGCAGAGTTATGGACACTTTGCTTTGCTAACGTAATGTGAAAAGAACACAACCCATACATTGTTTTCTGAAGAAAAATAATGTCTCGGCAGTGACTTACAGCTAAAACCAATGGCATAACAATCTGGTCGACCTGTTTTCAATGATTTTTTTTTTATCTCAATCATTCAATCAGAAAGATTATTTTGTAAACAATGTAATTGGCGAAAACTTTCTTCCAAAGCCGAGAACACACACACGCATACACACGCACGCACACACGCAAACACACCCCCCCCCCCCGCCCCCCCATTTCCCCGCCCCACCCTCCTACTCACACACACGTGTACGAATAGATTAATATATGTCTTGTCAGCCTGTTAGCTTCACCCACAGATTGATACCTCTCTGCAGCTAAGCAAATTTGCTTATTTATCATCATTGTTGTCTTATTTATTTATTTATTTATTATTATTATATTATTTTATTATTATTATCATTATTACTACCTTTTTTATATCATAATTATTACTTATTTATTTATTTATTTATTTATTTATTTATTTATCTATTTATTTATGTAAGCTTATCTATTATTTATTCACCTTTTTCTCTCAAGGCCTGACTAAGCGCGTTGGGTTACGCTGCTGGTCAGGCATCTGCTTGGCAGATGTGGTGTAGCGTATATGGATTTGTCTGAACGCAGTGACGCCTCCTTGAGCTACTGAAACTGAAACTCTGCAGCTTTGTCTGAGAGACCTTGATGGCAGCCAGTCATTCCCTTGCACTCCCCTCCACCTCCTCCCTCTCCTCCTCCCCGTCCCCCTCCTCCTCCTTTTTCCTCAAGGGAAAGCAGCCCATTAATCAGTCTGGCTGTAATTCAATCACCAGCACCAGAGTGGAAAGACTTACCAAGGGTGCTGCCCTGCATACGTTCAGGGAGAACGGACAGGGGACACTGACCATGTGCCACCACTCAAAAGCAATTCAGCAACAGGGCGGGGACTCCTCTTTCGAGTGGCCCGAGGGACTGATGCTAAATCTATGTTGATTTCCGCGCTCCAGGACTGCCTCTCTCTGTGTGTGTGTGTGTGTGTGTGTGTGTGTGTGTGTGTGTGTGTGTGTGAATATGAATTGTCTTTATAGTGAGAGGCTTGAATGTAACGTGAATGAACAATGATTGTCTGTTTAATGAGAGGCTTGAATGTAACGTGAATGAACAATGATTGTCTGTTTAATGAGAGGCTTGAATGTAACGTAAATGAACAATGATTGTCTGTTTAATGAGAGGCTTGAATGTAGCATAAGTGAACAATGATTGTCTGTTCAATGAGCGGCTTGAATGTAACGTAAATGAACAATGATTGTCTGTTCAATGAGATGCTTGAATGTAACGTAATTGAAAAATGATTGTCTGTTTAATGAGCGGCTTGAATGTAACGTAAATGAACAATGATTGTCTGTTTAATGAGCGGCTTGAATGTAACGTAAATGAACAATGATTGTCTGTTTAATGAGAGGCTTGAATGTAACGTGAATGAACAATGATTGTCTGTTTAATGAGAGGCTTGAATATAACGTGAATGAACAATGATTGTCTGTTTAATGAGAGACTTGAATGTAGCGTACATGAACAATTATTGTCTGTTTAATGAGAGGTTTGAATGTAACGTGAATGAACAATGATTGCCTGTTCAATGAGAGGCTTGAATGTAACATGAATGAAAATGATTGTCTGTTTAATGAGAGGCTTGAATGTAACGTGAATGAACAATGATTGTCTGTTTAATGAGCGGCTTGAATGTAGCGTACATGAACAATGATTGTCTGTTTAATGAGAGGCTTGAATGTAACGTGAATGAACAATGATTGTCTGCTTTCTGAAAGGCTTGGGTGCAATGTAAATGGACAATGTCTACTTACTGAATGGCTTGGATGCGACGCAAATGGACAATGACTGTCTACTTACACCAATCTCTATTTGACTTAATCCTCTATTAACTCTCTCTCCATACGAACGGCGAAAGAGACGACGTTAACAGCGTTTCATCCCAATTACCATCATCAAATATTGCCAGCGGAACGCTCTTATACTGAAGAGGTGAATGTTGACAAAGTATACCACAGTTCTGACGACGGAAGCTAAAGGTTGGGTCATTCAGACACCCACTGGACATCCGAAGGGTCTGTGTAGAGGAGAAGAGAGGACTGGCCGTACTGAGTGAGTTAAAAATCGTCAAGCAATTGTAATGAAGTACATAGATGTTGTTGATTTTTTTTTTTTTTTCAAAATGTTTTTTGTACAAGGCATTCAAACTTAGAGAAACCACTTCCCCATGAATTTCTTTTTTCTTTTTTTGAAAAATGTTTTGTCATATACAGTTATGCTAGTTTGCTTAGTCACTTAATTGAGTTGTGCTATGTTCTCACATGTTAACCCCTTAACTTACGCGTCCGCCTAGGAAGCGAGAGAATCTGAGCGCGCTGGTTCGAATCACGGCTCGGTCGCCAATTATTTTCTCTCTGCCCCCCCCCCCCCCCCCTCTCCCACTAGACCTTGAGTGGTGGTCTGGACGCTAGTCATTCGGATGAGTCTATAAAAAAACATAAAAACGAGGCCCCGTGTGCAGCATGCACTTAGCGCGCGAAAAAGAACCCAAGGCAACAAAAGCGTTGTCCTTGGCAAAATTCTGTTAGAAAAATCAACTTCGATTGAAAAAAACATAACAAACAAAACTGCACGCAGGAAAAAAAAATACTGCAAAAGAATGGGTGGCGCTCCCAGTGTAGCGATTCGCTCTCCCTGGGGAGAGCAGCCCGAATTTCACACAGAGAAATCTGTTGAGACAAAAAAGAGAATACAATCATTCCATTCCGTTCAATTCCATTTCAGTTCATACATTTACCAGAGACACGCTCGGACACATATATAAGGGTAAGAGGAGTTGTTGTTTTTTATTTTATTTTATTTTATTTTTTTTTTTAAACTCCTCTGTCAAACTTCTCCTTCACTCCAACGTGTCTCATGCAATACCCGTGAAGGAGGGAAGGAAGGAAGGAAGGTAGGAAAGAGGAAGGGAGAAAGTCTGCAAATTGCACTGTCAGCCTCTCTGTTACTCCAACATGTCTCGTGCAATACCCGTGGAGGAATGAAGGAAGGAAGGAAGGAAGGACGGAAGAAAGAAAGGAAAGAAGGAAGGAAGGAAAGAGAAAGGGAGGAAGTCTGCAAATTGCACTGTCAGCCTCTCTGTCACTCCAACATGTCTCGTGCAAACCTCGTGCAGGAAGGAAGGAACGACGGAAGAAAGAAAGGAAGAAAGAAAGGAAGGAAAGAGGTATGGAGGAAGTCTGCAAATTGTACTGTCAGCCTCTCTGTCACTCCAACATGTCTCGTGCAATACCCGTTGAGGAAGGAAGGAAGGAAGGAAGGACGGAAGAAAGAATGAAAGAAAGGATGGAAGGAAGGAAGGAAGAAAAGTTTTGCAGACTCCTCTGTCAACCTCTCCATCACTCCAACATGCCTCGTGCAAATTCGTGAAGGAAAGAAAAAAATGAAGGAAGGAAGGAAGAAAAAATGACGGGGAAAAAGTCTGCAAATTGCACTGTCAGCCTCTCTATCACTCCAACATGTCTTATGCAATATCTGTGGAGGAAGGAAGGAAGGGAGAAAGAGAAAGTCTGCAAATTCCACTGCCAGCCTATCAGTCCAACATGTCTCGTGCAATATCTGTGGAGGAAGGAAGGAAGGGAGAAAGAGAAAGTCTGCAAATTGCACTGTCAGCCTCTCTATCAGTCCAACATGTTTCGTGCAATATTCGTGGAGGAAGGAAGGAAGGAAGAAAGAGAAAGTCTGCAAATTCCACTGTCAGCCTCTCTATCAGTCCAACATGTTTCGTGCAAGATTCGTGGAGGAAGGAAGGAAGGAAGGAAGAAAGAGAAAGTCTGCAAATTCCACTGTCAGTCTCTCTATCAGTCCAACATGTCTCGTGCAATATCTGTGGAGGAAGGAAGGAAGGAAGGAAGGGAGGAAGGGAGGAATAAAGAAAGGATGAAAGAAAGGAAAGTAAGTATGAGTGGAGAGAATAAAGACAGGAAGAAAGAAAAGAAGCAAGGGGAAGGGTGAAAGGAAGCAAGGAAGGAAAAAGGAAGGAAGGAAGGAAGAAAGGAAGGAAGGAAGGAAGAAAAGATAATAAAAGGAATGAAGAAAGGGAGGAACTTAAGAAAGAAGGGAGGAAATATGGAAAGAAGGAAAGAAGTATGGAGAGAAAGAGAGAAAGAAAGAAAGGAAAAAAAACAAAACAAATAAGGAAGGAAAGAAGGAAGGATGAAGAGTAAGTTACTCACTACTGTCTGTCCTTTCTTTTCTCGCTTTCTGCAGAAAGTTTGTAAGAAGTTTGTAAGGGGTAGGAGGCTGGATGGACAGAGGTGTCTATTTCTTGTGCAGTTGTCTTGAGAGACGTTTTCCAACGTTGATCGATTGATTACCGATAGTTGCAGCTGGGAGATAAGAAGAGGAAATCAGAGATGGGGAGAGAAAAAGAGAGACAAAGATGGAGAGAGAGAGAGAGAGAGAGAGAGAGAGAGAGAGAGAGAGAGATGGAGAGGGAGTGACAGAGAGAGAGAGAGAGAGAGAGAGAGAGAGAGAGAGAGAGCGATGGGGGAAGAGAGAGAGAGAGAGAGAGAAAGAGGGAGAGAGAGAGGGCGGAGAAAGAGAGAGAGAGAGAGAGAGAGAGAGAGAGAGAGAGAGAGAGAGAGAGAGAGAGAGAAATGGAGAGGGAGTGACAGAGACAGAGAGAGAGAGAGTGATGGGGGAAGAGAGAAAGAGAGAGAAAGAGGGAGAGAGAGAGCGGAGGGAGAGAGAGAGAGAGATGGAGAGGAAGTGACAGAGACAGAGAGAGAGAGAGATGGGGGAAGAGAGAAAGAGAAAGAAAGAGAGAGAAAGAGGGAGACAGAGAGCGGAGAGAGAGAGAGAGATGGGGAGAGAGAAAGAGAGACAAAGACGGAGAGAGAGAGAGAGAGAGAACTCAGAAATATTTTACTGCAAGGCCACCGGCCTGTTTGCAAAGGAGGTACATACATACAATTGCGACACACAAAATACCGAAAATAAAGGGGGGAGGGACCAATGTCATGGACACAACATTTCATAACTGAAAAAGTAGACAAAGATTATTGGCTCATGACATTTCCTTGAGTAACTTTAAGGTTTTTGAAAAATTATATAATCATGTCATTTCTTCTTCTCTCTTTTTTAAGGCGTAATAAATATACATTGCCACAGAGCGAATCATGAGCCTGTTTTCATTTTGTAAAAGTAACGCTAAGTCTGTGTATTCATTTATGTTTCTGGACATTTTCACGAGGTACTTTTCCCTGATTAACTGATACATTGGACATACTAACAGAAA